>NC_138775.1:264920714-264990844 GCF_965119305.1 Pelophylax lessonae | reverse complement strand
TATTCACATCTTTAAAAAATTGAAAACATGTTTTCTCTGGTTATATTTCGGGATTACAGTGAATTTCCAGTTGCCACTGAGACGGGGAGCGAATGAAGGCTTTTAATATTTAACCCAATTTCTTAATCTGAAATTCCAAAAAACCTTAATTGCCTAAAATGTAGCTTTTCTTAACAGTCTTGTCCCAGAGGAAATCCTGAAATGTTCATGTCTCGGACCTCCTACTAAAATAGTCATCGTGACCCAGTGTGAAAATACGCTTTACATTGGTGGTTGGAAAAGAATGGCCAGCTTACAGTGGTAGGCAATGCTAACCTACAATATGGCCGGAAAGGTTGTTTGTGTCCAGTTGATGGCCCAAATGGCATTGGGCATGGAACTATGCAGGCACCATCAGTTGGGAGGTCAATCAGGCACAGCTCAAGGAACCCCTAGCTACCTCCAGAGGAAGAACCCTGGTTGAGAATGTCACTTAATGAATCTACAATCTTGTCTACTTAGTTTTGTAAGCATACACGGGGTGGGGGGGAATTGGTGCGTTCTAATTGATCATCTCATTGCAAGTTCACCAGACTAGCTTTGATTAAACTTAGAATAGACTCTTAGTTTATTTAAATTTATTTAGTCGGGTTATTAAACGCAGAATAAATATGGACACTAATAGTGTGAAATGCCTACAGTGCTTTCTGTAACCAAAGAACATGTGACCTAGACTGCCTATTACTGGCCATAGATGGCTCACATTTTGTTTAATTCCTTCTGTGAGTTGGGTGGAGAAATATTGGCTAAACAGTAACTATCAGGCGCGATCATTTTTGGGTATTCATGGCTACCAAAATACAATGGCCAACAGTGGAGATTCCCCCATTCACACTGCATAGAGTGGATAGAGGAATTGATGGATTTTTGTTTCATTCAGCCGTGGGCAGTGTATGGATAACTTTAAGTTTTACGTCACAAAAGGAACCTCTCTGAAATATATATGGGTTTTGTTTTTGTTTTTGTTTTTTTGGTTTCCTAAACGTGATTATGTTCTTGGGTGGAAGCTCAAGTGGTAGAAATTCCCTAACTATATTAAAAAAATGTTTCCTCCTCTCTTCCTACCTAGGCTGCCTAATCTGTATAAACAGATCTGTATACCTACCTACTTTTAGTCTGGTCATGTGAGCTGCAGCTCTTTGTAAGGGAGCGATCAACAATAGTTGTGAATTCCAGTAGCTGTTGACAACCCATAGGTTCCATACTCCAGCCATTGTTAGTGCTTCCTCCTCTCCCCTGCAGCAGCTGCTCGCTGACATGGGACCTGTGGGATCACATGACCAGACCAAAGCAGATTAAAAATATGCAAGTATACAGATACTTCCTCTTCTACAAAAAAAGGGGAGGAGGGAACGTTTTAGGACTAGATATAGTTAGGCTTTTCAACTTTAATAGCCATGAGGCTTAAAGCGATCACAAGGATAAGGCTCCCTAATTTCGCTACTTGACTATAATTTTTAAATCTCATTGGACTGAAAATAACTGTCATATATTTGAAAATAAGTGTATTTTTCCCAATGTTGGCTTTTTGAATTGATAATGTACTGTCTCAGGTTTAGACCTGCATGTAAAATATAAATGGATCTGTTTAAAGGTCTAAAAATGGACATGAAGGCATGCTTTTCAGATGCCTAAATTGATGTATTTTCCAGTGTGGATATGACATTCTGGTAACAAATATTTGCTGCATATCATGAGTTTGCCTTCTGTACAGATTGCTTGTTTCCTGGAACTTTATATCTGTATTTCTTGGACAGCGCAGGATCTGCGTGATTTCTTGTTGTGGCTTGCAGTGTTTATTTTTAATACAGCAGGCTTTGGATGAGATTTACTGACCGATAAAATAGGTTCTGTGGAGTTTGTGTGTATTGCTTTTTCCACGTCAGAATTATTTACCTGTGCAAACTAAGCTTGGGATCCCCACAATGGAGGAGCCTTTCTAAATCTCTAGCGGCTAAGGTTGTTTAGAGCATTTTTTTTAATAATAATGTTGTGCAGTGTATGCTCCCACGGTCTCCTGTATATTGCATCAAGGCAGCTCATTAATTTTGAATTGGCTGCCATTGCAAAGAAAAGATTGAAAAAAAAATATGCAGCATTTTTTTTTTCCAACTCCAACCATAACATTAAAGTGGTTGTAAACCTCAGACATGAGAATATAAACAAAGCATATCCCTCCTCCTATAGCAGGAGTAATCAATTAAAATTTATGGAGGTCTGATCAGTAAAATGCTCTTTCAGCAGAGGTCTGATATACCTGCGCTCCTTTATATCCCAGCCCTTCTTATATCAGTCCCCCACTTCACTTTACTTTTCCCTTCAGACTAGTATTCCCAGCACCCCCCCCCCCTTCACATCACCTACTCTCTCCTCACATCAATTCCCCTCACCCCCTCCTCACAGAACTGCCCCTCTTCATATCACCACCCTCACAACACTGCGCCCCCCTCGCCCACAGTACTGTGCCCTGTCCTATTCACATCGCCCCACCCCTACAGCACTGTCTCCCTTTACATTCCTGCCCCCCATCTTTACATCACTCTCCAAAGCACTGCCTCTCACATCCTAATCTCCCCCCAGAAGCTCCCTCTACAGCAGTGCGCCCTTTTGCAGCTCCCCCCCCCCCCCCCCCCCCCCACAGCACTACCCTCTCCTTCACCCCCACAGTAGTGTGTTCTGCCCTCTTTAAATCCAATCAGCCTAACCCCTTCACCCCTCTGCCGCCTCCCTATTCATCACTGCCCCCCTTCACTCCCCCCCCCCCCTCCATGCAGCACTGCTTCCCATCACGTCACTGCCTCCTCTCACATTGCAAACAACCCCCCCATGCCCTCTGTCCTTTGTTCTCCTACCTTAGATTGAGCGGAAAGCAGGATGGTAATAAGCGGAGTGGGGGAGGCACAGCTCTGCATCAGAGAGGGCAGTTGTCGCAGTTAACTTTCCAGGCTAACCAGCAGATGACTGGTGGCTAGAACACAGGGCTGTTCTAGCCGCCAATCACTTGCTGGTTAATATGAAAAGTAACTGCCAGCAACTCCTGCCCTCCCTCCAATGCAGCACTTTTCCTACTGCACTCGACTCAGTCTTGAATGACAGAGGCACAGCCGGAGGGATAGAAGTGGCTCCTAAATGGTGCAACCATGGATCTGGATGGGGCAGTGGCTCGACCCAGACCGTTGCCAGCAGCTGATTGACAGCCTTAGCTATGTTTCTGTGTGAAGGGGGTGTGCCGCTTCCTTCCAATAAGCTTTCAGAGATCTTCTCACTAAGTGCCGCAAAGTGTAACTTTAGCTCTCCTCCCCATTTTCTGATCACTTAGACAAGCTTTCTAAATTCTGGAGTATGAACGGATGTAGAGAAGTGAAAATTGCAGATAAAACAGGTACAACTTATGTAGGAGGATTTTTTCTTCTGTGTATCACCTGATAGTCACTTTACAGGGTATGTGTAAGGGTTTACAACCACTTTAAGGGCTAAAACACCTTTCTTTTTTTTTTTTTTTTTTTTTTTTTATTACAGGTACCTGTATAGCATCATAAATTTATACAGTCCCTGCCAGCTTACAATCTAAGGTCCCTAACTCTTATTCATACACCTACAAAGGCCAATTTAAATAGAAGCAATTTAACCAACCAGCATGTCTTTGGAGTATGGTAGGAAACCCATGCAGCCACCCGGAGAACATGCAAACTTCATGCCGGTAGTGCCCTGGTTGGGATTTGAACCGACTAACCTAGTGCTGCTAGGTGGAAGCGTTAACCTCTGAGTCACTGCTAAATGATGCATGCAAAATGTACAGCAGTGCCAAAAGTTTTGAGAGAGACGCAAATATTAATTTTTCACAAAGTCTGCTGCCTCAGTTTTTATAATGGTAATTTGCATATACTCCACAATGTTATGAAGAGTGATCAAATGAATTGCAATTAAATGCAAAGTCCCTCTTTGCCGTGAAAACTAACTTAGTTCCATAAAAAAAAAAAAACATTTCTGCTGCATTTGTGGAGGCTTCAGGGCGCCCTAGAAAGGGCGCCAAGACCGTCTCCTACAGATTGCACCACCAATGCAGAGCTTGCTCAGGAATGGCAGCAGGCAGGTGTGAGTACATCTGCATGCACAGTGAGGAGACTTTTGGGGGATGGCCTGGTGCCAAGGACAGCAAAGAAGCCACTTCTCTCCAGGAAAAAAATCATGAACAGACTGAAGATACAGGGATTGCACTGCTGAGGACTGGATTAGTCCTTTTTTTTTTCTGATGAATACCCTTACCGATTGTTTGGGGGATCTAGAAAAAACCTTGTCTGGAGAAGAAAAGGTGAATGCTACGATCAGTCCTGTGTCATGCCAGAGACCATTCATGTGTGGTGTTGCTTCTCAGCCAAGGGAATGGGCTCACCCACAATTGTGCCTAAGAACACAGCCATGAATAAAGAATGGTACAAAAACATCCTCCGAGAGCAACTTCTCCCAACCATCCAAGAACAGTTTGGTGATGAACAATTCCTTTTCCAGCACAGAGCAGCTTTCCATAAGGCAAAAGTGATAAGTGGCTTGGGGAACAAAGCATTGCAATTTTGGGTCCATGGCCACACAACACCCCAGACCCTAATCCCATTTGAGAACTTGTGGTCAATCCTCAAAAGGCAGGTGAACAGAAAACTCTGACAAACTCCAAGCATTGATTATGTAAGAATGGACGGCCATCAGTCAGGATGTAGCCCAGAAGTTGATTGACGGCATGCCAGGGCGAGTTGCAGAGGTTCTGAAAAAAAAGGGGTCAACACAACACTGCAAATATTGACTCTCTGCATATACCTTGGGTAATTGTCAAAAGCCTTTGATACTTGTGAAATGATTGTTCAGTACACCATAGTAACATCTTACAAAAAGATCGAAAAACACTGAGGCAGCAGACTTTGTGAAAATTCATATTTGTCATTCTCAAAACTTTTGGCCAGGGCTGTACTAAAGCACAAATTGTGCATTGCGGTAGTGCAACATAGTGCAAAGGTGTGTTTTAGCACCCTAAAATGTTTTCTTAACCCTTTCTTGCTGACAGTACGCATATATACAGTCTCACTAGACTGGAGTTTTTTCTGTGGGGCTGCATATATGTGTATCTGTCTTTGCATAGCATAGAAGCCGGGTTCTCTCTGGGAGCCCCGGGTCCTGTACCGAACGATTGGGATCCAGACCTCCCTATTCCGGGTCACCTGATCCCTGTGATAGCCACTGATTGGCTATCAGTCACTGTGAAGCCTGCCCTTATGTTTTCTTTCTATCTGAATGGAGGGGAGAGATGCATGGTATCTGTGGTATTTGTGGTGCCTCAAGTCAAGGTGGGATTTTAAGGGCAGGAGTAAAGGGGATATCGAAGGTAATATAGTAGGTAAAAATTTATTTACAAAGTATGAATATAAATACAAACATTCATAGTGAAAATGGGTAAAGGCCCATTGTGCCAGTGAGAGAAGAAAGGTTTAGATGTGATAACAAGTGACAAAAATGTGACTTGAGTTGATTTTGGTGATCCTGCTCTGCTGATTCTCATGTCAGAAGACCGGAATAGACGCAGAGGAGGTAACCAATCGGTTAATCCGACATGTTTCGGCCAACTATGGCCTTTATCAAGGATCTGTCACCGATTCTAAAATAATCAAAGAGATATATGGTATCAAGTAATGGCAATTTGAAGAGAACCATAATTGTAAGGCAAAAGCGCACAATATATGAGTACATACATTTTAGATATATGTCCACTTCCTAAAGTTGAGCCTTCCTAGAGTTTCTCCAGGAGCTACAGGAACAATATGCTGTGAGGGTGAAATAAGTAGTTGACTGAGTATACAAACAAAGGGAGCCAAAGATTGACTAGTGAGTAAAGTAATAGTAATTACTTGCTGGGCAGAAGATTCTAGTCCAGGGATCCAAATAGGATTGAATATATATCAAAAAGCTTCCACAAGATTGGTTCTGAAATCTAGGTAAAATATAGTAAGGTTGCCAAGAGTAGGTAATTTTATTAAAGTATGTGTGCATTTAACATGAAAGTAATTTGGACTACTTTCCAGAAAAGTTTCCAGAGTGGTCCTTAGAAACTTGGTAGGAGAGATCTATGAAGGCTCTCCTCCAAGTAAAACTTACATTTAGATGTGGAAATTAGCAGGGTCACAGCATGAGGGCTCCGGGTCCGCCTTCTCCCTCGGTCAGAGAGAGACTGGCAGGCTCAGAGTGTTCCCCGGCCTATAAAGGCAGTCGCGCATGCGCAGTGAGCGCTGCGTGATGCTGTCTGGTATTGTCCGTGCACAGCGTGGAGGGCGCTTGCGTGCAGCAAGAGCGCATCCCCAGAGACCGTGCGGACGTGCCAGTGAAGGCCGCCGACACAGTGCGAGAAGCCGGATCATCCCCGAGGGGATGACATGGAGGTACGAGACCGACCATACGGGTTCAAGTGCCCCGATCCATAAGGATTCGGGGCTACCTGTGCCAGGAGTTCATGGAGTCTCGGGTTGAGGCTTGAGAAGTGGATATAATAATGAAAATAAAATATAGTAACAAGGAAATAATAAGTAAATATACAATAATGAATGAATTAGCAGCATAGAATTTGCAGAGGAATTTTCTGTGGGAGAAGAAGGAAGGGGGGGGCAAGGGGGGGGGGGTTTTAAGGTGGAAAAGAAACAGTCGGGCTCCAGGGATTGATCACATAGGAGGCAGTTGGAAGATCAGTGAAAAGAGGTCCATATCCTAGGAATAAATCATAGTCAATTCAGATTGGATTTACAATCTGATATGTAATAATCAAAGTCAAAGGTGGACAAAAAATGATAATAAAAATAAAAATAAATATAAATATAAAAAAAAAAAAAAAAAAAAAATTAAATAAAATAAATATAATTATAAAAGGAGTCTTTAGTCCGTTTTCCCGGAGGAAAAGCCTGGAAGGAATGGGCGGAAGCTTTGTGCTTCGTTTAATCCAGGTGGTATGGTAGCTTTGAGTCTAGTGATCCAGCGCATTTCCAACTGTAAGAGGGTCTTGTTCCAGTCACCGCCACGAAGGGGCACATGGATTCTATCCAAGGCCATGAAGTTTATTTTAGGCATTTTGTAGTTGTGATGGTACGCTCTATGTCTACCCAAAGGGACATAGTAGTTGCCAACATGCATGGCTTGCAGATGCTGGTTTACACGTTTCCCGAATTCTTGTCGGGTCTTCCCAATATAGAAAGACCCACATTCACATGTCATCATATAAATCACGCCCTTGGTTTTGCAATTGCAAAAATGTTTAGATTGGAAGGGTTCCCCATTAGGTAAGATAGTATTGATCGTTTGACGGATCACATAACATTGGGCACAGTTCCCACAAGGGAAAGTCCCTTTGGTTCTGCAGGGATCTTTCTTGGATCCTTCTTTAAATTCACTAGATACTAATTTTTGTTGTAGGGAGCCAGCCTTCCTAAAAGTAATGGGTGGTTTTTGAGGTAAAAGTTTCGATGTGCTGGGCTCTTCCAAGAGGATTGACCAATTTTTTGTAAGGATGTTCCTGATTTGTTGATGTTCGTTTGTGAATCTGGTGATGATTCGGGTGTCCGGTTCCGTTCTGGTTGTTTCTTTGTTTTTAAAGAGAAGTGTTTCTCTGTCCATCTGGTTGGCACGATTGAAGGCCTTACGCAGTGAGGTTTTGGTGTAGCCTCTTTGTGATAGTCTGGTAGTTAAACTGTTGGCCTCAAGTTGGAATTTAGCAGGATCTGTGCAATTTCTTTTTAACCTTAAATATTGGCTGTACGGTATGGAATTAATGAGCGGTTGGGGGTGGAAGCTGGAAGCATGAAGAATAGAATTGCCGGCCGTGTCCTTTCTGTATAGTGTGGTAGCGATTTTTCCGCTGGAGTCTTTGTAGATGAGAGTATCAAGAAAGGATACTTGTTGTTTATTGCATGGTATCTTTCTCTCCTTGCAGGAAGAAATAAACAAAGCTGGATGTTTAAAAAAATAAATTAAATATAGATAGATCAAGACTTGATCTAGGTCAGTGTCGGGGTTAGGGTTTTGGGCAAGTGATGGTCTAAGGTCAAGGTCATGGTATATTTTGGGCTGGATTTATTTATTTTATTTTTTTTATTAGTATCCGCGTTAGTATGCTTTAAGTAGGATAAAAAAAAAGAACGAACATACACCTACAGTGGTGATTGAAAGTTGGGCACCCCAGGTAAAAATTTGTATTAATGTGCATAAAGAAGCCAAGGAAAGATGGAAAAATCTCCAAAAGGCATCAAATTACAGATTAGACATTCTTATAATATGTCAACAAAAGTTCAATTTTATTTTCATCATTGACACTTTCAAAATTACAGAAAACAAAAAATGCTGTCTGCAAAAGTTTGGGCTCCCTGCAGAATTCATAGCATGCACTGCCCCCTTTGCAAGGCTGAGACCTGCCAGGGTCATGGATTGTTCTCAATCATCGTCTGGGAAGACCAGGTGATGTCAATCTCAAAGTTTTTAAATGCCCAGACTCATCTGACCTTGCCCCAACAGTCAGCACCATGGGATCTTCTAAGCAGTTGTCTAGAAAATTGAAACTGAAAATAGTTGACGCTCACAAAGCTGAAGAAGGCTATAAGAAGATAGCAAAGCGTTTTCAGATGTCAATATCCTCTGTTCGGAATGTAATTAAGAAATGGCAGTCATCAGGAACAGTGGAAGTTAAAGCAAGATCTGGAAGACCAAGAAAAATATCAGACAGAACCGCTCGCAGGATTGTGAGAAGAACAATTCAAAACCCACGTTTGACTGCCCGATCCCTCCAGAAAAATCTGGCAGACACTGGAGTGTTGGTACACTATTCGACTATAAAGAGATATTTGTACAAATATGGTCTTCATGGAAGAGTCCTCAGAAGAAAACCTCTTCTACGTCCTCACCACAAAAATCAGCGTTTGAACTTTGCAAATGAACATATAGACAAAAAACAATAAGGTGTAGCCACCCTTCTCCTGCGCTTGGTATCCAGACCCCTTGACCACACACTTCACGGGACTGACAACTGGCTTCTCAGATGGCTAAGGTCTTGCTGCCCTTACGGACTGGGGTAGTCCACCGATACTAAAGGCAAAAAAGAGTGACTCTGAGGAAGAGGCTGGTCCTCGAAACGCGTCAGTCATCTCATCATGGACGCTTATATGGACTAAACACGGACTTTTGAGCAATTCAGCTTGATATGCTATACCTTTATCTACGTCTGTGAGTAGCCATTTTTTATGTTATTTAAATAAAGCCTTTTATTGAGGATAATGCGCTAGGTCGGTGCGCCCTTTTTTTGTTCTTTTTTGAACATATAGACAAGCCTGATGCATTTTGGAAACCAGTTCTGTGGACCGATGAGGTTAAAATTTAACTTTTTGGCCGGAATGCGCAAAGGAAAGTTTGGAGAAGGGGCACAGAATTTAATGAAAAGAACCTCTGTCCAACTGTTAAAGCATGGGGGTGGATCAATCATGCTTTGGGGTTGTATTGCAGCCAGTGGCACAGGAACATCTCATGAGTAGAAGGAAAAATGGGTTCAATAAAATTTCAGCAAATTTTGGATGGTAACTTGATGCCATCTGTGAAAAAGCTGAAGTTAAAGAGAGGATGGCTTCTACAAATGGATAATGATCCTAAACACACCTCAAAATCCAAGGGATATTACATCAAGAGGCGTAAACTGAAGGTTTTGCCATGGCCTTCACAATCTCCTGACCTTAACATAATTGAAAATCTATAGATAGACCTTAAAAGAGCAGTGCGTGACAGACAGCCCAGAAATCTCAAAGAACGAAGACTTTTGTAAGGAAGAATTGGCAAAGATACCTCAAACAAGAATTGAAAGACTCTTGGCTGGCTACAAAAAGCGTTTACAAGCTGTGATACTTGCCAAAGGGGGCAGTACAAGATATTAACTCTGCAGGGTGCCCAAACTTTTGCAGACGCTATTTTTTTTGTTTTCTGTTATTTTGAACGTGTAAATGATGGAAATCTAACTTTTGTTGACATATTATAAGAATGTCTAATCTGTAATTTGATGCCTTTTGGAGATTTTTCCATCTTTCCTTGGCTTCTTTATGCACATTAATACAAATTTTTACCTGGGGTGCCCTAAACTTTCGATCACCACTGTATGTGGTATTGCTGCGAGCATCAGGAGCAGTAGAATTTTATTTTGGGGGGGTTTTCTTGTAGGTTATGCTAGTAGCAAGAATTGTATATCTCAAAATGTATTTTTGAAGTTGTTTTATTTTGATAAACAAAAATAATCTAATTACAGTTTATTAACCAATGAGAGCCCAATATTTGTCCTAAAAAAAAAAAAGCTGCACCTGGATGCACAATTAGCTGTGATATGTATGGTTTTACAAACCCATGTCAAAGTTTCAAAATTGTGCTTGGGCATTATAGTTTCTTACCCTTAGGCGCAAAGGGGTTAGGGAAACATTCAAACTTCATTTTAGAGTCAGTTTCTATTGTGAGTGTTTATTGCTGCGTGCACTTTTTTAGCAGACGAAAACTAAGCTGAACAGGTCTAACTTTCGTGACCATTGGTCATTGAATCTTGACTGTCCAACCCACAATTGGCAGCACTGGTATGCATCAGTTAATTTAACTAGAAGTGTGTAACAAATTTGACTTTGGGGTCTGAGAGCTAGCAATGTGCACAGGGGTGCATAACTAGTTACTGTTGAAATATTAACATTAACAAGGCATTATCCCTGAGCATTGAAATCCCTGTATTGTGATCCAGAAGTGGTTTACACCGGGCTGACATTTTTTTTTTTTTTTTTCTGTTTTAATGTTCTGGGGATTTAGAGGCATGTGAGGGTGGCAGCTAAACGGGCGCTGTGCACTATTCCTTGTTTGAATGTATGATGATTATGATCAATAGATGATGGTATAAATATTTTACCTGTTTTGATTTAAGTGTTAAAGCAAATTTTGAACTATGGCTATTGTGGATTTTTCTTTTTTATTGGATAACTTAATACAAAAATGGCTATGGAATGCATTTGGGCCAAAGCCATAGAACACCTTGGCTCTTATTTGGAAGTATGGTTGAGTATTGTAGATTAGTTAAGCCTGTAGGGTTCCAGGGACCATGCAGAACAGACGAGGCAAATAATTTGTGTACATTCCCCTGATTATCAGGTACCGGCATCCAACAGCACAATAGATCCCCCTCTTGATAGATATTGCCTCAGGAGAGCCTGTTCAACTACTTCAAAAAAAAGAGTACCTATATCTGAAGGTGTGGAGAGAGTACTACATTGCCCCAAAAGGTGTCTTGGTATTTTACACAACCCCCCAGTTCTCTGAAGGATATTCTAACAGGTTAGTGTCTCCTATTAGCGGCATATATTTGCTATCTGATATAGTAACCTCTGCCACCTAGTGCCCCCCTCGCCTGCCCAGGGATGCATGTTTTGCCGTGCCTGTGACCCCAATGGAATGCTGGTCGTCTTGTGCCCTGAGGAAGCCCCATTGCAAAATGCGTTTGGCTTACCGGGGATTGCTAGACTGCATTTCCATTATGTCCACAATTACCAATGTGGTATTTTGTATGATTACTCCCAATTGGAGTTCTTGATCGTTTTATTCTGTATCTATTCTTAATTGTGATTCAATAAATGTCTTTTTTATGAAATTTTGTGTCCTATTTGTAGACATTCCTTCTATATTTAGCCCATTTTAAAGGCCCATTTTTTTCTTTCTCATTTATTTTTTAATATTACATTTTGGGATGAGGGCCAGCTGATCACGGTAATTTGTGTCCTGGTATTCTTTAATATTGCAACAAAAGCTGCCATTTATTTTACTGTTCATTTTATCTTATGTTTTCTTCTGCAGTTCTGCCTTAAATGCCTGTGCTAGAAATACTTACTGCTTCTTCAATTGAGTTTTTTCCATCCACGAATAAAGGTTTTCTTTTGCCATAAATTAGACTTGTAAACAAGTAGTAATTTTGCAGTGAGAATAAAACCCAGTCACTTATTCAGGTTTTTCTTAACTTGTTTTCTTCTACACATTTTCTCACATCATTGTTTTGTACCCCTGAGCTCCAGAGTTGGTATAACCTCCTTCTCTTTGTCTTTGGCAGGTAAACGACTTGTGCTGGCACGTGCGCTGTCTGTCCTGTAGTGTATGCCGGACTTCACTGGGAAGACACACAAGCTGTTATATCAAAGACAAAGATATTTTTTGCAAGCTCGATTATTTCAGGTACAAATTATCTGCCAGTTTCAGCTCTGACTGCTAACTGTATGGAATGTATTATCTGAATGTGTATTTTTTTTAGAAATGTATGTGTGTATGGAAATATTTATAAAAAGTTGCCCTAGTCTAAGCCCACTATATATAAATTTATTATTATATTTTTTTTTGCAAGCTCCAATTAGGTGTGGTGTGTGTAATAAATACATACAATATATATATATATATATATATATATATATATATATATATATATATATATATATATATATATATATATACATACATACATACATACATACATACATACATACATACATACATACATACATACATACAATATATATATATATATATATATATAGATAGATAGATAATGCATGCCTCAGCCTAAAAAATAATTGGTGCTTGCTTAAATGTAAAAGTGGGCTTAGACTGGGGCGACTTTTTTTCCCTTCAGACTGTAATAGACAAGTTGGTGTTTAATAACGTGGACCATACACAATCTGCCATCATCATTTTGCCTTGACCCTCTTTGCCATCCACTCCTCGAAGCTGTATGGCTTCCATATTGGTGGAGGTATGGGCTTTTGGGCAGCTCCTCTTGTTTAGACCGCCCCCCCCCCTGGTGACACCAGCCATATATTCCAGTGATCAGAAGCAGGGGTGGGATATGCCTCCAGAGGTCAAATACCTGATACGTGTCCTAAACGTTGCCTAGGCACAGTCCTATCTAGAAAAAAAAATCAGCTGTCTGTTATATTTTATGCTATAGGATTTTTTTTTTTTTTAATGCCATTGCGGTTTTGGCTCAAACTGTGCGATTGACAATGCCTAGACTTAGGATTTAAGGTGCATCTGCAGGCAAGTAGGACATTTGATGCAGTCTATCAATAGCATTAATGCAACAACTTTTGAGTCTCCCCTGTAACATAGTTAACATGCTCCTAGATCTTTTTCAATTTCGAAAAGTGACCATTACAAGGGTTGGGATAAATCATAGAACACTGCCAAAAGTGCTTGCTGCAGCTCACTTTTTATCCGTTTGGCTTAAACCCTGATACCAAAATAAACTATGAAAGGAAACTTTTTGCTGTAACTGTTTAGAGAAGCTCCAGCCCAGTTTAAAAAAAAAAAAAATTTAAATTTGGCGAGTTGGAGTTTTCGACAGAACGCTGGTTCTCTGCCAGTCTCCCATTCGGACCAAATGCACCAGAATCGGATCACATGGGTTTTCCCACCTATGCGATCCAATTCATGTCTGAACTGACAGTTGGCACTGCGATATGTGAACTAATCTGGGGATGTCGTTAACTTTGTATTGACACCCCCAGAGATTCGCATATGGCAGTGTGAACTGCCTGCGAGTTGAGTGTGAAGCAGGAACCCGCAGTGGATTCGCATTGTTCCAGCATTGCATATGTGTGAACTGGCACTCAAATGTGTCCATGCACATGCATCCATTTGCAGACAGAAAAAAAAAAGTCAGAGCTTGAAAGTTTATTTCAATGGTCAGAATGAACCCAAGCGCTTGATGCACTTAAATATCCCTAAACACTTTTACAAAAATATGGCTCTAGGTTCATTTTTTTATGCTTTCTCCTGGCATTTAAAAGAGCTTGGCAAATGCCCAGTGTGCATGGGGCCTTAGAACTGAAGAGCGGAAGATGACTACTACTAGATGGTTCAGTAGAAGGTAAATTATGAATGTATTTGGCTACTGCTCTTTGTTCCTTGTATCGCCAAGTAGCCCTGATAGTGCATGTAATTTAATTATTGCCTGTTACCTCTAGTTCAGTCTTGTATAAGAACTGTCATTTATTTTTGCCTACCCTATCTTTTCTTTCCCTCATGTAGGCGATATGGAACGCGGTGTTCGCGTTGCGGCAGGCACATCCACTCCACGGACTGGGTGAGGCGGGCGAAGGGTAACGTCTACCACTTGGCATGCTTTGCCTGCTATTCCTGTAAAAGGCAGCTGTCCACAGGGGAGGAGTTTGCTCTGGTGGAGGAGAAGGTTTTGTGCCGGGTGCACTACGACTGCATGTTGGATAACCTGAAACGAGCCGTGGAAAATGGTATGTGCCTAAACTGCACCACTGAAAGTAGAAGTAGGCCTTAGTGGTTAACCCTTTGCACATGTAGTATGTTTAAAGCAATTCACCAGGCTGAGTGTTATATGTTGAATGATTTTTAATTCTGTACAGCCAGTTTTGTGTTGCAAATTCTTTTTTTTATTTTCTTGATTAACCGAGTCATTGGTTTTGCAAGAAAAGCACTTTTTTTGGTGGCAGTTGTGGCATTTTCGTGTCCGAGAAAGAGGACTTGTTTATCAAGGCAATAACATGCTCCCTGTGAGTAAAAAATTCGAAAGATGGCACATCTGCCCTTTTTTGGACAGTGTGTGTATAGGAGAAAATGGAACGTAGCACGCCTATTCTTGGGGTGATGCAGAATGCAGTATTGTGGCAGGCTAACATTTCCAACTCAAGTTTGGTCCTTGATGTATAGTGGGGAGAAAATCAGTTTGTGCACTAAATACTTGGGGGTAGATTTTCTAAAACTGGAGCACTCGGAATCTGGCATTGTAACCAATCAGCTTCAGTTTGTTCATTTAACCACTTTACAACCGAAGGATTTTGCTGTCTTGAGTCTGGGCCACTTTTTGCGATTCGGCACTGTGCGACTTTAACGGACAATTGCGCGGTCATGCAATGCCGTATCCAAATGAAATTTACGTCCTTTTTTACCCACAAACAGAGCTTTCTTTTGGTGGTATTTGATCACCTGTGCGATTTTTACTTTTTGCGCTATAAACAAAAAGAGAGCGTAAATTTTGAAAAAATAACAATATTGTTCACATTTTTTTTATATGAAATTCCCCCCAAAAAAATGTAAAAATCAAATTTTTTAAAATTTTTGGCCAATTTTGTTTTCTGCTACCTAGGTTTGGTAAAAAAAAATCACAATAAGCGTATTTTTGATTGGTTTGCGCAAAAAGTTATTGCGTTTACTAAGGGAAAGATTTCTGTCATTTCTGGTGTTTTTTTTTTTTTTTTTTTTTTTAACGGGTAATGGCGGCGATCTGCGATTGTTGGGACTGCGACATTGTGGTGGACAGATCGGACCCTTGACTGACATTTTTGACACTTTTGGGGGTACCAGTGACATTACTACAGTAATCAGTGCTATACATATGCACTGTTACTGTAAAAATGACACTGGCAGGGAAGGGGTTAATTTTATTGGAGAGGAAGGGGTTAATGTATGCCTGGTGCTTACTGACGTGTGGGGGGAGGTGACTGAGTGACTGAGTGACTCAGGGACAAATCACAGGTTCAGCTAGGCTGAACCCTGCAATCTGACCCTGCCTGTCACTTAGGAGATCCGCCCGCTTTGTTTACAGCGGGAGCAAGCCTCCGGCGCCGCTGAGAAAGGGGAGTGTCTGGCGACGTATGTCTACGTCGCCAGACGATAACGAACCATTTTGCCGCAGTAGAGCTCTAGTGAGCAGCGCCAAAGTGGTTAAGCTTTGACAGTAAAACCTGGAAGCTGATTGGTTTCTATGCAGAGCTGCACCAGATTTTGTGTGCTCCAGTTTTAGTAAATCCCCCCCCCCCCCCCCCCCTTAGTCTTTTTACCATTTAATGCTAAACTCTATTCCAAGAGAAAAGGTTTAGGGATGCAGAATACCCAAAAGGAGTAGTTGGTCTTTTTATTGGTTGATTTCTCTGTAATCATTCTGGCCCTTGACCCTTTAGCAACAATTAAAGATACCTCCTTTTTAATGCGTTGTGAATAAATAACTTCTACCCTACCCAGCAACTCTGCAACACCATTCAACAAGAAGTTCTTTCCAAAACACATTCTTAAGCCCAGATATGCTCCAGCAGGGCCTTAGGCATCCAGCACATGCCTCCAGCTTTGGCAAGTCTTGAGGGACAAAACACTCCATGCATATCTCCTCTCTATCCATAAGCCAAAGAGTGAACCCTCGGAAGAGGTTCTCCAAGCATTAGGCATATCCCCCAAATACCACTGAACAAACTCCTCAATGATTGGTTGGGTCAGATAAATATTCATAACTCTGTGATTTGTCCTTCCACACGGATTACCTGAACCGTTTAACTGTACCAGGCAGACGAAACACACTGAGCTTAGGAGAGCTTGCAGAGTCCAGAAGAATCTAAACAGAGTTCAGGCTGGTTACAGCCTAGCTGCAAAATGCACAAATTAGGGACTCTCCAGCCTGGAGTCTATACTCTAATAAAACCATTGAATGTGCACACATACATGGATAATATATGTCAACACTCCGGTCCATAATCATGCCCCAAACAAACCCCATACAATATACCTTTCAGGTTCTTCATCCACCCCCTTCTCTGTCTCTCTCCTCATTTGAAGCTCACTGTATTCGTCTATTTTCTCCAGTTTCGTTGAGAATTGCTGTGATTTATCGGCCTCCTGGACCGGTATCAGGCTTCCTTGATGACTTCTCTGCCTGGCTACCCTACTTTCTCTCTTCTGAAATTCCCACAATAATTCTTGGAGACTTCAACATCCCTGTTAATCTTAACACTCCTACTACTTCTAAACTTTTGAGCTTAACCTCCTCTTTTGACCTAAAACAATGGACACATGCTTCTACTCACTCTAATGGCAACAGCCTTGACCTCATGTTCTCCTACCTATGCACCCCTCACAACCTCTCCAACATTCCATTCCCTCTCTCTGATCACCACCTCATTAGTTTCAGTCTCTCCTTGTCCTCCTTACCTTCCAACTACCGAACAATTACCCGTAGAAACCTTCGCCATCTTAACCCTTCACTTCTTTTTTCTGCTACAGATGGTCTCTTCAACACAATCTCATCCATCTCCTTTCCAACATGGCCACTTCTGTCTACAACAGTTCACTGTCATCTACCCTGGATGCTTTGGCCCCCCTCACTACACACAGAATCAGGCCCCGACCACTTCAACCCTGGCAGACAGACAATACCAGAAGCCTCAAAAAACATAGTCGCGCTCTTGAGCGCCTGTGGCGTAAGACTAAGTCACAGCGAGATTTCAGTCAATCTAAATCTGCCCTCCAAAAATACAGTTCCTGCCTCCACACTGCCAAACAGACCTACTTTATCACTCTCATTAACACCCTCACACAGTCCCCGTCAACTCTTTTCGACCTTCAACGCTCTACTTCGTCCTCCATTGCCTCCACCCACTAACTTACTCACTGCCCAAGAGATTGCCAATCACTTCAAAAATAAGATTGATACAATTCGTGAAGAGATCTTTTCACTAAAGATATCTCCCTCACCTTACACACCTTGTCCTCCTGCACAATCAATACTTCCCTTGTTTAACCCAACTACTGTAGAGGAAGTTACTAAAAAATTTTCTAATGCCCACCTAACTTCCTGCCCCCTGGACCCTGTTTCTTCTCAAATACTACGGTCACCCTCTGACTCTATCCTACACTCTTTAACTCATATCTTCAACCTCTCCCTCTCCACTGGCATCTTCCCCAGCTCTCTAAAACATGCGCTAGTAACTCCCATACCAAAGAAAGCCTCACTAGACCCCTCCAATCTTAATAACTTAAGACCCATCTCCTTACTCCCTTTTGCTTCCAAACTCCTTGAACGTTTAGTCTACAACCGCCTGAGCGAGCACCTCATTGAGAATAACCTCCTTGATCCCCTTCAGTCTGGATTTCGCCGGCAACACTCCACTGAAACGTCTCTCCTAAAACTTACAAATGACTTACAAACAGCAAAAACCAATGGTCCCTACTCGATACACTTACTCTTGGACCTCTCTGCTGCCTTTGATACTGTTGACCACCCCCTCCTCCTCAAAAAACTCAGTTTGCTCGGTCTCCGTGACTGTGCTCTCCATTGGTTCGAATCTTACCTATCTCACCGCACCTTCAGTGTCACTTACAATTCCACTTACTCCTCTGCAACTCCTCTTACTGTTGGGGTTCCCCAAGGTTCTGTCCTTGGACCGCTACTATTCTCAATCTATACCTCCTCCCTGGGTCAGCTAATAGCCTCCCATGGCTTCCACTACCATTTCTATGCTGATGACACCCAAATCTACCTCTCTACCCCTCAGCTCACCCCATCAGTCTCCTCCCGCATCGCTGATCTACTAACAGACATATCAGCCTGGATGTCTCACCACTTCCTCAAACTGAATCTATCTAAAACCGAGCTCATAATATTTCCTCCTCTACGTGCCCCTTTCCCGGAATTCTCTGTCAAGATCAATGGAACAACTATTAGTCCTTCCACACATGCCAGGGTGCTAGGGGTAACCCTGGACTCTGCACTGTCCTTTCAGGCTCACATCCAATCCCTGTCCAAATCATGCCGCCTTAACCTTCGCAACATTGCTAGAATACGGCCCTTTTTAACCAATGACACCACCAAGCTTTTAATTCACGCCCTGGTTATCTCTCGCCTCGACTATTGCAACTCCCTCCTCATTGGATTACCCTTGCATAGATTATCCCCCCTTCAATCCATAATGAATGCTGCTGCAAGACTTCTCCACCTTACCAACCGTTCAGTGTCCTCCAACCCTCTCTGCCAATCCCTTCATTGGCTTCCACTCACCCAACAAATAAAATTCAAAGTGCTAACAATAGTTTACAAAGCCATCCACCACTCTGCCCCAGCTACATCACTAACCTGATCTCAAAATATCAACCTAGCCGCTCTCTTCGGTCCTCCCAAGACCTCCTGCTCTCTAGCTCCCTTGTCACCTCTTCCCATGCTCGCCTCCAGGATTTCTCCAGAGCTTCTCCCATTCTTTGGAACTCTCTACCCCAATCTGTCCGACTGTCCCCTAATCTATCCATCTTTAGACGATCCCTGAAAACCCTTCTCTTTAAAGAAGCCTACCCGGCTACTAACTAATAACGCTGTTTCACTTGCTCCATCAGCTCATCCCCCACAGCTATTGCCTTTTGTATCAATTGACCCTCCCTTTTTAGATTGTAAGCTCTAACGAGCAGGGCCCTCTGATTCCTTTTGTTCCAAATTGTAGTGTAACTGTAATGTCTGCCTTCATTTTGTTAAGCGCTGCGCAAACTGTTGGCGCTATATAAATCCTGTATAATAATAAATAATAATAATATACCCACCTGCACCCAATTCCAGCCTTTTGATTCTAGAGGTATATTTAGTATAAAAAAAACCCAAAAAAATAAGATTAGTCTGGCAGAGGCTTTACTGTACATCTATTTAGTTTTCAACTTTAGTCTTTAGGCACAGGTTTATATCCAGATGCATGTTTACGCAATGTAGTTTGTGCCTTTACATTTTTGGGGATTTTGTAGTTTTCCTAATAAGTTTGCAGTAAAAACTTAAAAGATCAAAGCCTAAGCATTTCTACTCCAGTGTCGTCTTTGCTCTTCTATGTCATTTGCCAATTAGCCTGAAAGAGCCAGATAATACTGAGAATTAGTTCAGCTGGCCATACACTGGTAGAATTTTTTTCATTTGCACAATCATTCAATTTGTAATCATTCGTGGGGTCAAACTGATAATTTTTGACTGTAGCGGTGAGAATTTTGAAGGAGCAGGATAGTTTCTTGAACACATTCATAACCAAGTATATATGTGGCTTTTCATTCGATTATTTTTCAAACTGGAAGGTTACAAGCAAACTTGAAGTACTTTTGAACAACATTTCATCAAGTCCTTAAATTATGAGATTTTTCACAAAAATGTTCGTATGAATCCCTACTAGTCTATGGAAAGTTTTACGTATCTACAAATACATTTGCATGGGATTAATTTCACCTCCACACTTGTTTTATGTTCTGGGAAAACCAGTATGATGGTGGACCTTAAATCCGAACTAAACCAACCCCAGAACAGAACTGTAATATGCTCAACCCTACTAGTCCTTAAATGTGGTGGTGCAGCCACAACATCTAAGGATTGGTAAGCTGCTCTGTTACCTTTTGTTTTGGGTTTAGATGCTTTATTAGCAAAAAGTCACGAATGTTTCTTTTGGAAACAGTTGCTAAACTTCCATCAGGGTACTCTACTGTATGTCTATTGTAAATTCCTTCTCTCCGTGTGATGCGGGAGACCACCAATGCTCTAGCCCACCTCTGCCTCTCGGCATGTTTATGCCCACTTACAGGTTTGACAAGCAAAGGTGTTCAAGCAAGAATGCCAAACATTTTTATGGATGGAGTTTGATGTTCTGGTAGAATGAGATCACCATCCCCCTTCCAAATGAACCTTTCATAGCTCATAAAATATAAGGGCTGTGTGTTTTTGTAGTCTACAGGTGCTCTTTCAATTTCTGCCTGAATACAGTTATAAGTTTCTGAACCTTTTGGGAAGTTTCTTGCGGTTACTAAAACTTCCTCTAAAGCTAGCCATACAATAGAAAAAATTTTGTTCAAAAACTTTCATTTCAGGAACAAGTTGATTTCCTAACCATTAGTGCGATCAAATCAAAGTTCATTTTTGACAAGTGATAAAGTTTAGGAGTAGGATCCTTTCTGGGGGGAAAAAAAATTCTAACAATGTGGTTTTAATTCTGGAAATTACAAATGAATTCCAAAATTGAATGTTAAGTAGTAGTTTTCAACTACTTTAAATCATTTTGTCAAATCCTCAAATGTACTGATGTGAATTTTTGTACGAAAATCTACTAATATGCTTAGGTCCTGATATAAAAAAAAGGCCTTAAAAGATGTTCCTAGCCTTTTCTAATAAAAATGTTTTGTTTAAAGTATTCGTAAACCGAATAACCAAAATCTTGTATAATTAACATTTTAGTGTAATTCAATTTCAATCTTTTTTTAATTCTTTAAAACAATCCCCATTGATTCTGCCATGGAGATCGTTGTTCAGGCACTTTCTCTTATACTTTCTCTTTATGGTGAAAACATTCTGTCCTTGTCTCCCACTTTTCCTGTGTCTCAAGTTGACATTACCCAGTAATGTTCAGTGTTGTAGCCATAAGGAAGCCTACCCATCGAATTGCCATGCAGTCGGCGTGCATGTAGACAATTGGTTTTAAAAGACTGTAGGACAGGGGTGTCCAACTTTATGGCCCACTGGCTGCATGCGGCCCAACACAATTATACATTAAAGAATGTTTGGGTATGGGTTTTTTGTTTGTAAAAATTAATTTACAGATGCGGGCTGAAAAAAAGTATCTCTTTACTGGACTTTTCTACATTTTTAGTTTCCCAAAGTAAAACCTCTTCCACTCTATCAAAAACAGTTTGTTTAGATAGACTGATATAGAGTATCTATATTGGTGAAAGGTAACTTGTGATTGGCCCAAAATTTTCTGCTCATCACCTCTCCTTATTGTTGGTGTATTTTATGTGGCCCAAGATAATTCCTCTTCTTCCAATGTGGCCCCAGAAAGGTTAAAAGGTTGGAAACCTGTGCGTTAGGTGATCGGCAGCATTGAGCTTCAACAAAGGACGGGGAGTAGAAGGAAGGAAGGAATGAAAACTATGTTTTTAAATAGAACAAATGGGGGCCATTGAATGGGGGGGCAAAGTTTGTAGAGCCTCCTTCTATTGGCCGGTGACTTTTACCACACATACTTTGTTGCTCTCGATCAAACTGGTTCATTAACTAGTAGATATACAGTGCATCTGGAAAGTATTCACACACAGGGGTTCACTTTTTCCATATTTTTTGTTACAGCCCTATTTCAAAATTAAATTATTTTCCTCAAAAATCTACAGACCATACCCCATAATGACAATGTGAAAGAAGTTTGTTTGAAATCTTTGCAAATGTATTAAAAAGAAAAAATCCCATGTACATAAGTATTCAGCCTTTGCCATGACACTCAAAATTGAGCTTGGGTGCATCCTGTTTCCACTGATAATCCTTAAGATGTTTCTACAACTTGGAGTCCACCTGTGGTAAATTCAGTTGATTGGACATGATTTTGAAAAGCACACACCTGTCTATATAAGGTCCCACAGTTACCAGTGCATGTCGGAGCACAAACCAAGCCATGAAGTCCAAGGAATTGTCTGTAGCCCTCCAAGACAGGATTGTATTGAGGTACTGATCTGGGGAAGAATACAGAAGTTTCAGCAGCATTGAAGGTCCAAATGAGCACAGTGGCCTCCATTATCCATAAATGCAAGATGTTTGGAACCACCAGGAGTCTTGCTAGAGCGGGCCCCCCTGGCCAAACCAAACTGAGCAATTGGGGGAAGAAGGGCCTTAGTCAGGGAGGTGACCAGGAACCCGATGGTCACTGACTAAGCTCCAGCGTTTCTCTGTGGAGAAAGGAGAACCTTATAGAAGAACCATCTCTGCAGCACTCCACCAATTAGGCTTGTATGGTACAGTGGCCAGAAGGAAGCCACTTCTTAGTAAAAGGCACATGACAGCCCGTCTGGAGTTTGCCAAAAGCCACCTGAAAGATAATCAGACCATGAGAAACTAAATTCTCTGATCCGATGAAACAAAGATTGAACTATTAAGCCTGAATGGCAAGTCATGTCTGGAGGAAAGCAGGCGCCGCTCATCACTTGGCCAATACCATCCCTACAGTGAAACATGGTGGTGGCAGCATCATGCTGTGGGGATGTTTTTCAGCGGCAGGGACTGGAAGACTAGTCGGGATGGAGGGAAAGATTAATGCAGCAATGTAAAGAGCCATCCATGATGAAAACCTGCTCCAGAGCGCTCTTGACCTCAGACTAGGGTGAAGATTAATCTTCCAACAGGGCAACGACCCTAAGCACACAGCCAAGATAACGAAGGAGTGGCTACAGGACAACTCTGTAAATGTCAGAGCGGCCCAGCCAGAGCCCAGACTTGAACACGATTTGAGCATTTCTGGAGAGATCTGAAAATAGCTGTGCACCGCCACTCCCCATTCAACCTGATGGTCCTGCAAAGCAGAATGAGACAAACTCCCCTGAAAATAGGTGTGCCAAGCTTGTAGCATCATACTCGGACTTGAGGCTTAAATTGGTGCCAAAGGTGCTTCAACAGCAACAAAGTATTCAGCAAAGGCTGTGAATACTTGTCTACATGGTGTGTTTTTTTTTTTTTTTTTTTTTTTTTAATAAATTTGCAAAGATTTCAAACTTTTTGTCATGTTGTCATTATGGGGTATTTGTAGGACTTTAAAGAAAATAATGAATGTAATTAATTTTGGAATAAGGCTGTAACGTAAAAATGTGGACAAAGTGAAGCGCTGTGAATACTTTCTGAATGTACTGTATTTTTGCCAAATTCCTGTATGTGAACATTTCCATGCTTGTATGTTCTTTTGGGAAGTCTTGCTGGCCTGCAGCCATTGTATAATGGGAATTGCAGGCCCTTGCATCAATCTTTTGTAGGATCTCCTGGGGAAAGTAGTAGTGTGTGTGTGTGTGTGTGTGTGTATGTATGTGTGTATGTATGTATGTATATATATATATATATATATATATATATATATATTACAGTATGAGCCTAGTCTTTAAAATTCTTCCAATATCTCCTTTTCTGAGTTCCTCTGAAATCCTTTGGGCTACACTGCATGTCAACAGAATTGTAGGTAGTGGTACAGGTAACCTTTAAGCCATGATTAAGGCCGAACGGCCAAAATGTGTTGGCTGTTGTACAGCTGTATTTATGTGATTTAATAAAGGAAGACCACATTGTTGCTGACCTTTTTTCACAAGATAACCTTTTTACTTTTTTCCACATGTGTGGCATGGCTGGTTGTCTCCCCTCGATGGGTTGCCCACCTTTTTTTAATGATTTTCCATATGGTAGTTTACCTAATAGTTCACTAAATATCTTGATACATTTGCTCCATAGAGACCTGTTAATGTAGCATGTGATTGGCATTTGTTAGGTAAAATTAAATTTTTGAGTAAGGATCAGATGACATTTTAGGAGTCTTTTTTAATGCAGAGTCTTTTTTAATGCAGAAATTTAGAAGATTTCTAAAGCATTCAAACTTTTATTACATTTTAAATGGTTTTAATTTTAAAATGGTTTATTCTATATGCTAAACTAGGAAGCCTCATCTATGGGATTCTATGGTGTCCAGGACCTCTGCTTTTCTCTATTTTATTATGCAATGCAGAAAAATGGTAATTAGATTTATTTCCCCCCTCCTTGCAGGGAACCGTGTCAGTGTGGAAGGGGCTTTGTTGACAGAGCAAGATCTTAATCAACCAAAACCGGCTAAAAGGGCTCGTACCAGCTTCACAGCGGACCAGCTCCAAGTAAGTTCTTGTTTTGAGGCAGGCGGAACGTGTCCGTGGCTCAATGAATAAGTCCTAAGTTCCAGCTTGTCACATAATGTAAAAATATGTAAATCCTGTAATTGTGCCGCACAACGTTCCAAGTGATTTGAGTTGGTAATATTGGTGGAACTTAACTTGACCACAACTACTGAGATCCTTTTGATATTGTGGTTTTACAAATGCAGTTTTAAATATGTAAATTAAGTTACGGTAAATGTATGGCTTCAGAATGTTTCATAAAATCAGTTTGATCAGCATAACGGGAAATTTTTGTTAGTTTTTTTTTTTAAATAACGGTAAATGCAGAACAAAAAACGTACTGTGTGTGTGAAACCTACCTGTAGCAATTAACATTATGTACACATCCATAAGGTGCAGAAAAGTTTGGATCTCTACAGGCTTGCTTTAAAGTCTATTGGAACGGCTTAGCTGAAATTTTAGGCTAAATAAGGCCTAAGGGACATGATTATGCAACAAATGTAGAATTTTGTGTTTCTAGATCTGTACAGACCCTTTCAATACAAATCTATGCCGCTTTATCGCGTGGGGGGGGGGGGGATTATAGGCTGACTGAGCCTGCAAGAGTTATCATGGACAGTTAGAATAAGATTCTGCATTTTGAGCATAGATGGGGCGAAAGATCAAGGTCTTCTCTAATGATCGGGACCCAATCGGCCTAGTTCCTGAGCAAGTGATCTTGTAGACATAATGATCATGTTTGTTTTATACACCTGCTAGCAGCTAAGGGATCCTCAAACTACGGCCCTCCAGCTGTTGCGGAACTACACATCCCATGAGGCATTGTAAAACTCTGACATTCACAGACATGACTAGGCATGATGGGAATTGTAGTTCCTTAACAGCTGGATGGCCATTGTTTGAGACCCGTGTGCCAGCGCATGCTGTCATTGCCTTGTGTAGCACCCTCCTACTTGCTGTTAAATAGTCTGGAGCCCTGAGAATTTATATATTTTTTTTTCTTTCCTGCCTTGCACTGATTTTTGGAAAGAGCCTGTGGAAATCTACTGCGGCCCATCCAGGGGTTACACTACATTTGTAAAGGGCGATACAACCTATCATAAACCTGAACGGAGTATTGTTTAAACAAATGTGCCATAAAAAAGCGTAACTGAAACTTTTTGATAGAAAGGTGTAGTCTTGTATTTCCCAGTTTGTCCAGCAGGGGGCAGTGTTCCATGGAAGTCAATCATTTCTATAATTTGAGCAAATTTCTCTTGGCTTGCTGCTGTTAGTGTAGGATTTTCTTTATTGCCATGCATTAGGGTAACCTTTTTGTATATAATTTCACTAGAGGTATGATTTAGCTGTGGTTATTGATTTGTATATATTGTGCATTTTTAGGTTATGCAAGCACAGTTTGCCCAGGACAACAATCCGGATGCACAGACGCTACAGAAATTGTCTGAAAGGACGGGTCTAAGCAGACGTGTAATACAGGTGAGGTTTTGTAATGGCTTTAAAAATGGGGGGGGGGGGGGGGGGGGAAGAGAGGTTCACATTCCATGTCAATGCCCAGGGCTGACTGCATATCTCTACAGTGTAATTCCAGCCAAAATTGGCTGAGCGGAAGGGTTAGAACCTGTAACTTAATTGCCATCTATGTGAGATTTTCCCTTGCTTCCTCTCCCCAGACACACAATGGGAAACAAGTGGAAATCGCCCTTAAAAATAAGGGAATTCCTTATTGGAAGATATCCCCTCTTCCTCCTGTGCTGGTAATTGCTATAAAATGTTGATATGCTTAGGATAATCGTTTTTTGTACCACATTGTCTCTTCCAGGTCTGGTTTCAGAACTGTAGAGCACGCCACAAGAAACACGTTAGTCCTACTCATTCCTCAACCGCGCCGATTACAGCCATTCAATCCTCAAGGCTTTCCCCACCTATGATGGAGGAAATGACCTACTCTGCATACGTACCTCAAGATGGGCCCATGCTGACCGCTCTGCACAGTTACATGGATGGTAAGCTACTGCCGGGGACTACTTATTGGCCATGTGTATGGGAGTGTGTACTTAGCGATACATTGGCCAACAACAATGTTTAGTGGTGACTTTTTCAGGCTGATACAAAACCCTGAGCAGTTTGGTTATTCCAGTTTATATAAATTGCCCCCTGCAAGTCATTGATGAATATCGATATCGCTTGGCATACCTAGTATGACTGTATTTCAGGATTTGAATGCTGACATGGGTGTCCGCAGAACTTTTTTCAAGGGGGGGGGCTCATCATTTTAAGGTCACACATGCTCCGCCCCTTTTTGACAATGTCTTTAAGGGGAGGGGCTTAGTCATTATAATTATTTTGAGTATTTTTAAAGGGGAAACGGCAGAATACATTTTTAAAGCTTTTCCTAACCTAAAAAAATATTGATCCTGTTCCCTTAAAGCATGTTCTACAGCACAGTGCTTTGTAATTTGGCCCCTTCTATCACCTAAAATTACCTGGCCGATCCTTCCCTGGTTTTGTCCTACCCTCTGTAAACTGACCACTGTATACCATGGCTGCTAAGACCTGACACCATGGTCAGTCTACGTGCTGCCGTCATCCGTAGCCCTCCTCTCCTCCTCTGTCTTGTCTCCCCCCCCTCCCTCCCTCCCTCCCTGCCTTTCTGCTCCTGTGTCGGTGCCTGCCCCTCCCTTCCTGCTGCTGTAGTTTCATTTAAAGTTTCATAACCTGTCTACAGTCTGTTTAATAACCCTGTGTACCCCTGTGTTTTTTTTTGGTTTTTTTATAAAAATAAGCCGTTCTTTACCAGTTTTCAGAGTGCCAACTGCTACTCGCGTGACCCACTGCCCCTCTCCTCACCTCCACCCTCCTGTTGTATGTTTGAACATCCTCTGACTAGGCACCCTTTTACTGCTAGCTAGCTAGCTCCTAGATCCCTGGGACCTTCACCAGAGTGGTCCCCTCTAAGCCAGGCAGACCCCCAGGGGGGCAGTTCACAGTACTCACAAACTTGGAATGCTTTCCTGGAACTGAACCCCCTCTTTCTCCGCTGGTCTTCGGCACATCCTCTCTGCAGCTCAACTCTCTGGACTCTCAGGCAAGCCACCTGAGACACCCAATCCTTCTGACAGGAGGAGAGACAGCCGAACTCTCCCTCCTGGGACTCTGCTTCCCACCAAAGGAAGTAGATACAAGCCTGAATGAGCCACTGATTGGGTTTCCTCCACTGCCCAATGAAAATCCTCTCATGGGGCCAGTGGGGAAACTCCCCCCTCAGCAGTCACACCTGGGAGACATGACAGCCCAGCTGAAAATCATGACCCTGTTGTTAGGCAGCCAAGGCCCACTATACGTTACCTAGCACCTACGTTGTAGGGTGCTACATCACACTGGAACACCTGAACGTATTGCGGAGAGGTGTCAACATACTTTTTGGTCATACGGTGTGATGCTTTTACCTATGTTTGTCTATCCTCTATCTCAATGCTAGTGATTCTCAGGGTTCTTGAACATATATCTTGGCTTCACCAGAACTGTTATTAAAAATTGGATTTCACGTGCAATGCTGCCTTCTGGTGAAAATGGATCACTATGGTACTTTTTTAAATCCTTGTTTATATGTCTAGGCAGAATTTAGTCCACTGAATCTGTTTTTATACTTTTTTTTTTTTTTTTCCCCTCATGTTCACAACATTTTAAAAATGTACTACTCCTGTATCATAATAAAATTAACTCCTTTTTTTTTTTTTTTTTTTTCCCCCTTCAGCTCATTCACCGACAGCTCTTGGGCTCCCGTCAATGCTGCCTCACTCCATGGCGCAACTACCTATAAGTCACGCATAAACTTTTCCTCAACCTTTCCTCCAAGAATGTAAATGCTTTGGGTAAAACTGAGTCATTTATTGTGTATAAAATATAATTAAGATCATTAGTTATTTTTATATCAACTTTCCATACTGAAGTACACATGACGCTTGTACTATTCAGTAAAAGGGTCACTATACACACAAATGCACATCCGGTTTTGTTGACCACGTCGCTGCCCCTCGTTATGTAAGTATTATTGGGTTCAGCTTACAGCGCCACTAAGTTCTCACGTGTCTATTTTTTCTTTGTACTGTCTGGAATTAGTCCAAACTTAGTTGTTTGTTAATTTATTTGTCATCAGAAGAGCACTTTGCCAAAAAGAAGAAAAATGGACTGACAAGTGTGCAAAAAAAATGTTTACAATTTTTTTTTGTGAAATTGTATTTTTCATTAGTTTGTACCTGTAAATTATTAAAGTGCATATGTATTTTGTTTTGCTTGGAACAGTTTTCATTTTTTGGTTTTGTATCTGAACTGGCCATATTCTGTTGGAAATTTTTGTTTTCCTTTTCAAGCAAACTTAATAAAGCTTTGATTACATCCCGTCAGTTTGGTTTTTGGGTATGGATGGGTCGCAAAATTTGGTCTGAAATTTGTCAAGTATAAATGGTTGTGATGAGTTGACATTTGGAGAAAACTTTCAGTCACAGCCTATCGCACAGTCCTATCTGTAGATGTGTACAAGAGTTTTTGTGATAGTTGAGGCTTTAATTAGGCTGCCTCATTAATCTGTGATATCACTCTTCATATTGAGCAATACATTTGTGGTCCTATTCCTGGGTTTCTCTAAAAGGGAAGAGGTTTTTAACCCAAATGATTCATTGGGAAAACATACATTTATAAAGCCTTTTCACCAATTGAATTTGAAAAATCATGAAGGCTGCTGTATTGGCCTTTCGTGAAAAACTGTATCAAAAAGATTGGAGATAAAGACCTCCCAGATAGTCACAGAGGGACACACAGGTTTACAAAATAGGAACTTTATTAAAGATAACAGTTTGAAAAATTCACACCAATATGACCTTCACCAGACAATATAAAAAAGGTCAACGTTGTCATTAAAAACTAGGATAGGGCAGCTGCCCTATCCTAGTTTTTAATGACATCGCCTTTTTTTAATTTTGTTTGGTGAAGGTCATGTTGGTGTTAATTTTTCAATTATCTTTAATAAAAGTTCCTTTTTGGTAAACCTGTGTGTCCCTCTGTGACTATCTGGGAGGTCTTTAATCTTTTTGATAGAATTTATTTAGTCACAGGACTGCACCAATTTTCCTTGTGGTGAATTTGGTGATAAGGTGCATTAAGGCAATGGAAATACAAGGTTTGCAGTTCCCAAATGACTGTGGTTGATCCGGTGGAAAATACCTCCTCCTTTCCTTTCCTGAAAAATGCTTGTTGCATATTTGCAATGCTGATGCACTGCATTGCTGATCCAACTACACTGCATTGCTGATCCAACAGGCTAATGCGTTTTCAAGGACTTGCCTCTTCCCCCAAAAGGCAAGAAAGCACATTGGCCTGTTGAATTTCCATTTGTCCCATTATGTCATGAAATGTATTGTGAACTGGAAGTTGCTGTTTTGTTATAAGCTCTGATGCACCTGTCGGTTTGTGAGTAAAATACTTACCACCGTTTTACTAATGAAAGAAATGTTGCGATAATGCACTAAGCCGGTGTGACCTCTGTTTTGTATAATGGTTTTAGTGTATCCAGACTACCTCAGTTTTAGAGGGCAAGGCGAAGCATATCCATTCTAGCCAGGATGGGAATGTAAGCAACTGTTAACTTCTGGGGCCCATTCCCAAGCACAGGAGTTTGTGTTGTCCATTGGTACCAAATATTAGTTGGAGGGAGACATTCCTGTTTGAGCTGCATGTGGATAGAGAATGGTATTCCCTGACCTTAGAACCACCTAGGGACCAACTAAATCATTATATGGACCCTGTCCATGGCACTCAGGACCTTTTTTGGATTTGCTACGTTTGGGAAGCACTGGTGTCTGAATGCTTACCTCTGACCCAGCCATCAGAACTGGCTGGCCCATATAACCTATGGCCACTTCATCAAACATGAACCTTCTTCCCACCAGCTGACAGGTAGTACTACCTCCTAAGGTGATTGGCCAAAGGAAAAAGTCTGTTCCATGTATGGAATATGGACCCTATAAATCAATTTTATGCAACTGGTTATTGTGTAGTAATCTGGAGCTTCTTCTGAAACACAACCGTTAATGGCTTCAAGTGTGCTCCCACAAACTAGAGAAGGCGATACAACCCAAATGGTATAGTGTATTTCTGCCTTTATCACACTTTTTTATATATAGCAAATGAACAAGAACACTCAATTTCTTATTGCTCTTTCATTCATCCCCCCCTCTCTGCTCTAGGTAATCCAGTTTTACTCTGTCTAGTCAGGAGTAAGGACCTAGGCTCCTGGCTGGGATCTCTGGTCCTAGCAATTTTCTCCTTCCTTGCATCTTTTTTTTTTTTTTTTCTCTTGGGAGATCTACAATCAACTGCCGGGCTGGGTGATTGGCTGGATAATCTAGATCTAGTGGCCCCCCCCCCCAGTCTAGCCAGCCAGTCTGTGCAGACCGAAGCTACATGGTAGGTTGGCCGTGACATAGCCTCAAAGACAGAGGCTGGCCTTCGAGCTAACCATCTTGCAGGGTCGCATACGACCAGACTTGGGTCTGAGTCGCAGAGGTCCCTTGGCCGAGAGCTCCCCTACTTCGGTGGCGAGGAGTTCTGTCTGGAGCATTACCCGCACCATGGATGGGTAAGTCCAGTCCTCCCTCTCCCCTTTTTGTGGTTTTCTTTGGGGGTGGACGCGGGTACAGTCGGACTTGTCTGCTGCTTCTCTCTGCTGCTTGTCTGCTGCTTCTCTCCTCCCATCCTTAAATCCCTCATTGAGCTGGGCTTTCCCTTTCTCCCATTCCCCCTCTGTCTGGACCTAGAGTCTGGTGGGGGGGTCTAAGGGCAAAGAATGCAGCCGAGACCCCTGGGGTCTCCCCCCCCCCCCCCCCGCTATCCCTAGTGTGTCCTTCCTTGGTAGTCTGGAAGGGTTCCCAGTGTAGGAGACCCCTAGGTGCATGTCCTGCTGTTTGCAGTGTGGGTATAGTGCAGGGGGGGGGTCCCAGTGCAAAGACCGGTGCAGAGTCTCCTCTAAACGTGTCCTACCTTCAGGAAGGTTCCCTTGCAGAGGGTGCAGGAAAGATCCTGGCAGCATGCTTCAGTGTTTGTAGCTGATGGTGGCCATTTTCCCTTAGTCTGGCTGGTCTCCAGTTGGCGGCCATGTTTGTGTAGCCGAATGATGTCACGGGGGCCATTTTCCCTTAGTCTGGGAGTTGCTGGAGACAACTGAAGCCTCATGGGGATGTTAAAGCTCCTCCCTCCTCCCTGATGATGCTGGGTTCGAATTCTCAGCACTCCGGTCGGTAGGTTCGTCTTTGGGGATCTCTGTTATCTGTCTCCCTCTATCGGCTGATGGGTACCCTGAGCCTTGAGGGGATCCTTTTGTGGTGCCAAAAGATTGTTTTTTTACTGCAATATCTTCCTTTCCTTATGGAGCCTCAGGGGCACCTCTCCCCCACTGACCCCCTCATGGAGGTGGCCGTTCCCTTGGAACCCCAGCTTCCCATTGTTGCACTGACGGCGGTCCTGCATGTCCCGGCAGGAGGTGGCGTGTGGGCAAAGGCCCAGGGGGAAGCGTTCCCTGCACAGGCTGTCTCATCTGATTCTGAGCCTGATGCCGCCGTGGACACGGCCCATCCAGGGGGACTTGACATCACACCCCCTGATCCATCCGATTGTGAGGATGATTCCTCCATGGTTGCAGCAGCGAATAAAAAAGAGCATGTAGACTCCATCACTGCAGTGTGTGAGACTTTAAAAATGGAGGATGCGGCTAATATAGCTCTGTGTATATGGCTCTGTGATTTGGTATGCATGCACAAGTCAAATTGTACTCCAAAGGTGTTTCCTTCTGTACCTTACTTTGACAGGCTTTCCTGTAAGGAATGGGAACAGCCAAAATGTTTTGCTGTACGTTACCCTTTTGAGGAGTCCCTTTTAAAAAAGTTGGCTAGTCCACCAGTGGGTGGACCTTTCTGTTTCCAGGTTGCTTAAAGCAACCATGATCCCAGTAGAGGAATCCCCTATCCTTTAAGGACCCAGCTGATGGGAAAGTGGAGGCTGTGGCACGCAGAAGGTTTACTATTGCTGGTTCGGCATTGCGGCCAGTCTTTGCTTCAGCCCTGGTGTCTCAGACCCTAACTGTATGGGCCAAGCTTTTGCGCCAGGGCCTGGGGGTGAGCAGGCTCCCACTGCTTATGTTGATTTAGCAGATCTGTTGGTCCATGGGCTGTAGTTTATTTGTGATGCAGCTTTGGATACAGCTCCTGTGCTGTCCAAACTTTGTTTGAGCGGTGGTGCTTAGGCGCGTGCTGTGGCTTAAGGATTAGTCTGCAGACCAAGCCTCTAAAAAAGCTCTCATTGATCATCGATCACTTGTTTGGGGCTACCCTGGTTGATATCATTAAGGGTATCGCAGGGGGGGGAAGAGTACCCTCCTGTCACAGTCAAGAAAAGGGAAGGAGCCTCGCCGGAGACGGGGGCCGCCATCCTCATCCTATAGAAAATTATTTCATGCTTCTGGGACGGAGAATAAGGGAAATGGGTCTTTTTAAATCTTCCCTGGGAGGTTCCTAGCCAACTTGGTCTGGTAAACCTAGATCTAGCTTCCCCGGACCAGCAGACAAGACTCCTTCAGCATAAAGGTCTGCCCTCACCCATTATTAGGGTGGGGGGGGCATCTTCGCTGGTGTCCAGCCCCGTGGACTTCTTTGGAGAGCGTCAAGGAGATCCACAAAGCGTTTATTTGGGGGTACCCAGAAAGGGGACAAAGTTTGTCCTTTTCAGTTTTTTTAGGTTCTGAGTCTCCTTGTGTGGATTTAATTTCTCCAAAGGTTCAGGTGATGTCTGAACTACCTAAGGTCCCCCCTATCCCAGTCCATGGAATTGATTTACCTCGGTCTGATTCTATTTCCGACCAGGGTGTTACTTCCTCTGCACAAACTTCAGGGACCACAGTCCATGATTCACCGGCTGCTGTTACGCAGATTCTCTCTCCCATTTTGCATAAAGGTTGTCTGGTGGTATCCACCTTAAAGACAGTTCTGTTTGCACAGTCTTACATGCAGCTCCTTTAGCAGGTTCGGGTCCACAGGAGGATACTGAAGTTTGTGATGAGGTCACGGGGTCCTCTGACAGACGCCGCAGGTGTCCAAGGGCCACAGTAGAGCCAGTATCCTCTGCTAAGGCTTCTTCTGCAGTTTCTGCAAGGAATCAAGAGTGAGGATCTTCCAATCATCCTGGTGGCAGTAAACATCCCTTGGGGGCTTCCTCTCAGAGAAGACCAGTTGTCCCAAGGGCTGATCTACCATACTGCTTTACAGTCGCTGGTTTTAATGGCTTAGCTATTGAAAGCCAGGTATTGAGGGTTAGAGGTCTGTCTGGATCAGTGATCCCTACTATGTTGAAGGCGAGGGAGCAGTCTTCCAGTAATATATACCATCGTATGTGGAAAGCGTACATTTCTTGGTGTGATTCGATTGGTGCTCATCCTTAATCTTTTTCTGTGGCTTAGACCTTAACCTTTCTTCAAAAGGGCATTGATCAGAAGTTGGCCTTGAGTACCATCAAGGGCCAGGTGTCTGCCATGGCAATCCTTCTTTCACTGACTTCTAGCCACGCAATCTTTAGTTCGTACCTTCATTCAGGGGGTTCAACATGTGGCGCCACCTAATACATTTTTTTTTTTGCTGCCATGGGATTTAAATTTGGTAGTTTTGGTTCTCCAGAAACCTCCATTTTAGACTATTGTGGAGATTACCTTACCTACGTTATCCCAGAAGGTGACATTCTTGGTGGCTATTACCTTGGCCCACAGGGTATTGGAATTAGCAGCATTATCCTGTCGCAGTCCCTATTTAGTGGTCCTTAGGGATAAAATGGTTCTTCGTCACTGTCCATCATTCCTGCCCAAAGCTGTCTGACTTTCATTTCAATGAGGACATTGTGTTTCCTTCCTTGCGTCCCAAGCCGGCTCATCCCAAGGAATTTGCTTTGCATACCTTGGATGTGGTTTGTGCGATTCGGGTGTATCTGGCAACTACTGAGTCTTTCGGAGGTCAGACTTTTTGTGTTTACGGACAGACCAAGAAAAGGGTTGGCCGCTTCTTCATTTTGGCCAGTTTTCTATGGGTCTGCCCCACTGATCCTGTGCCTGAGATAGGTGGCATAGCCTCGTTCTGGAGGGAGTTGTTGGCACTCTCTTTATGTGTGGTCTGTCTCCCATAGCAACAGAAGTGGACTTGTGCTGAAGAGGTGCCCAGGTATGGAAGATTTAAGTGAGGTGCATGGTGGGACCCCATACCATTCTTGGATAGTGAGGTAGTGGTGATATATGCTGGACGGGTGCATGTAGACAACTCTCTGCAAGTCCCTCTTAAATGCAAACTACAAAGAAGGTGTACATTGTCACAGGGACCCGAGAGTTAACTGGAGAACAGTTATAGTGCCAGTCTATATGGTGTACGTTCATCTCTAAAAGCAAAGACACGCCTTAAGGTGGAGTATTCCCCCACGGAAACCTCAGCCTTGTCCCAGGACGTTGATGAAAATGGCACAGAAGTAAAGATACCCCATGTGTAGGGCAGAGTGATCCTGTTACAGGTGCCTAGCATAGACCAGAAGAACCCGCACTGGGGTAGGCCTCTTGCTTGGCACTCAATGAAGGAGGGGAACATGGGGGAACCACCCGCCTACCCCCCTAACCACCCGCCTTACAGGCTGACTGTCATCGACGTCCCAACTGTGGCAGAGCTGGGCGGCCTATTCCTAATTTCGTTTGGAGCTAAGGATTCAGTCTGCATAATAAAAAAAAAATGAGGTTGAAGGATTAGAAGAGGTGCATGAAAGTCAGCCAGCCCCTTAGTTATTTGAGTTTTGAGACAACAGACCAGTCACGGATGAGGGTGGGTTGGGGGAGGTTGGGCTGTCTATCTCTCACCTGTTCCTCCATCCATCCATTAGCAGCCATGTGCTTCCAGTGTGGAGACACTAAATTAGGACTGCAGATTTAACAGGGTGCCGTGAAGTGGCTCTGCAGCTTTCACATGCGTTTGCAAATGTGTGTCAACTAAACCCCTGTTCTTTGTACCAAGAGACAGGTCTACTTGGTTGGTGACAGACTGGAGGGTGAGTACATCAGACTGGGGGCTGGCTGACTTTCATGCACCTCTTATAATCCTTCAACCTCATTTTTTTTCTTGTTATAGGGATGGAGACGCCGGGCACTACCTGCTGGGGTCTCACTCAAAGTCCCACCTAGCCTATTCTGTTCAGTCTGGATAATGCCTGGTGGAAGCTGGGAGAATGTGCCACTGTCCTGGGATTTTGGGAGTACTGACCCAGGGTTTAGTTATTGTGTCCTCCTGGGGTGCCAACTGTAGCTATGCCTGAGGCAGTTTCTAATGATTTTCTGTTCTGGCCCTGCCCTTTGCTTCTGGTTTAGGCTGGTCAAAAGTTCTATTTAGTTGAGTGTGTCCTCCTGTAAAGTCTGGCGTATCCCATCCCTCTCCTGTTACAAGTTCTACAAGCAAATAAAATTTAAAGACATCCCCTAGACCAGCAATCCCCAATCTTTTTGACCAGTTTCATGGAAGAAAATGTTGGTGGGGGGAGGTGGCATCAGGAATGGGGGTTGATAGCGGTGGTGTTGTGGGAATGGCTCATCAATAATTGTAGAGCATTCATGGGTTATTACCTTGTCCTATATAATGAAATAGTTTAAACATAATGCCGAATCAGTGGAAGCCCTGTTGACCAGTGTCCCTGAGGATCTGCACTGTCCCACCCATGAAATTCTGTATCTCCCTGTGTGGTCCTGGGGATCAGCACTGTTGTTGCCTGGCATGTATGGAGTGAAGTGCTTTCAGGTAAATCTTTGACTCGGTTTGCTATACTGAGCCGACACATGCGCAGTAGCTGAAGGGATACAGGAGGCAGAGCGGCCTGGTGACTGACAGGCCACAGACCAGTACCGGTCCCCAGCCCAGGGGTTGGGGACCCCTGTCCTAGACTGTTTAATGGAGCCAGAGCAAATGGGACTGTTACCTGTGTGATTGGTAGCCCCTGCCCTGTTTGGGAAAGAACCAGTTAACAATCAGCGGCTCCTTTGGGGTTTGTGCTACATATTGGAGTTTAAGCAAAAACAATTCTACCTGGAAGGCGAATATCTGCCTAAAATAGATGGTAAATGTTCTCTGTTAATCATTCATGTTTGATACTTTTTCTTTCAGTGGTGCCAGGCATGTCTGTTTATTTACGTGACCTGATCCAGATTACAATTGATACCATTCAAATGGTCACGCATTTATCCTGTTTTTTTTCCCCCTTTTACCTGCTCTAAAAATGAATGGAAAAAGTAATTTGATTATAACACACAAGTGCAGCCATATCTAAAACTGAAACAATTTTTAACCTGACTGATCTTTTTTTTTTTTTTTGATGCGGCCAAAAACATTCCCCAGAAATAACTGCAAATGCTTTAAAACAAAACTGTGGCCAAGAATAGCAGGGTAAAATTGCTTAGAAAAAATCAAAAACATTGTATAGCAAAATTCATTTGTTGGGGCTGGAACTTTCCCCTTCAGTACTTCTTTTCTTTGCCACAAGGTTCCCTCAGTTTGATAGCCATTGTCATTTAACCCACTTCCTCTGAGCCTAGACCAGGGGTAGACAATCTCCGCACTCCAGCTGTGGGGAAACTTCAAATCTCGTCCTGCTGCTGGATCTGGTAGTCATGTATGTAGCTGTCAGTCTGACAATGCTTCGTGGGACTTGAAGATCCACAACAGTTGGAGTGCCGAGGTTGCCTATACCTGGCCTAAGACTGTCCTGGACCAACCCTAGCCTGTGACTGGATAGTGAAAGGAGAAGCAGCACAGCGATGAGCTCATCTCTGTCACTCTGCGCTCTCCTCCTGACAGTATGCACCTTGTTAGCACCTGAATTGGTTGGCTACTTTTGACTCTTCCTCAGCTGAACAGGAACTGCAGGAGGCTAATACCAGAAAATAGAAGATGTATTCATTATTACAGCTGAGTTTATTTGTGTAGTTTATATATATATATATATATGTATATAATGTTTAGAGTTCAGGTTTAAAGAGAATCTGGTAAAGGAAAATGTTGTTGTCAAGTATAAAGTTCAGATATGTAGAAGTAAATGTCAGGCTGCCCTGAGAAGTAACAAATGCCCAAAGTTCCTGGTCAATGGAATGTAAAATAACCCAATCTTGAGGGTCAGTGGGACATCAATTTGTCCCAGTGTTGATTTGTAGGAGGAAAAATTCCCAAGCCTTGGTTATCCAGGGGAAGAAGAATGCCTCAGCATTTAGTGAGGGTGCTAGTGGTCTGTGGGAAGAAAAATGCTTCAGTGCTAGTGATCAGTGGGAAGAAGAATGCCCCTTGGTGGTCAATAGGAGAAGGAATACCTCATTACTTGTGGTCAGCGGGAAGAAGAATGCCAAAGCATTGGTTGTCAGTGGGGAAGAGAATGCCCCAGTGTTAGTGGTCACAGGGAGGAGAATGCCCCAGTGTTAGTGGTCACAGGGAGGAGAATGCCCCAGTGTTGGCAATCAGTAAGAAGAATTATGCCCCAGCATTGGTGGTCACTAAGAAGAAGAATTATGCCCCAGTGTTGATAGTTAATGGGAAGAAGAGTTTCCTTGCATTGGTGGTCACTGGGAAGAAGAATGCCCCAGTGTTGGTGATTAGTTAGAAGAAGAATGCCCCAGTGTTGGTGATTAGTTGGAAGAAGAATGCCCCAGTGTTGGTGATTAGTTGGAACAAGAATGGCCCCCGCATTAGTCACTGGGACGAAGAATGCCCCCGCATTAGTCACTGGGACGAAGAATGCCCCCGCATTAGTCACTGGGAAGAAGAATGCCTCAGTGTTTGTGATTAGTTGGAAGAAGAATGCCCCAGTGTTGGTCATTAGTTGGAAGAAGAATGGCCCCCGCATTAGTCACTGGGACGAAGAATGCCCCCGCATTAGTCACTGGGAAGAAGAATGCTCCCGCATTAGTCACTGGGAAGAAGAATGCCTCAGTGTTTGTGATTAGTTGGAAGAAGAATGCCCCAGTGTTGGTCATTAGTTGGAAGAAGAATGCCCCAGTGTTGGTGATTAGTTGGAAGAAGAATGCCCCAGTGTTGGTGATTAGTTGGAAGAAGAATGGCCCCCGCATTAGTCACTGGGATGAAGAATGCCCCCGCATTAGTCACTGGGAAGAAGAATGCTCCCGCATTAGTCACTGGGAAGAAGAATGCCTCAGTGTTTGTGATTAGTTGGAAGAAGAATGCCTCAGTGTTGGTCACTGGGAAGAAGAATGCCCCAGTGTTGGTCATTAGTTGGAAGAAGAATGCCCCAGTGTTGGTGATTAGTTGGAAGAAGAATGCCCCAGTGTTGGTCACTGGGAAGAAGAATGCCCCAGTGTTGGTCATTAGTTGGAAGAAGAATGCCCCAGTGTTGGTGATTAGTTGGAAGAAGAATGCCCCAGTGTTGGTGATTAGTTGGAAGAAGAATGCCCCAGTGTTGGTGATTAGTTGGAAGAAGAATGCCCCAGTGTTGGTGATTAGTTGGAAGAATGCCCCAGTGTTGGTGATTAGTTGGAAGAAAAATTACCCAGTGTTGGTCATTAGTTGGAAGAAGAATGCCTCAGTGTTGGTCACTGGGAAGAATGCCCCAGTGTTGGTGGTCACTGGGAAGAAGAATGCCCCTGCATTGGTCACTGGGAAGAAGAATGCCCCTGCATTGGTCACTGGGAAGAAGAATGCCCCAGCATTGGTCACTGGGAAGAATAATGCCCCAGCATTGGTCACTGGGACGAAGAATGTCCCAGTGTTGGTGGTCACTGGGAAGAAGAATGCCGCAGTGTTGGTGGTCACTGGGAAGAAGAATGATAGTTGCACAAATGATTGGTTCGTTTTTCAAAACAACTCATGATCACCATCACAGTACTTTTTTTTTTTTTTTTTTCTTTTAAAGCAGACATTGCAGTAAAATGCAAGTTTTCCCTTTATGTTCCAGGCCTCCTCCCCCTGAAAAATGGCTAAGGCTCCCTTTCCACTATTGCGACTTGTAGTGCGACTTGACACTAGATTTATTTATTGTATTGCAGCAATTTGAAGTGGAGATGATGTAATAAGTGAACTTTTCTTTTTAGTGCAGGGGATGCTTTAAACATTTCACATAGGGAGCAAAACACAAACTCTTTAATCAAGTCTTTTATTTAAAAAAAAAAAACAAAAAAACATTTCATAAAATGCATTTAACATCTTTTTTTTATTTATTTATTTTTTTTAAGAAAAAATTATAAATGTAAAAAGCAGACAGCTTCACAAATGTTATACTTTGTGTTCGTTTTATTAAAGCTGAACACCAGGTAAACAATACACAGATGAAATACTGTACATAGGAATTTGATTTACTTGCCCAAGGATTTGTATTAGGACTGGTTCACACCAGTATGCGGAGTGGGAAAGGTGGGTTTCCTGCATCGCTTTCAAAATGCACTGCCTTTGCAATCCATGGCTGGTGCCAGTACATTGTTAATGGCACCCCACGCGCAGATCGCAGGGCACCAGATTGCATGGAACGTTAATACCATGCGATTTTGGTGCTGCACATTTTTCAATAGTAGTGCATGCAATACTTTTTGTATGATCCTGTGCGATTTTAGCTCATTAAAATGAATGAGCTGAAAATCATACTGCAGGGGAACACACAGGAATCGTACAGGAACGCAGAGCACATTCTGGTGTGAACCAGCCCTTTCTGACCATCCAGTTCTGAGATTTACACAGTTCTGCCAGACAGCACAGCCCTGTCAGGCAGGGTAGGAGATAACTCAGCTGCAGTTATGTAAAACTTAAAGGTCTTATCCAACCCCCAACATGTGATTGGGGGGGAAGCGGAAGAATGATGAGGTCATTTCTCAGGCATTCTGCTCTTTTCTCCTATGTTGCTTGCACTGCAGCACACCTGACTGGCTCCTCCTCCGTCTCCTAATGTTCTGTACAGGGACTGCAGGAGGCCAATAGTAAATCAATCTCAGGTACTTACACTGCTTGCAAATACACTCCGTAATGTAATAATGAATCCTGATCGCCATTATTGGGTATCTTGTAAACATGCCTAGAGTTTAGCTTTAATTTATTGCTGAAAAACATGATTTCATTCTGCACAGCAGAAGCATAGAATGCACAACTGGTACAGCAAGAAGGCAAAGCACATTGTGCTAGTGACTTACTGGACCGCGCTGCTCACATTTAACTTACGCAATTTACAATTATAAAAATACCATTTGGATGCTAAAGATTAAATTAAATCTCACACAAAACACAATGCAAAACTGCATAAAAATATTACCATAAAAGGGTCAGCCCACCCATAATTCATATTTCGGTGAGTGAGTGGAGCCTGAATCCACATATCTCAGGTGGCAAAGCATGCCAAATACCCCGGCTCTATACCCACCTGCCCCTCTATTTCATAATGTAAAAGTATAAGTGCCCATTCACACTTGAGCAATCCATTGTGTTGTGCTATGCGTTGGGCACTGCTTCACAATGAATGGCACTGCAAAGAATCTCTTCTAGAGCAGGTGTAATGCCACGGGTTGTGTCAACATGTTTTAACACAAAAACAAGAAGATTTTTAAGGTGCCAAGAACCTGAACCACATCATAGAACAGTGATGGGGAACCTTGGCACCCCAGATGTTTTGAAACTACATTTCCCTTGATGCTCAACTATACTGCAGAGTGCATGAGCATCATGGGAAATGTAGTTCCAAAACATCTGGGATGCCAAGGTTCACCACCACTGTCATAGAATAACAAATCCTTTTATTATTTAATTCATATTAAACCTCAACACTGAATACAATTTGCTAAAATCATTTTGAATTGGGTATTTACATTGTAGTTGTTTACAGATGATTGCATTGGTGTAACAATCTCGACATGTTTCGCTAACTTATAGGCTTTCTCAGGAGATATGCGATACCACACCTGTTTTTACCACACCTGATTATCTCAGATATAAATATGTGTACGGATTCATATGTTTGATCTATCTACACAGGTGTGGTATCGCATATCTCCTGAGGAAGCCTATAAGTTGGTGAAATATGTTGAGATTGCTACACGTTGACAATCATCTGTAAACAACCACATTACTCAATTTAAAAGGATGACTAAGGAAAAAAAATTAAGTGGCTATTCCTGTTTTGGAGTTTGTCTCGTTGCCCATCTAGTGCACCTGTTAATTTCATTGACACCAAAGCAGCTGAAACTGATTACCAACTCCCTCCGCTATTTCACTGACCAGATCAATATCCCAGGAGTTTAACTGACTTGATGCTTTAAGCCCCGTACACACGTACCGATTGTCGGCCGTAAATATTCGGCCGCTCACCGATCGGCCGATTGTAGGCTTGTTAGTATGATGCTTCCGACAGCTGACAGCGCATTTTCGGCCGAACAGAATCTGTCATGCAGACTTTAAAATATTTGTTGGCCGTCACCAGAACGGCCGATTGTTCGCCAGTCAGTACAGAATTCGGCCGACAAACAGCAGATTAGCAAGACTGGGCATGCTTAGAAAAGAAAAAACACACGGAAAGTTAACCATCACATGACATCACTTCTGCAGTCGGCTGTTGTTGGCCGACAAAATTCGTGTGCAGTCTTTAGCACTTTTCAGCCGACAGGACAGCACCGGACAAAAGACGACCGATCGTTCGGCCAACATTCGGTACGTGTGTACGGGGCTTAACTCTTATTAAAAAGTGTTCCTTTAATTTTTTTAAACAGTGTATGAATCAGCACACATAGTTATATCTGAGATAATCAGAAAAACTAAATATATTCAACACATTACATAATACATCCGTCATTACAAATTATATCAAACATGTTGGTGGAGGGTATCTTACCAATTAAAGACAACTAGCTGAAATTGGTTTGGTTTTCAGCTATATCTCAGATATAACTGTATGTGTACTGATTTATGTGTTATATCTATCTGCTCTGGTGTGGTATTGCATATCTCCTGAGGAAGCCTATAAGTTGCCGAAACATGTCGAGATTGCTACCCCATGACAATCATCTGTAAACAACTACATTGTGGATACCTCAGTTAAAATGAAAAATAATTTTAGCAAATTTTATTAATTTTTGATGTTTTATGTGAATTAAATAATAAAGGATGTAAATTGTATTCTGTGTTCTGGTTGATGTTATTGGCACCTAAAAAAAAATCCCAGCTCTTATGAGCATTCTTTTTGTTTTTGAGTATTTATATAGGATGCAGTGCCGGTGAGCTCTCCTCTGCTCAATTATTTCTTGTGGTGGCATGGCGTGTTTTAACACAATGCACAACTGTGAATGGGCCCTCAGTGTTGGGCCCTTTCATAAAGGTAGCAGGTGTGTGGATCTGGGAACTCAAGCGGGGAGGTTGCATCAGTAAAATTCCCAAAAGTAGACTGATCCTTTAACAGTTGCTCACATAAACCTGTAAGTCCTAATTTCAGTGTAATCCAAGAAATAGAGGGAAACAATGGCCAACCTCTCCTAAAAAAATTCTTCCATTTCGGGCAGGGACGGTTGAATCACCCATCAGATTCTCTGCTACAGTGGGGTACTAATCCAAACTTTCCTGAGTCAGATCATTCATATAAACTATTGATATAATCAATTAATTTTCTCACCCGTTCCAAAAACTGAGAAGTGTTCCTAGCTGGCTTAAGCCTGACCCAAGACTTTCCCCATCAAAAGCCATCACTCGCGTCTACCGTACACAGGGACTGATCCAAAAAGATAACATTCTATTTAAAGCGGAGTTCCACCCAAAAGTGGAACTTCCGCTTTAGGGAGTCCTGACCCCCTGACATGCCACATTTGGCATGTCATTTTTTTGGGGGGGGAGCGGGTACCTAGTTTTGACAGGTACCCGCTCCCACTTCCGCTCGGAGCGCCGCGGCGCCCTGAACGGAAGTTCTCCTCTCCCCCTCCCTCCCTGCAATCTTCTGGGACACGTCAGAGGTCCCAGAAGATTGCCGACCAATCAAGACGCACAGCGCGACTCGCGCATGCGCAGTGGGTACCTGGCTGTGAAGCCGCAAACTGTCACAGCCGGGTGCCCACATCAGTGATGCCGGCGCCGAGGGAGAGGATCGAGGCTTCGGGCGGCCGCATCGCTGGACAGGTGAGTGAATGGCTGGATCTCCGCTTTAAGTAGATGAAAACTTTGACAGGTTCTGGAATATTTCTCATTGGGACAAAATGCTATGTTGACTGTTTACAATTTAAATAATTATGCATTAGAGATCAATATACAGTACACAGATGCTTATTATACCACCACCATTAAATACAAATTATTTGCTAACAGTTGATCCAAATTTGTGCATTATTCATCAATCGTAATCTAAAATATTTATCATAAATAAGGTTTGTACCATTAGTACAGCCTAAGGAAACAGCACTATACATCTATATTTTTGTATTTATAATTGTATATATTTTTATATGCCTATCCTTTGTTACAATAGGGTCCCTATGTATTGTACAGTACTTGAGTGTGCAATAAAAGAAAGGCTTGACCTCGCACACTGGCCTGTAAGGAACCATTGTATTAGCTGTAAAAATCCTCTGAAAACTGGGCGTTCAGGAAGTGTTGGGGTTTCTGCCGGAATATAATTCTCTGATTCCAGATCAATTCCACCCATTTAACTTTTGTGAATGTGACCACCCCAGTATTGATCTGATTTTTGCCACATTTAGGTGAAATTGCAGTCACATTTATAGCAGTGTCGGAGGATATGGTCAGGGCCGGCCTTTGGGGTGTGCGAGCTGTGCGGCCGCACGGGGTGCCATGGGCAACAGGGGCGCTGTGTGGCCATCACAGCTTGCAGACTGTGAGTTGCAGACAGTTAGTTACTCACATCAGTGGAGTGGAGTCCGAACGAGTCACACCAGCAGGCGCTGCCAGGTCCCCCTGCCCTGGGACTGGGTGAAGACAGAGCATCGGATCGGCACCTGAAAAAAAAATGGCTGCTGCCCACTCCCGAAAGGCACACTGCGCAGGCGCCGCTGCTCGGGAAAACCCGAACACGCTCGGCTATTCTCGGGCATACGGTGCATGCGCAGTGGCGTCTAAGCGCGGGGAGGCGCCATTTTTAAATGCAAAGCCACCGTCCACAGAACGGTAAGTGTCACTGCTGTGTGTATCTACTTTTCAAGACAAATTAGGCTAAATACTTTTTATTTTATTGACAAGGGGAGGATATAAGGGACTTAACTGTCTTAACATAAGGAAAAAAAAAAAAAAAGAAGTAAAATAATACATAAAAATATGTTTACTACATAATTGCATTGGTAATGGCAGTTACATACATGTATGTAATGTATGCATGTAATGTTATGTATGTATGTAATGTATACATGTATGTTTAGGTGACCAGGGGGCGAGGGGTGAAGATGGGGGGGTGGGGGCGCCACAGGATTAGCTCGCACAGGGCGCTTGAACACCTAAGGCCGGCCCTGGATATGGTCATTGTGCTGATTCTGGTCCGGCTCTTTATTTGTAAACTACCAATCTGTAATATCTTATGCACTGGTGACAGCGTACAGCCTGCTGCCAACAGTCAAAAATCAAAGGCAAGCTGAAATACATAGCAGCTATATGTGGCTGGATGCGGTTTCTAGCAGTACTCATATACAGGGCCCTATGTGTAAGGGGCATATGACTCAAATGCAGATTTTCTGCATTTCGGCATACGTCCTTGTGCGCATGTGCCGCTCGGAACTGCACCCAACGGTGTACAGCCACCGCGTATTTCAGCCTGTAATTGACTTTGACAGGCTGCTGCCACTAGGCTGCACCTCTCTATACTCTGGGTGCACAAAAATTCCTGTTTTTTTCATTGTACGAGCCAAACCGCTCCTATGCATGAGCCTTAAAAAATATACGCTTTATAAACTTTATACATTTTAAAATAAAATCTTTCAAAAAACTATCATACTTTGCCTTAAAATATTTTCCTCTGACAAATTCCTAAAACTTTTACTTATTTATATACATCTGTCATTAAAAGAATTTATACAAACAGTTTTGGTTGTTGAGTGACCCATCAATTGAAAATGTGCAATGTAGGATTGGAGATAGAAAAAGCTGAAATAAAAAGATATTCTCTTATAATCAGATAGTATATGGAGGTCTGTCGTTCTCCAGCAAAAAAAAAAAGAAATTTCCACCTAATCACAGAGATTGGCTGCTCAGGACTAAACAGCTCTTAGCTGATTAATATACACTGGAGAGCTGAGGGCTGTGTGACACCTGGGCTGACCTCTGAGACCAGCTGTGCTGAGACAGGCTGCTAGTTATAGAAGATATATCCATAGATCATGGAAATGAATACATAACTATGGCAGCTCCATCTCTGAAAACACAGCAGTCTGTAAGGGTTTAGACTAGTGATCGATCGATATCGGTTTTTCGTTGCCGATATTTTGGTCAATGCATATCGGTATTGGCCGATATTTTTGTACATTTTTTTTCTATGACAGGTACTCTTGTGGAGGGATCTGGATGTCTAAAAGACCCCAAACCCCTCCTCTGCACTTAAAAGCATTCAAAACGCCAAGTTTGGCTGTTTTGAATGCTGTCACTTTTTGAATCTGGCGATGAGTACCCGGAAGTGATGTCATGACATCACTTCCGGGTTTTTGCATGGAGACCCGATCAGAGCTGAATGTGGCTTTGATCGGGTCTTCAGTGGCCATGCAGGCCGGTGGGACGGGAGACCCGGGCGAGCCGCGGGAGCGGGGGGACGTCCCATCCCGCTCCTTGTAATGACAGCCGAGTGGCTTCTCAGCTGCATCGGTTGTCATTACAAGACAGCCGACCGCTGGCTATGGACACCGGTACCCGGGTGATGCCTCTAGCTGCAGGCATCACTCCGGTACAAGCACTTTCCTGAAATATCTGAAATATCAATCACCTTGGTGGCCAATTCCGATATATCGGGGGAAGTGGAGATCGGCCCTCGATATATCGGCTTTGCAGATAATCGGTCGATCCCTAGTTTGGACCCTAACAGCTCTGGGCTGTATTCTGGATATTATAGAGTATCAAAGTTTTGGATTGAGTGGGAATGGTTATAAATGTCTAGCAAAGATTTATTTTATCTTTTGCTGTGTCCCTTTGGGGGAGATCTCCCTCTTAGCTGTCAACAGAGCCGGTGTGACCATTGGCAGATTTCCTCTCTATTCATATTCTAGCGGCATATTTATAATTCTGGATCTCTCATTACTTTCTGTCCCAATGACAATGGTCACTAAGACAAATAGAGGGGAACAATCCTCACATCGATAAGACAGCAATAAAAACCTTACACCCCTCACTGTTCTATCTAAAATATAATATTAAATAGCTGTCCCCACTTTGCCACAAAGTCCGAGTCAGAGGTTGACTTGCAACTTTTGGCCCAGGGGGCAAGTACAAACTAGAGGCCCATGGTGCAGGCCCTCAGCCCCCCTCCCACTCTCCCTCCTCCTGGCCTCCTCTTGACCCCTATTCCAGGTTGAAGCTCTGCTCCAGGTACTCTCTACTCACAGGCCGAAATTGGGTTCCTGACCTGACCAGCAGGGGGCGGTTGGGGGAAGCTGGGACAGCTCGGTTGGGGCTCCAGTGGGTCATGGAACCGGCCTCTGCTCAGACACAGCTTACACCATCCATGCTGGGAGGGGGAGACCTGTGCTCTGTCCTTTTCTTCAACCTGCACTCAGTAGGTCAGTGAGGGCCCTGGCTTAGTCCTCCCCTGGTCCGAGTTCAGTTCCCAAGGTGTCACCAAGTCAGAAACTGCTAATGAGCCATAAATGCAGTAAGTAGTCAAATCCTTATACAAGTGTCTGTCGAAGGAGGTAAAAAAAATTTGTTAAGGCAGGGGTCTGATTAAATACCGTAAGCGGAACCAACCTGAAGCCCAAAGTCCATTTTAAAGGGCTTCCATATGATTAAAGTAAACACAGCATCACCTTTTTTTTTTAATAAGCTAAGTGTATATTCCCTATATAAAGAAAAAGAAAATATATAATAAAAAAAATATATATATTTGGCAACAATAGATTCTACGCTGTCTCTAATAATGTGAAACACCTGCAATGCACCTGGTAGTGAGAGATCATGTGATGTAGGCTGCCTAGGCTTTGGTCACACAAGGAACCTTTTTCTTCATGACACCATTTTCTTCACCAGCACCATTCATTATGATGCGTGTCTTCCAGCCTGTATAACATATACATAGATCTAATACTCGTAAACGTCAGACCGTGGAATCCTTTTTGTGGGTCATGGTGGCATCACTGAGGCTTGGCTGGTGTGTTTTGTTTGTTCAAAATCTTCATTAGAGTCTTATTCATGTAAAAAGGTTTATCAGCAGAGCCATCGTTTCTCTCTAAATCTTCCACTAGGAGTAAAAATGGAGATGAAGTAAGTGTGACGTCATTGACGAGGAAGTTGTAGAAACATCACAAAAAGAAAAGAGAGCATTGAAGAAAACCTGTTATCACTAAAGTCTGTTTATATATTTGAACATAAAAGGGAATCTGTGTCATTGCAGGGCATTCATTTTCCCCGTCCTCACTCACCTTTTCTCTCTATCCCGCCACTACAGTATTGAAGTGCCCTACCCTGCACTTTTGGGTATAGTGACTCGCCCTCACTCTCTTATTTGACAGCACTGGTGCCTCTGAGTGGCCCAGTGCTGTCATCTGAGGGTAGGAAAGGAGCCCATTGCTCAGTGTAAGCTCCAACAAGCCAATGTGTATTAGAGATTGACTGATTATCGGCAGCACTGATATATTGGGGGCCCATATGCACTTTCCCCGATATATCGGAATCAGCCCCTGAGGTTACCAATATTGCCGATATTTAGGGAAAGTGCATGTCCTGGAGTGATGAATGCAGCTAGAGGCATCACCCCGGTACCGGTGTCCATAGCCGACGCTCAGCTGACTTGTAATGACAACCGATGCGGCTGAGAAGCCACTCGGCTGTCATTACAAGGAGCGGGAGGGGACGTCCCCCCCCCTCCCGCCACCTTCCACGGCTCACCCGGGTCTCCCATCCCACCGGGAGACCCGGGCATCCTACCTCCACCGCTGCCGCCGAAGAGAAGACCCGGTGTAGCATGAAGATGTGTCCCCATGAAAGCTGGTATTCCTGCCGCAAGTGCACATGTGCTGGACTCCATGTAAAAAACCCGGAAGAAATGTCATGACATCACTTCCGGGAACTCAGCGCCAAATTAAAAAAACTGGCAGCATTCAAAACAGCCAAACTTGGCGTTCTGAATGCTTTTCAGTGCCGAGGAGGGGTTTGGGGTCTTTCAGACCCCCAGATCCCTCCACAAGGAGTACCTTTAGAAAAAAAAAAACATTTTTTTTCATGTCCGAAAATATCGGCCGATATTGGCCGATACCTGATGACCAAAATATCGGTATCAGCATTAAAAAAATGATATCGGTCGAACACTAATGTGTATGAAGAAACCACCTGCTAATATCAACTTTATTGTTCCAACACATCAGAGAACACGCTACACCAGCACCTGTTTCTGATGTGTTTCGCCTTCAACTGGGGCCTAATCTTGGAGCCCAAGGTCTGCTGAAAGTAAGGGAACTAAGCTTTGGGACGTGTACATAGCAGAGAACTAAAGACTGAACATTTAATACTGCAAAACTGAGGTGACCCTACTAAATGTAAAGTGTTGGCTCTATTTATATACCTGTGATAAATAAATAAATCAGGGTTTTTGTTTTTTTTACTTACCATGAAATCCTTTTCTTGGGGTACAATAAAACACAAGATGAAGTATTGGGTTATGCTGCTGCTTTCAAGAGATTGGACATGGCAAACAAAGCTGAAAGGACAGCCCAGTACAATCCCTCCCATTCATAGCATGCCCCAGTTCTGTAGCAATAGTAGGCATGGATCATAAGAATAGCGAGGAGGGAGCACCGTTCATTAATGTACTCCAAGAAAATAATTTACAGCAAGTTAAAAATCATATGTTCTTAATCGTACATTAAGAGACACAGGAGGAGGTATTCAGGTACATTGGGAGGCCCAAAAGCAGTCCAGCTAAGGGGTGGGTGACACAACAAGCAAAAAGCTAGCAGACCACATAACCAACAAGGGTAGTTTCAATAGCCTACTGAGCAGCCTGATGAAACTTATGACTGAAAGTGGCATCAGCTGACGCTTGGCCATCCACCTGGTAACCTGGTAAGTTAACGAACGGAAAAGACCAGCATTGCAAATCTGAGAAACAGATGCTAATGCTGAAAAACCCAAACTGATCTGGTGGTGTGCACTCTGACAGGGACAGGTGAAAACGTGCCCTTTAGGTCATAGGGCACAGTTCACTAAAGGTTATCACATGCGTTTTGACAGTCACATGACCACTTAACACATGGGATAATAAAAATGTCAATTCACCATTGCTCGTATGTGATATTTAGCACAAACACCAAAAACGTTTGGTAAATACTGCATAAAAAGGCATTAAAGGCAATTCACAAAAGGAAATAAATAAATGCAAGCGGTAATTAAGTACTAGTCCAAGCTTGCAATAACTATGGCAATGGTCAGTCCCCCCCAGTGATTGGTTAAAAAAATAAGTGGGAAAGTGCAAGCTGGAGCAGGTGTCAGCTAGATTTCAGTCTGGAGTTGTATCTGGAGGCTGGCAGACAGCATAGCAAAGATGATGGAGCCCTTTCAATCCAATGTTCTGGAATTTAAAGCAATGCAGAAGAGGAGGAAGAGATCTCAAAAGGTCCTTTTAAACTGCTGGGTCAATTCATGGGTGAATATACCCTGCAGAAGTTCAAGTTATCCAAGCCACTTATGAAGCTTTATCCCCAACTCATAAGGTATCTTAAGCCCTCAACACAGAGAAGCCATGCCATACCAGCCATGACTAAATTGCTGGTGGCCATACACTTTTTTGGAAAAACATCATATCAGATGCTTATAATAACTTACCGCATGGTTTCATGAGTTATTTAAAGCGGAGTTCCAGCCCCAAAATATTATGGCATCTGCTTCCTTATCCTTTCCTGAGCCCGAATTGGATATTCCCAGCATTTTTATTTTTTTACGTACCTTTTTAGAGAGGATAATATACTCACCTTACCATCCACTTCCTCCTTCCTCGGCCGCGGCCTGCGCCGTCACTTCCTGTCCCGCAATGCGTCCTGGGAGCTCTTACTCGTGGCTCCCAGGATGCAATGGGCGGTGACGAAGGCGGCCGTCCGCTCCTCTCATCGCGTGATTTCCAAACAGGAAATGACGCGATGTTAGGCGGAGCACAGTACTCCACAGTACATAGTACTGGGCATGCGCGAGATTTCGCGCTGGATTCACCGGCCTCCGCCCACTACAACCAGGAAGCAGGGCAGGCATTTCCCCACAACGGACTCGGCGATCCAGGACAAAGATGGCGGCGATCACAAGAATTTTCATGTTTGCAAACATATTATTACAATGTATTAAACAGGATTAGTGGATGTATAGAGGTCTAAGGGTCACTGTTTGGGGGATATTAAAAAAAAAAAAAAAACGATTCTGTGGCTGGAACTCCGCTTTAAGGCATACTTCAGAAAGATAACGCATGCAACATTTATAGGAGAGTTCTTTTGTGAATTACACAGTTTTTTTTCTGAACGTTGTGCGATTTCTTTTACTCGGATGCTGTAAAATATCGCTTTGCGAATTGTGCATATAGTCTTAAATAATGAGTTTTCAAATCCATCTAGTTATAGTGGAAAGTGAAGAAGGTGGTCTGCTATGCTACCTTCATTAATGACAAAGATTCACACTGTCAAAAGAGTGCTGTAGCTGGGAGACAGACTCAAAAAGTGCAAACCAAATCCAGACAATGGAGGGAAATCTCCTTAGAATGTTTTGGAGTAGGACAGACAGATGGTAGGACAATTTTCTAGTTAAGGTGAAAGGAAGAAACCAGCTTGGAAAGAAAAGAGAACTTTGGCATTGAAACAACCTTGTCCATGTGTGACCCTATCCATGTGTGACCCTTAATGGTACTCAAGGCTAAACTTTGACCCAGACCAGACTAGAGAAAAGACAGGATTCTTCCCAAGGATCATTTATTGAAATGGAATTTCCTTGTCTCACAAAAAAATACATTTTCTTTCCAGGTAGACTTTGTGATAAGTCAATTTCCTAGCTTTTGAGAGCATATAGATAACCAAATCTAACAGGTCATCGTCCCATAGGACCTGGGCTTCAACAGCCAGGTCATTAAAGTCCCTGACTAAGAAGCGGGGTGGTAAACCAGCTCTTGGGACCGAAGATCTGGACTATGTGAGAGGGCCAGTGGACAGTCTGTTAGGAGCCTGCCTGGACCAGTTCAGTTCATTGAGAATACCCATAATGTCCTCAATCCCCAACAATGGTCAGACTTTGCCCCCACGGTGGGCATAGTCCCTAAGTAGTCTTCAGGGACAGGGTTCCACAAGACAAATACAGCGCAACCCTGGACCTGTAAAGCACTTTGCGGCTAACTCACATGTAACACAAAGGGTATCTAGATCACCTAATGTAAATTCCAGTGTTAGAAGGACACATTACAGCGGGGTCTGGGTACGGCCTCCAAGGTTTGCCAAGGATTAGCCAATCCAGATAGCTGCAAAATGAGCCCAGTGGTTCTGCCAATACTAAAGAACCTTGCTACAAGAAAATGTACGATATACAGTATGTATCTAAAGTACTGCATAAATTGACAGCACTATATAAGTACCTATAATAAGTGAATAAAGAAAATAATAAATAAGAAAAAAATGTCAAAAAGGTTTGCTTCTCTCAGAGCATAGAAAAGATGTCCGTTCTCCTAGGACACTAGCAAAAACCAGGGGCATGCTGGGAGAGGGAGGGAATGTCTTCACAGCTTTGTTTGCTAGCGTCCAATCTTCTGAAGGCTGCAGCATAATCCGATGTATCTTAATACTTCATCCTGTGGCCCTTTATGTATAGTTAAAAAATTATTTCTTTTTAGACATACACTTTAATTATTTGGGTGGGTTAGTGAAGGAGAGAAATTGCGCAGGCTTAAAATAACAGCACAAGACATCTACATATTAGGCTGCAATATTTTTATTAAAAAGAAAAATATTTAAAATATTATAAACGTTTTAGAAACTATCAAAGTATTGTCGACATTCCCTTTAAACCATAAAGGAGAAACATGTATTGACACACGCCTACGTTCGCAAATTCCATATAAAAAAAAAAAACAAAAAGCTGCATAGGTGCTAAAATTTATATCCCTACCAGGTAGTGTATGTATTTAATAATCTCTTAAATTGTCACCATATCCTAAAAATGTTTACCGGATTTCCCTGCCAGACTGCATCTAATGGACAAGCTGAACCTGTATTAAGAAAGGACACAGCTTAAAGTAACTAAAACACACAATTCCAATAAAAATACTGTACTTTGAATATGTTGCTATTCCATACATTTCATACAGTGAAACATAATTGCCATCAATATTCAAATGACATTACATCCATTCAGTATTTTATTCCAGTGAAATAAATATGTATTTACACTATACTGTATAAAGTATTCATCTGTTCCATTTTATTTTTAAGCAGCTGTAAAAAAAAAAAAATCCACTATTTATCTCCAGCTTGCATAAAAATTGTTTTTGAACTGCATACATAAAAATGTATTATTTTTTAAATTTTAATTTTTAATATCCAACTTATATTACATCTTACATATAATACATTGATTGCTGCCTTACTGCAGTCTCTCCTTGATCCTAAGTGCACTTAACATTACAGGGTGAAGTCATTGGTAAAGTCTTGGTTACACAGATCGGTACAGGCTTGAGAAATAATAGCCAAAAAAAAAAAACAATTTAACCAAAACTGAACTTAGTCCAAAGAGCATCACATTCATGAAAATGTTTTACAAAGCGTTAAACAAAAAAAACGTCAAGCAGGTTTTTTTTTTTTTTTTTAGCCCTCAAAGCACCCTTTGGCCCCAGTCCAGGGGAGCTAAATACAATTCTCAAAGGAATTGCTGGTTGTAGCATTACAATAACAACAATATAATACATACAGGGCCATCTTACCGAATGGGCACACTGGGCATTTGCCCGGGGGCCCCACTTGCTCAGGGGGCCCCACCTGCCCAGTGACCCACCCAAGCATTAGTCTTGATTCCCGTGTGCATCCTGCCGCCAAACTGGCAAGCGCCTGTTGGTCCTTCACTGCTGTCAGGCCCCTTGGGCCATGGAGGCGGAGCCCACAACTGCAGGAATGCCTGTCCGCCTCCACAGAAACAGGCACACACAGGACAGTCGATTCTGTGTGTTCACCGGACCCAGCTGCCGAACTTGGAAGCTGTCATTAGCCTGGCACTGCTGTACCAATAAATATCGCCTTATCGATAATTTGCATTTTTATTCTAATGGGTGATTGTGTAGGCAGGGCCCCAGTGCACTGTATTGCCCGGGGGCCTATAATGCTCTTAAGATGGCACTGAATACATAGCAACATACCAGTCCTAGATGTGGTGCCTGCATTAATTTTCTTTTTTCAGGCTAAGAACATTTTCATCAAGTACAGAAAATACCTCTTGATCCTGCCAGAAATGCAGAGTCACTTCCTGTGAGTTAAACAGATATTGCAAAGAACCTTATCTTTCTTCTGTAAATGAATAATCCCATCAGCCCCAGTCTAATTGAAGTGAATAAAGGCAGACATGTTGAAACTCCAGCCTCGATGGCAACCATGGCTCTTTCTAAGGATACAGTTGAGGAGTGAATGAAGCCCCCCTAGTAACAGGAAGTGTGCTATTTCCAGGATTACCAGGTAACAAAAATGTAAAAAAAGCCTGAAAAAAAAAATGCAGGTACCAAATCTAAGGGCTGATAATCTGTAATATATAAAATGTTTGTTATTGGTTTTAGATACATTTTAAAGCCCAGTTCTGAGCTTAAGTGCCCATTCAGACTGGCGCGACACGACTTGCTGGGGCGACCTGTGAAGTCGCGGTGCACAATGTGCACCGCGACCTCGGCGCGACTTGCACGGACTTCATATAATTGAAGTCAATGCAAGTCGCCTCCAGGTCGCCCCAAAGTAGTACAGGACCCTTTTTCTAAGTCGGAGCGACTTGTGTCGCTCCTATTAGAACGGGTCCTGTACTATTCAATGGCGAGCGACCGACCGCGACTTGTCAGGTGACCAAGTCGCCTGACAAGTCGCGCTAGTGTGAATGGACCCTAAAGACTGCTCTTCAGTCTTGTCCAATCCATTAGGGTTTACATGAACGTGCAGCTTTCAGTATTTCGATTGGCCTGCACAATGCATCTGAACTGTCTATCCTTTACTTTATTTGCAAATTTCGTCTTAGGGTTCTGGAGACGTCTGCTCTTGTAGCAAACATGTACATCTAGCACCAGGGTGTTTAAATGTTCTTATTATAAGTCAGCCTTCCAAAAGGATCAATGAAGGTTTACGAGCCTACAACATCAGACGTTCTCGTGGTGTACCAAGCAATGTTGAGAGGAAACTACCTGATACTTCAATTCTAAAGTAAAACTTAAATTATATATCACGCCAAACCATTTGATTTTTACTTCCAATGCAACAGTGAGTGGTTAAGGCCCCAGTTTTTTTTTAGCTGCATCCCATTTCTGTAGAAATCACAGGAAGTGAAAGACAATCTCTATAAAATGAGAAAACAGTTGTCACCCGGACAAGTGTCCCTTTTGGAGTATTTCACCGCTTTTTCTATGCTGTGACAATTCAATTTTTCTTCACTGTCCCAATTGCAGTAGTCACCTTAACAAATAGAGGAACGCTCCCTAGCAGGGACACAGGCACCGATTATTGGCAAAGCCGATATATCGAGGGCCGATATGCACTTTCCCTGATATATCGGAATCGGCCACCAAGATATTTCGGGAAAGTACCGGAGTGATGCCTGCAGCTAGAGAGAGGCATCACCCTGGTACCGGCATCCATAGCCGACGATCGGCTGTCTTGTAATGACAACCGATGCAGCTGAGAAGCCACTCAGCTGTCATTACAAGGAGCGGGAGGAGACATCCTCCCCTCCCGCCGCCTTCCGCGGCTCGCCCGAGTCTCCCGTCCCACCAGGAGACCTGGGCAACCAGCCTGCACGGCCGCCGAAGACCTGATCAAAGCCGCATTCGGCTCTGATCGGGTCTCCATGCAAAAACCCGGAAGTGATGTCATGACATCACTTCCAGGTACTCGGCGCCAAATTCAAAAAAATTTACAGCATTCAAAACAGCCAAACTTGGCGTTTTGAATGCTGTTAAGTGCAGAGGAGGGGTTTGGGATCTTTAGACCCCCAGATCCCTCCACAAGAGTACCTGTCAAATAAAAAAAAAAAATTTTAAATGAACGAAAATATCGGCCGATACCGATACGCGATGACCAAAATATCGGTATGGGCAATGAAAAAACTATATTGATTGATCCCTAACAGGCACAGACACAGTAACAAACCTCCCTAGGAAGAACACAGCAAAAAAAAAAGGGTTCTAAACTCTCACCACCCTAGAAAAAAAAAAAAAAAAAAAAAAGCTGGCTTTAGATATAAAAAATAGAGTATATAATACAGTGTCACAAACACAGATTTCAAAATTACATGTAGGAATATTGTTCCCCTTCCCTGGTGTAAAGGGGTAGGCAAACCCTATGAAAAAATATTTAACACAGGCCAGAGAGAAAAGTACAATGCAAAAGTTTTAAGCAGGTGTGAAAAAACTCCTAGAAATTAAGAATGCTTTCAGAAATAGAAGTAATAGTTTTTTTTTTTTTTTATAAGTTATCAAAATGGAAAGTAAATTAAATCCAAACCGAATCAATATTTGCTGTGAGCACCCTTTGCCTTCAAAACATCATCAATTCTTCTCGGTACACTTGCACAGTTTTTAAAGGAACTCGGCAGGTAGGTAATTCCAAACATCATGGAGAACTAACCATAGATCTTCTCCTCCTTGTTCTTCTTTATGCTGAAGATAGGTCTTAATTATATTGGCTGTATGTTTTGGGTCGTTGTCCTGTTACATAATAAATACGGAGCCAACTGCACACTTCCCTGATGGTAGGACATGATGGATAAGTATCTGCCTGTATTTCTCAGCATTGAGGACACCATTGATCCTGACCAAATCTCCAACTCCATTTGCAGAAATCCAGCCCCAAACTTGCAACTTCCATCACGCTTCACCTTTCCCTGTAGACACTCATTTTGGTACCCCTCTCTAGCTTTTCGCAAACTGCCTCCTGCTACAGCCAAATATTTAAAATTTTGACTCATCAGTCCGTAGCACCTGCTGCCTTTTTTCAGCACCCCAGTTTCTATGTTTCCATGCATAGTTGAGCCTTTTTTCCACATCTGAAGTATGGCTTTTTGGCCACAACTCTTCCACGAAGATCACTTCTGGCCAGACTTCTCTGAACAGTAGATGGGTGTACCTGGGTCCCACTGGTTTCCACCAGTTCTGTGCTGATGGTACTGTTGGACATCTTCCAATGTCGAATGTAAGTAAGCATGATGTGTCTTTCATCTGCTGCATTAACTATCCTTGGCCATCCACTGTGTCCATGGTCCTCTGGTCCTCAACGCTGCCAAATCAATGGTGTCCTCAATGCTCAGAAATACAGGCAGATACTTCCATCATGCTATACCATCAGGGAGGCGTGTTATTGGCCTCATATTTTTACTACAGTAGGACAGTGACCCCAAACATACACCCAATGTTGTTAAGGACTATCTTCAGCATAAAGAACAAGGCAGAGAAGATCTGTGGTTAGTTCTCCGAGATGTTTGGAACAACCTACCTGCCAAGTTCCTTCAAAAACTGCGTGCAAATGTACCTAGAAGAATTGCTGCTGTTTTGAAGCCAAAGGGATGTCACACCAAGGAGTCCTGGAAGTGATGGTTTGGCCCCCACAGAGCCCTGATCTCAACAGCATCGAGTCAGTCTGGGATATCTTATATTCATATATACTGTATATATATATATATTTTATGTGGACACCGTGACCATCCCATGTACACTATATGACCAAAAGTTTGTCAACACCCCTCCAAATTATTTAGTAATTGATTTCAGGTGTTTTCACTGATGGGTGCTGCTAATGCAACAGAATGCAAAGACATTTTAGGGCTCATGCATGGGTATTTAGTCATGATACATGAGACTCGGGCGGGCTGAAGGTAAACTGAGAGGATGACAGCTGCTGCAACTGGGGCTGAGTGTACTGAGTAGTAGGGCAGTATGCACACAGGAACGAACTGTTGGAACACCGGGGTACTGCCTATCCATATTCAGCTACAGCTAATGTCAGTCTCTCATAGAGTTTTACTAGCTGCCACTGGTGTTGAAAGAGACACACAAGATGGCCAAAAGTTTGTTGACACATGACCATACCAAGTACATATGGACACCCCTCCACATTGAGTTCTTATAGGCCTACCTCTCCAGTCTTCAGTCTCCTCTTCAGTCTAACATGAATGCTGCTGCCAGACTTCTCTACCTTACCAACCACTGAGCGTCTCTCTGACTTCCGATTGCCCAGTGAATTAAATTCAAAATTCTAACAACATACAAAGCCAATCACAACCCTGCCCTGAGCTATATCACCAATCGTGTCTCCAAATGTCTCCAAATATCACCAAAACCGTCCTCCTCGCTCCTCTCAAGACCTCCTGCTCTCAAGCTCCCTTGTCTCCTCCTCCAATGCTTGTCTCCAGGACGTCTCCAGAGCCTCTCCAAACCTGTGAAACTCTATACCTCAATCTGTTTGGCTATCTCCTACTCTGGCTGCCTTAAAGCGGTAGTATACTCATTTTTGTGACTTTTACCTACAGGTAAGCCTATAATAAGGCTTACCTGTAGGTACAATTAATATCTCCTAAACCTACACGCTGACGCTAGCAGCGCATGCACTCTGAAGGTCCGGCGGACCTTCAGAGTTCCATGTCATGCACTTGCCGGAAAATGACTCCCGTGTGCATGCGGAGTGACGTCTTTGCGGCTCCGGCCACTCATAGCGCCAGAGCGGCCGAATCCGGAAGAGACGCCGAGGGAGCATGTCAGCTCCCACAGCGGTGTCTGGGGGTCTGTGTCGGGGCTTAGTTTTAAGGTAAGTATTGGTATTGTATGTGACATCATAATGGTATTCCTATCCATTTATGGTGTATGTAAAGCCCAAACTGTTTACTTTAATTTGGATAGAGTAGGGAATATTTAAAACCCCTCTCATATTTTGTTTCCATCCGTTTCTCATTGGGGGGAGATGTCCCTTCACTTCCTGTACAGTAGACATAACAGAAAGTGAAAGATGTCATGAGAAGAATGTAGATAATTGGACTTTGTTGGCACCCCCCCCCCCAGTTCTAACCTTCAGTACTGCTTGCCCCACCTTATTAGATTGTAAGCTCTTATGAGCAGGGCCCTCCTAAACCTCTTGTATTTTACTGTATTCCAACTGTGCTGTCTCCCTTATTATTGAAAAGTGTTGCGCAAACTGTTGCCGCTATATAAATCCTGTATAATAATAATAAAAATAACTTCCAGTGAAAGCATTTCCAATGCTAGGGCATTCAAGAAATTTTAGACAATTGTGTTCTTCCAATCTTATGGGAACAGTTTGGGAAGGGTCCTTAATGTGTTTCAACATGACTGAGCCTCTATATGCATAAAGCCAGCTCCTTAAAGACATTTTGATGACTTTGGTGTGGAGGAACTTGGCTGGCCTGTACAGAGCCCTCACTTCAACCCTACTGAGCACTTCTGAAGTAAACTGGAATGCCAGTTACGAGCCTGGTCTTCTCATCCAACATCAGTACCTGACCTCACAAATGTTCTTTTGGCTGAATAGGCACAAATTCCTAGACACGCTCCATAATCTCAAGGAAAGCCCTTTCCAGAAATGTGAAGTCTATCATAGCCACAGTGGGGGAATGGGGCCAGCTCCTTATTATTTCTCATGATTCCGGCATGGGATGTCCAACAAGCTCTGTAGGTTTGATGATCAGGTGCCCACAAACTTTTGGCCATATAGTGTAGGTGATGTTAAAGGTGGTTAATACACAAGTTCTCCACTTCACTTTCTATATATCCTTTGACACCTTTCAACATGGTATATTTTAACCGTCCAACATCATGCACATTTTTAAATAGAAATAATAAGCCCTCTATAAACTATATAATATATTTAGATCCCAACATTTATGTCTCAAAATAATGTAATGCAGTTAGTTTATATATTACAATCTGTGCCTGCAAATCTTCAGCGAGTTGGCTATTTCACAGTTCTTCAATCGATATCTCTATTATTCCCGCATATGAAATTGTTTCATCCTATTAGGAAATGTAGCGCTGTTGTAAGGTATATTTTATATGGATTTACTTCAATATCTGGAAGAAATATTCTCCAGTGTCCTTTTTATTAAAACGTTTAAAAAGAAAGTTATAGACTTAGGCCCCTTTCACACAGGGAGTCCGTTCAGATCCGCCCTTCATTTTTTTTGGTGGATCTGAACGGACGCCCAATGCATCTCTATGGGGCATTGGATGTTAGCGGAGACATGTCCGCTGACATCTGATCCATCAAAATCGGACGGATGGAAACCCTATTTTCCATCCGTCTGGCGGATGGGATCGGATGAGAACGGACTGACGGTCCGTTCCAATCCGATTCCCCCATAGAGAAGAATGGGGACCTGACAGCTCTGTCTCCAAACCAGTGTTAATTTCGTCGACTAAAACCGACTAAAACGTTTTTTGTCGACTAAATTAACACAATTTTAGTTGACTAAAATATGACTAAAACTAAAACAATTCAGATGACTAAAATACAACTAAAACTAAAATGGCATTTTAGTCTTAAGACTAAAATACGACTAAAACTAAAATGGCATTTTAGTCATAAGACTATAACTAAAACGAAATAAACAATTGACATCATCAAAATGAACACTCCTCTGCTGGCCATTTCTATATCGGCAACACAATTCCATCTAGAGCCTGTAAAAATTACACACTGAGGGCCTCCAGGAAGGTGGGGGTTGGAGGTGCACTGAGGGATGTGAAACCCATAATTGGGCTTTAAATTAATGTATACATATTATAGTTCATAACTTTGTTTTAAATACATCCCATGTTTCTGAAGTAGGTGAAATTGATGTATGTGGAAATGTATTCAATAGCGATCGATAGTGAAGCTACCACTTTCCAGTCTGGTTTAAATATTTTTCATATAGTGCATATTTTAATCCAGGAGGGCTTACACCAAAGTCCTAGTGTCTCCTTACTTTATAGATTACGATGTAAAAGCCAACACTTTTTTTAGTTTAAATTCAGCGGGTTTGAAACCCCTATCAGGTTTTCATTGTTATAATAAAATAAAATTTAAAACTGAATGTTAGGAGACTTTTATTACGGCATTCCTTCCTCAGCAAATAATTTGGAAAAGACGACCTGGTGGCACTTCATTATAATCCAACGTGAAATCGTGGACTCCGGCAATGTGAGTGGCCGGAGCCGCGATGACGTCACTCCCGCGCATGCGCGCAGGAGCTCTCGGACCCTTAGAGCAGGTTTAGGAGATATTCATTTTACCTACAGGTAAGCCTTATCATAGTGTTACCTGTAGGTAAAAATAAGAAAGCGGGGTATACCACCGCTTTAAAGCAAACTCTCAAATCCATCAATGTCTGCATGTTTTATTTTGCTGAGAAGTCACTTTAACCCCCCCAGCATTTCTTGCTTTGACCATCTTAAGCGAGGGCAGATGACCACATGTAGCATTTACTTACTGGAATGCATCCGCCCTTACTCAAGCATGCACGCAGGAGTGTGTGCTTAACGGAGAAAAACTCTCCCAAAGACTTCTGGGATGTATGCCACCATTTTCCCAGGCAAGAAACCCAGAAGTATGATGTGTAAAGAAAGTGCGCTGGAAAATGAATAGAAAAGCTGCGACCTTAGAAAATTGGGTGCTAGACAAAAGGTGTGTATCCGGTGCGCTAATCTGTTGATAGATATCTAATATGTAATAATAGTGATATGTCAATGATAAAAATTGATGATACAAATGAGTGAAATATCAATTGGGGGACAACTCCTCCACCTCAATTTAAATCAAAAACCAAAGAATAAATGACATGTGCTCAACAATATGTGAACAAAAGGTAAACAGTGGTACAAATTAATACAATAGTGAATCCAAAAATTAAGTCCATAAGCAAAATATGAAAGTCCATATGAATCCAACATACATGTGATGTATCTCCATGGTGCAAATCTCAACGCAATAGATGGGTGCAGCGAAGACCACCACCGTGACTGAATAAGCCCCTTACCAGATGGGATAATATAAGGGCATGTGTATTATCAGATCCAATGGTGTTGTGTAGCCCAGAGAAAATGAGAAAAGCCCCAAAATACTACTCTCCAAACAGGAGAGGACAGGTCAGCCTCTTACCAGAAGAATCTTATATCTGAGCAAGAAATTCCGCCTATATGGGATGCCTTTTCTGTTGTTCTGGGATCCTTGGGTCTGCTTGCTCTGGTAGGTGTATAAGATCTCTCCCCGGGGCCCGACTCCCTGCTCATGCTGCTCCTACACCGACTGCCAGGCCACGCCCACCGACACCTGTCCTGGAGAAGGGAAGCTCGTGACAATTGCCCTTGTATTATCCCATCTGGTAAGGGGCTTATTCAGTCACGGTGGTGGTCTTCGCTGCACCCATCTATTGCGTTGAGATTTGCACCATGGAGATACATCACATGTATGTTGGATTCATATGGACTTTCATATTTTGCTTATGGACTTAATTTTTGGATTCACTATTGTATTAATTTGTACCACTGTTTACCTTTTGTTCACATATTGTTGAGCACATGTCATTTATTCTTTGGTTTTTGATTTAAATTGAGGTGGAGGAGTTGTTCCCCAATTGATATTTCACTCATTTGTATCATCAATTTTTATCATTGACATATCACTATTATTATATATTAGATATCTATCAACAGATTAGCGCACCTGATACACACCTTTTGTCAAGAAACCCAGAAGTAACTGAAGAAATGTAATAAAAAAAAAAAAAGTTTAAAACAACTAAATATGATATACAGTATCTCGCAAAAGTGAGTACACCCCTCACATTTTTGTAAATATTTTATTCTATCTTTTCATGTGACAACACTGATGAAGAAATGACACTTTGCTACAATGTAAAGTAGTGAGTGTACAGCTTGTATAACAGTGTAAATTTGCTGTCCCCTCAAAATAACTCAACACAGCCATTAATGTCTAAACCGCTGAAATCTTAAGTGAGTACACCCCTAAGTAAAAATGTCCAAATTGGGCCCAATTAGCCATTTTCCCTCCCCGGTGTCATGTGACTCGTTAGTGCTACAAGGTCTCAGGTGTGAATGGGGAACAGGTGAGTTAAATTTGGTGTTATCGCTCTCACTCTCTCATACTGGTCACTGGAAGTTCAACATGGCACCTCATAGCAAAGAACTCTCTGAGGATCTGAAAAAAAAGAATTGCTCCTCTACATAAAGATGGCCTAGGGCTAGGCTATAAGAAGATTGCCAAGACCCTGAAACTGAGCTGCAGCAAGGTGGCCAAGAACATACAGCTGTTTAACAGGACAGGCTCCACTCAGAACAGGCCTCGCCATGGTCAACCAAAGAAGTTGAGTGCACTTGTTCAGCATCGTTTTCATAGGTTGTCCTTGGGAAATAGATGTATGAGTGCTGCCAGCATTGCTGCAGAGGTTGAAGGGGTGGGGGGTCAGCCTGTCAGTGCTCAGACCATACGCCGCACACTGCATCAAATAGGTCTGCATTGCTGTCTTCCCAGAAGGAAGCCTCTTCTAAAGATGATGAACAAGAAAGCCTGCAAACAGTTTGCTTTAGACAAGCAGACTAAGGACATGGATTACTGGAACCATGTTCTGTGGTCCGATGAGACCAAGATGAAATTATTTGGATCAGATGGTGTCAAGTGTGTGTGGCAGCAACCAGGTGAGGAGTACAAAGACAAGTGTGTCTTACCTGCAGTCAAGCATGGTGATGGGAGTGTCATGGTCTGGGGCTGCATGAGTGCTGCCGACACTGGGGAGCTAAAGTTCATTGAGGGAACCATGAATGCCAACATGTACTGTGACATACTGAAGCAGAGCATGATCCCCTCCCTTCGGAGACTGGGCTGCAGGGCAGTATTCCAACATGATAACGACCCCAAACACAACTCCAAGACGACCACTGCCTTGCTAAAGAAGCTGAGGATAAAGGTGAAGGACTGGCCAAGCATGTCTCCAGACCTAAACCCTATTGAGCATCTGTAGGGCATCTTCAAACAGAAGGTGGAGGAGCGCAAGGTCTCTAACATCCACCAGCTCCGTGATGTCATCATGGAGGAGTGGAAGAGGACTCCAGTGGCAACCTGTGAAGCTCTGGTGAGCTCCATGCCCAGGAGGGTTAACTCAGTGCTGGAAAATAATGGTGGCCACACAAAATATTGACACTTTGGGCCCAATTTGGACATTTCCACTTTGGGGTGTACTCACTTTTGCTGCCAGCCATTTAGACATTAATGGCTGTGTGTTGAGTTATTTTGAGGGGACAGCAAATTTACACTGTTATACAAGCTGTACACTCACTACTTTACATTGTAGCAAAGTGTCATTTCTTCAGTGTTGTCACATGAAAAATATAATAAAATATTTACAAAAATGTGATGGGTGTACTCACTTTTTTGAGATATTGTACTTTCCAATCTATTTACTAATGCTAGCAGAGTAAAAATAATAAATGTTAATTGAAAGTCTTAACGTGGAACTTTACTCTCCCAATCTACCCAACCACTAGAAAGGTCTAAAACAACCTCACACATCTTTACCAAGGTTTATACTGTTGTCCGTGTCCCTACTAGGGAGATGCATTATCTACAGTGGGTACGGAAAATATTCAGACCCCCTTAAATTTTTCACTCTTTGTTATATTGCAGCCATTTGCTAAACTCATTTAGGTTCATTCTTCTTCCTCATGAATGTACACATAGCACCCCATACTGACAGAAAAACACAGAATTGTTGACATTGTTGCAGATTTATTAAAAAAGAAAAACTGAAATATCACATGGTCCTAAGTATTCAGACCCTTTGCTGTGACACTCATATATTTAACTCAGGTGCTTTCCATTTCTTCTGATCATCCTTGAGATGGTTCTACACCTTCATTTGAGTCCAGTTGTGTTTGATTATACTGATTGGACTTGATTAGGAAAGCCACACACCTGTCTATATAAGACCTTCCAGATCACAATGCATGTCAGAGCAAATGAGAATCATGAGGTCAAAGTAACTGTCTGAAGAGCTCAGAGACAGAATTGTGGCAAGGCACAGATCTGGCCAAGGTTACAAAAAGATTTCTGCTGCACTTAAGGTTCCTAAGAGCACAGTGGCCTCCATAATCCTCAAATGGAAGACGTTTGGGACGACCAGAACCCTTCCTAGAGCTGGCCGTCCGGCCAAACTGAGCTATCGGGGGAGAAGAGCCTTGGTGAGAGAGGTAAAGAAGAACCCAAAGATCACTGTGGCTGAGCTCCAGAGATGCAGTCAGGAGATGGGAGAAAGTTGTAGAAAGTCAACCATCACTGCAACCCTCCACCAGTCGGGGCTTTATGGAAGAGTGGCCCAACGGAAGCCTCTCCTCAGTGTAAGACACATGAAAGCCCGCATGGAGTTTGCTAAAAAACACCTGAAGGACTCCAAGATGGTGAGAAATAAGATTCTCTGGTCTGATGAGACCAAAATAGAACTTTTTGGCCTTAATTCTAAGCGGTATGTGTGGAGAAAACCAGGCACTGCTCATCACCTGTCCAATACAGTCCCAACAGTGAAGCATGGTGGTGGCAGCATCATGCTGTGGGGGTGTTTTTCAGCTGCAGGGACAGGACGACTGGTTGCAATCGAGGGAAAGATGAATGCGGCCAAGTACAGGGATATCCTGGACAAAAACCTTCTCCAGAGTGCTCTGGACCTCAGACTGGGCCGAAGGTTTACCTTCCAACAAGACAATGACCCTAAGCACACAGCTAAAATAACGAAGGAGTGGCTTCACAACAACTCCGTGACTGTTCTGGAATGGCCCAGCCAGAGCCCTGACTTAAACCCAATTGAGCATCTCTGGAGAGACCTAAAAATGGCTGTCCACCAACGTTTACCATCCAACCTGACAGAACTGGAGAGGATCTGCAAGGAGGAATGGCAGAGGATCCCCAAATCCAGGTGTGAAAGACTTGTTGCATCTTTCCCAAAAAGACTCCTGGCTGTATTAGATCAAAAGGGGGCTTCTACTAAATACTGAGCAAAGGGTCTGAATACTTAGGACCATGTGATATTTCAGTTTTTCTTTTTTAATAAATCTGCAACAATGTCAACAATTCTGTGTTTTTCTGTCAGTATGGGGTGCTATGTGTACATTCATGAGGAAGAAGAATGATCTTAAATTATTTTAGTAAATGGCTGCAATATAACAAAGAGTGAAAAATGTAAGGGGGTCTGAATACTTTCCGTACCACTGTATATTTGCCTGGTGACCATTATCCTTGAGACTAGAAGGGTTGAACTGTTACTGCTGAGAGAAATCTCCAAGCAGGGATATTTGTTGTAGTTGCAACTAAGAGAATATTCCCTTAGTTTGGAAAAAATATCTTTCACTTCCTGTAAAGATGTTAGTGTCACCACAGGATGACACTGTGGACACTAGGATAATTCTGTGCCTCGTCCTAGTTAATAATGTCAAGAGAAGAATGTAGATAATTGGACTTTGTTGGCACAATGACAGGACAATACGTCATAGTGTCCTATCGTTGTGCCAACAAAGTCCAATTATCTACATTCTTCTCTTGATATCTTTCACTTCCTGTTATGTTTACTGTACAGGAAGTGAAGAGAAATCTCCCCCAATGAGAGACGGATGGAAACAAAACATGAGAGGGGTTTTAACCATTCCCTACTCTATTCAAATTAAAGTAAACAGTTTGGGCTTTACATACACAATAAATGGATAGGAATACCATTATGATGTCACATACAATACCAAGATGTGTTTTTCTTTCACTGATAAACATAGACGCTGGTATAAAACACTGTATTGATCATCATTAGTTATCAGGTTTAAATGGCAGGTCCACCCCACGAACTAGCAATGGTATTGGGTTTCCTCTGCCAATAAAGAGAAATATTTCTTTCTCTCATAGCAAGCTATCAGATTCTTTCAGGTAATTTTAATTTCATCGTGTACATTGAAAAGAAAAGTAAGGAAGAATGTGACGGGTCACTGTGAGAAACCATGGGCGTCCTTTCATGTACACATTTATACATTAGGTTATTTTCCTCTTTAACAGAAACCTAATTTGGAAATCCAGGCTTTTCCAGACTAAGCTTAAAACTCCCCCCCCCCCTTCTACATCCTATTCTAACTATCATGTGAAAGAAAGGTGCTAATACTTACCTATCCTGAGGGCGCTTCGGCCCAGTTACATGATCTCCCCAAGGGCTGGCTTCAGGGGAGAGGGGAGGTCGCCGACAACTGCTGAAATGCCTGGCCAGTGATGTCGACCATAGGCTTGCTATAAGGCATCCATTGTCAGCTGTCCCTCCTCCCCCCTGAAGTATCCTCTGGAAGCTGATCACGTGACCGGACCTCAGCGCCCTCAGAATAGGTAAATACGAGGATCTTTCTTTTACAGGGTAGTTAGAATAGAAGTTAGGAGGAGGACTGGAGCAGGTTTAACCTTAGTTAGGGAAAGCCTAGACTACTACTTTAAAGCCCCGAGGAATTGTCAGCTTATCTATGCTAAATTTATTCTAGGGGCTTTAAAATATAAAGTGTGCAAAGTCTTGCAGTTTGTTTTCTATGGAAAGTAGCCACAGCCACAGTAGAAAAGCCTGTCCTCTGCCAGTATGGTGCAGAAAGGCCTTTTAGTCATTGCAGGGAAGAAGTTCCTCCTGTGCAGAGGTCCATCTGAGCTAGAGGCAGAGCTGTCCAAGATCATGCTCCCTTTTTGATTAAAGAGCTACAGGACTAACTTAACAGGGGGTATGTTACACCTCTGCAGACAGACCACTTCTTCCACACAAAAAATACATGGTCTGTCTGTGTCTTTTCTGTGTATTATGTGATTGTTGGATTTTTTGGTTATATTCTTTTTGAATATGTGATTCCATTGTCTTTATGATTGTTTGCTTTATTTGTAGGATTGTATGTCAACATTTTGAAGATCAGCACCTCTGTCCTGATGAAGCAGATCCCATGAAACACGTTGACAGATCAACAATATGTTTAGGAGCTACAACTGTAATGCTTATACCTATATATATATATATATATATATATATATATATATACAGTGCCTTGCGGAAGTATTCGGCCCCCTTGAACTTTGCGACCTTTTGCCACATTTCAGGCTTCAAACATAAATATATAAAACTGTAATTTTTTGTGAAGAATCAACAACAAGTGGGACACAATCATGAAGTGGAACGAAATTTATTGGATATTTCAAACTTTGTTAACAAATAAAAAACTGAAAAATTGGGCGTGTAAAATTATTCAGCCCCTTTACTTTCAGTGCAGCAAACTCTCTCCTGAAGTTCAGTGAGGATCTCTGAGAGCTGGTTCACACTACAACTACCAGAAAGTCGCCCCGTGACTTGAAGAGACTTGTTTAGAGACTTGGAAGAGACTTGTGCACTACTTTGAAGAGACAGGTGACTTTGTCTGTGAGGAATGCCTTGCTAATCTCTTTCTTCTTCCTGTAAAGTCTGATAACAAGTCGTGTCAATTAAGATAAGGAGGCGACTCCCATTGAAGTATATGGGACAGTCGGATCACAGGTCGCCTCAAAGTAGTACAGGACCCTTTTCTGAAGTCGGAGCAACTTCAGTAGTGCCAATTAAGACGGCACTGATTGATTAACATTGCTTTTGTTATGTCAAGCTACCTGGGGCAACACAAGTTGCCTCACAAGTCGCGCTAGTGTGAATGGGCTCTTAGCCCCCATTCACACTAGGGCGACTCACGAGGCGACTTGTGTCGCCCCAGGTCGCCCCAGGTCGCTTGACATGACCAAACCAATGTAAATGAATCAGTGCCGTCTTAATTGCCGCTATTAAGGTCGCTCCGACTTCAGAAAAGGGTCCTGTACTACTTTCAGGCGACCAGTGATCCGACCTGTCCCATATACTTCAATGGGAGTCGCCTCCTTATCTTAATTGAAGCGACCTGTAATCCGACTTGTCATCCGACTTTGCTAAAAAATGGCAGTGAACAAGAAAAGAGCATAATTTTCTTGCAGGCATTAGTGGTCATTTTTTTAGGCAGGCATGTCATTTTTTGGATTTCGTTTCTGGGGGGTCTAAAAAGTGTCCCTGTCAAGTTTCAGCTCTGTAGCATGTCCAGAACCCCTAAAAAAAATTAATTTTTCTTTTAATTTTTTGTAGTGTCTTTACCAGCTGTCTTTTATTCTTGCAGGCATTCATGAGCGGTCATTTTTTTAGGCAGGCATGTCATTTTTTGGATTTCGTTTCTGGGGGGTCTACAAAGTGTCCCTGTCAAGTTTCAGCTCTGTAGCATGTCCAGAACCCCTAAAAAAAATCATTTTTCTTTTAATTTTTTGTAGTGTCTTACCAGCTGTCTTTTTTTCTTGCAGGCATTTAGCGGGCATTTTTTTAAGCAGGCATGTCATTTTTGGGATTTCGTTTCTGGGGGGTCTAAAAAGTGTCCCTGTCAAGTTTCAGCTCTGTAGCATGTCCAGAACCCCTAAAAAACAGCATTTTTACTATATTTTCAGGGATACGGCTTCTCTGCGGCTGGCTTTTTTTCTTGCAGGCATTTAGCGGGCATTTTTTTAGGCAGGCATGTCATTTTTGGGATTTCGTTTCTGGGGGGTCTAAAAAGTGTCCCTGTCAAGTTTCAGCTCTGTAACATGTCCAGAACCCCTAAAAAACAGCATTTTTACTATATTTTCAGGGATACGGCTTCTCTGCGGCTGGCTTTTTTTCTTGCAGGCATTTAGCGGGCATTTTTTTAGGCAGGCATGTCATTTTCTGGATTTAGTGTCTGGGGGGTCTAAAAAGTGTACCTGTCAATTTTCAGCTCTGTAGCATGTCCAGAACCCCTAAAAAACAGCATTTTTACTATATTTTCAGGAATACGGCTTCTCTGCAGCTGGCTTTTTTTCTTGCAGGCATTTAGCGGGCATTTTTTTAGGCAGGCATGTCATTTTCTGGATTTAGTGTCTGGGGGGTCAAAAAAGTGTCCCTGTTAAGTTTCAGCTATGTAGCATGTCCAGAACCCCTAAAAAAAATCATTTTTCTTATAATTTTTTGTAGTGTCTTACCAGCTGTCTTTTTTTCTTGCAGGCATTTAGCGGGCATTTTTTTAGGCAGGCATGTCATTTTTTTGTATTTAGTGTCTGGGGGGTCTAAAAAGTGTACCTGTCAATT
>NC_138775.1:264775714-264918214 GCF_965119305.1 Pelophylax lessonae | reverse complement strand
AAATGTGGCAAAAGGTCGCAAAGTTCAAGGGGGCCGAATACTTTCGCAAAGCACTGTGTATGTATATATATATATATATATATATATATATATATATATATATATATATATATATTTATATAATTTTGATTGATTTGGAACTTTTAATACTGAACAACAAAAACAATTGTACTTGTAGGAATATATGTGTAGTTTGGTCCCCTGAAGGTTACAATGAAAGTCCCCTTTTTTGTATATTTTGCTTGTAGTCCTTCTCTGTAGCACACAGGCAGGGGAAAGGCTTTTATATTCCTCTAAAGACATTTGCATCTGACATGTATTTAGCTGATTTAAACACTTCCAGCCCAGCCCCAGGGACCCTTTAACTAGGTCTGCAGTTCGGAAAAGACTGCCCAGTCATGTGATTGGCTGACACAGTGCTCGCATAATCAGAAGCTGGTTCTGCCCAATCATTACCAGAGACTGGCAGCTGTCTATGACAGCTCGGTCACTGTGCTGAGAGTGCAGTGACCACACTCTCAGCACAGAAACCTTGGCAGTCCATGGACATTTATGTGCGGTGTGTGGGCCTTAAAGAACTCCCTTTTTGCCAACGTGTTGTGTTACGAGGGCACCAAGGGTTGTTTCAGGCTTAAACTCATTTGTATTAATGTATTCTCTGTTGTACAATAAAACTACCAGCAATTACACACAGGCAACATAGCCAGCCACATTCGAGGTCAAATTACCACTATGTGGAATTCAGTCAATCAATTCACTAGGAAATTATGACATCACTGGACCATAAGCTCTACTGACTGCCATGAAGCCTAAGGTTCCTTTCAACATACACTATCCCAGTCTTAGACTGTAGGGTGCAATATTGAGTTGGCCCACCCATTGCAGCTATAACAGCTTCACTTCTTCTGGGAAGGCTGTCCACAAGGTTTAGGAATGTGTCTATGGGAATGTTTGACCATTCTTCCAGAAGTGAGGTCAGGCACTAATGTTGGATAAAAAGGCCTGGCTCGCAGTTTCCACTTTAATTCATCCCAAAGATGTTCTATTGGGTTGCGATCAGGACTCTGTGCAGGCCAATCAAGTTCCTTCACTCCAAACCCGCTCATCCATGTTTTTATGGACCTTGCTATGGGAATGTTTGAACATTCCCTTGCTTCTCGTCCACATCAGTGCCTGACCTTGCAAATGTGCTTCTGGAAAAATAGTCAAACATTCCCATAGACACTCTTAAACCTTGTGGACAGCCTTCCCAGAGTTGAAGCTGTTATTGCTGCAAAGAGTGAGCTAACTCAATATTGAACCCTACAGACTAAGACTGGGATGCCATTAAAGTTCATGTGTGTGTAAAGGCAGGCGTCCCAATACTTTTGACAATATAGTGAATCTTCAATGTACAAAGAAAAATTACTGCAATGACAGAGTTTGCCCAGAGCAGCCAATGATAACTAAGCTGTCTTTTGTTTATTGTAAGTTAAAAAATGCACTGAATAATCTGAATGGCTACTGTAAAAAAACAGAAATTTTTAGATATTTTTGATACAATGGACCCATCAATACTTTTGCCATACAAGGGACAGATTGTACACTAGTATGCCATATAAAATGGCTGTGGGCCCCGTATGTAGACTACAGAATTGCCATAAAGTGAACCTTCAAGCAACAATCTGCAAATAATGCAGTAAAATGTTTCCACGACAACCATGCACTTATCCAGAGGCGACTTTTTTCTTTGCATTCTACTTGAGAATATTAAATCACAGTTTATATGGTAGAGCTGTGAAGTGCAAATGTTTCCTAGCACCAAATGTTCAGAGATAGTAAAGATTGCTAGCCAAATCTCTCACGCAGAGCAAAACACAAAAAAGAAGAAGAAGAAAAAAAAAAAAAGGAAAACAGAAACCAAATCAGGATATGGCTACTTTTATCAATGTACCATTTATGTCAAGTATTTTTTTTTTTTCTCTATGAAAAGTGAAAGGTTAGATATAAAAAAGTTCAATTCCTTTTATACAGAAATCTGCTTTATAAAAATATTAAAATCCTAAAAGCAATTTTAGGAAAAGCTATATATAATATTAACATTTCTCCTGTTCATAGGCACTAAAATGTAACATTTTTTTTTTTTTTGTCATTAGATTTACATATCCAAGTCTGAGGATCTCCTTGTTATATCTTGAGGACCTCTTCGGTATTAGAGCTTGGTGACCTGCTTCATCGGAAAGCCCTTGCTAAAAAAAATTTTCATACGTGGTCCCAAGTCACTCAACATTCCTTAAAGGTCCTTAGTAATAAAAACTTCCTTGCCAAATGATTTCTCAATTAAAATATCTCACCTAACATCTTCCTCACTAAAAGGTCCTTCTCATTTGATCCCACATAAGCTGCCTCAAAAGACGATCCTCACTTCGTGATTCTACCTTACTGGTGGTTACAAGCTCAACAGCTCGACCACCAGTTTATTTCTCGGTTCCCTCACTAGTAAAGCCTCACCCTCCTATGTAAACACATCCTCACCACCACCACAACCTTTTGGACCACTAAAGCCACATGGTCAACAATATCTTCTCGAACCTTCGTGTGCCTCTTCAAAGCTCAGTTATTGGGTTAAAGGTGCGTTCTGTTAGAGAAAGCCAGTGCAATAAATTAGCGCTTTGCCTTCTTTGAGCTAAGTTCCTTTTTTCCCAGAATCCTATGCAACTCTGGCGACATGTAGTACGGTTTAGACGCAGATCCGTTATTCCTCTCCAGGTCTTCGCCTGAAAGTGAAAGGGCAGTAGCGAGTGGCAGGAAAGAAAGAGAAAAGAAGTAGGAAAATGAGTGGCAGTTTTGTAGATCTAGACAGAAGATTTGTGTGTCATGTGACACTTGACAGTTATTTAAAGGCAACTCCAGGTTTCAATATACTGTATATATTTTTAAATAATACTTTCGTATTTTTTCATAATTTTTTTAGTTATTTTTTTGAAAGCACTTCACAATTGTCCTCAGCAAGCCTCTCCAGCTTGAAAGACACTCAACATCATTCAAATCACTTCCTGTGAGTCCAGGCGGTCATGGACACACCTCCTGGGAGTGTGGACACACCTCCTGGGAGTGAGTCATTAGACAACCTGGGCACACAAGGGAATGTACAGTGCAGAGAATGGGACACACACATGACTTATGACCATCAATGCCAAGAGAGAAGAGGAAGGACCACACTCGTTACATGACCAACCAAAAGACACTTGAAATTAGGTATGTATTCTCTTAAAAGTAGGTGCAGGGAGGGGAATCAATTTAAAACAATAACCTGGAGTTGACTTTAAAAACTTACTAGATTTCAGATACAGATGGCTAAATCTCAACAAAAAAAAACCCAACTGTTGTAACTCTTAGCCAAGCCAGTGGAGATCATTCTATAAAGCCTATTGAATCACTTAGTTTTACATAATACGTGTGTAAATTTTTTGTAGCTAACAATTAGGCCCATTTTACACTAGCGGACTGTTCAGATCCACCTGTCAGTTTTTCCAGCAGTGTTTCGTGGTTGTGGGTGCCTCAAACCCAGTGTGTGGGGACTTTATGGGCAAGAGTGAATCAAGTAGTAGGTAAAAATCAAACAATTTATTTATAATCGTAACAAAATACAGTTCATGGGATAACCCATAAACATAGATTATTCGTGTATGGGTAAAGGCCCATAGTGTGAAGTAAGAGAAACTATGGAGTTTATAGTGACTCGTGAATAACAGAGTGTGGTGACTTGGGTCGACTCTTTTGCTCTTGTTTGTTTCTCAAAATGTGGAAACAGGGTCCAGAGCACAAAGGTCTTAGATGTGGTCACAGTTTGTCCTACACGTTTCGGCCCAAAAAAAGGCCTTTCTCAAGGATAGGTTACCAATTATGTTTTCTAGCCCAATTGATGCATGTGTATGCACTGTTCTCAAGGATTTAGACTGCAACAGGAACAATATGCTGCTCCACAGGTGGTGTTAAACCTCTTCTGGTTTGAACGGTGGGATCCTAGTGGATTACATCACGGTTTGTTCAAGGTATAATTGCTGTTCAAAAAGAACTCCAATTCTTTCTGATGACAGATGCGGCAGCGTGTCTTTCCAAGATCCTTCCTCTCCCCAAGAGCGAAAGAGTCGACCCAAGTCACCGCACTCTGTTATTCACGAGTCACTATAAACTCCATACTTTCTCTTATTTCACACTATGGGCCTTTACCCATACACGAATAATCTATGTTTATGGGTTATCCCATTATGAACTGTATTTTGTTACGGTTATAAATAAATTGTTTGATTTTACCTACTGCTTGATTCACTCTTGCCCATAAAGTCCCCACACACTGGGTTTGAGGCACCCACAACCACGAAACATTAGAGTCTACGGGACGGTGGCAAAAACCAACTGAAGGGCTCCACTGAGATCAAAAAACCCCCTTTCTACAGTTTTTCCAGCAGATCTGAACGGATGCCCCATGCATCTCTATAGGGCATCGGATGTCAGAGGAGACATGTCCGCTGACATCCGATCCGGTCCGTCAAATCTGGATGGATGGAAACCCTATTTTCCATCCGTCCAGCGGACAGGCGGTCCGTTCTCATCCAAATCCCCCATAGAGAACAGCGGGGACCTGACAGCTCTGTCTCCGCACACAGCACGGAGACAGAGTTGCCATCCGCCTGCTCAGCGGGGGATCGGCGGATCGATCACCCCGCTGAGAAAAACGGAGTCCGCCGACGGACTCCCATGTGTGAAAGGGGTCTTAAAGTCTATGTATGGCAAATACTTTCTTTTTTTAGTCTTTAATAGAGAGGTGAAGTATTAGAGACCATGTTGGTGTTCCCATTGGGGGAGTCACCCACTCTATTTGTCCTGGTGAGTGGTGACCACTAGTGATGGCAAATCAAATATTTGATTTGTTCTATTCAGAACAAGACTTGGTTAAAAATCTTGCCGTGGGGACAAATTTATCTGAGTTTCTGTTGTGTCTACACAAAACAAACTGACAGGGGTTTATTCCCCCTGTACACTATCCAAACCTATGAAGAAGAAGTGGGCTATATACAGTATACAATGTATTAATAATGGGGGTTTTATGAAATACCTGTTAACAGACTTACAAATGTATCTAACTGCCATTAGGACTCAAGAAGGAATGTTATTCCTTTTTTCTCCTTCTTCTGGATCAACCATGTTTTTATTTTATTTTACGTTCAAACAACCAAACTATGGTACAAGCACTATACAAAAATAGCTTTAGGGTGACATTTCTAATATAAATGTTATCCCCTAATGGGAATATGGGTTGTGTCTTACATGATCTTTTTTAATGTTACAGCAATTTTTTTGTTTTTAAAGTTAATTTAAATTTATGAACATTTTAATAATTAGCTTAAAATGGACATGTCATTCACTTTAAAACTAAACAAGCTGCCTTAAACCTAAAAGCAAATACGGTATATTTTTTTTTTTCAGGCTTTTTTTTTTTACCTGGTATATCTGCCAGCAAAATACTTCTGTCCTAGGGTGACTGACAATGCTCACTGAACCTTCTGTATCCGGATATCAGAAATAAATAAGGACCAAAGTACCCCACTTATTTTCTATTCTACATAAAATAGATGAGAGGTGAGGTTCTGTAATCCTTACATCCTAACTATGAACAATATAACTGATAAAGTCAACACAGACAGTGAGTGCAAGAAGCTTTAAGTACACAAGGTTTCTGGCAGGATGAACAGTTTTGTTTTTGAACTTATCAAGCAGATATAGGACTTTTATTGGTACGTACAGTGCCTTGCGAAAGTATTCGGCCCCCTTGAACTTTGCGACCTTTTGCCACATTTCAGGCTTCAAACATAAAGATATAAAACTGTAATTTTTGTGAAGAATCGACAACAAGTGGGACACAATCATGAAGTGGAACGAAATTTATTGGATATTTCAAACTTTGTTAACAAATAAAAAACTGAAAAATTGGGCGTGCAAAATTATTCAGCCCCTTTACTTTCAGTGCAGCAAACTCTCTCCAGAAGTTCAGTGAGGATCTCTGAATGATCCAATGTTGACCTAAATGACCAATGATGATAATATAATAGAATCCATATAATATAATAGATAATATCTTATAATAGAATCCACCTGTGTGTAATCAAGTCTCCGTATAAATGCACCTGCACTGTGATAGTCTCCGAGGTCCGTTTAAAGTGCAGAGAGCATCATGAAGAACAAAGAACACACCAGGCAGGTCCGAGATACTGTTGTGGAGAAGTTGTGGAGGTGGGAGACTCTGTCCATAGGACAGCAATCAGTCGTATACTGCACAAATCTGGCCTTTATGGAAGAGTGGCAAGAAGAAAGCCATTTCTTAAAGATATCCATAAAAAGTGTCATTTAAAGTTTGCCACAAGCCACCTGGGAGACACACCAAACATGTGGAAGAAGGTGCTCTGGTCAGATGAAACCAAAATCAAACTTTTTGGCAACAATGCAAAACGTTATGTTTGGCGTAAAAGCAACACAGCTCATCACCCTGAACACACCATCCCCACTGTCAAACATGGTGGTGGCAGCATCATGGTTTGGGCCTGCTTTTCTTCAGCAGGGACAGGGAAGATGGTTAAAATTGATGGGAAGATGGATGGAGCCAAACACAGGACCATTCTGGAAGAAAACCTGATGGAGTCTGCAAAAGACCTGAGACTGGGACAGAGATTTGTCTTCCAACAAGACAATGATCCAAAACATAAAGCAAAATCTACAATGGAATGGTTCACAAATAAACATATCCAGGTGTTAGAATGGCCAAGTCAAAGTCCAGACCTGAATCCAATCGGGAACTTGTGGAAAGAACTGAAAACTGCTGTTTAAAAACGCTCTCCATCCAACCTTACTGAGCTTGAGCTGTTTTGCAAGGAAAAATGGGCAAAAATTTCAGTCTCTCGATGTGCAAAACCTATAGAGACATACCCCAAGCGACTTACAGCTGTAATCGCAGCAAAAGGTGGCGCTACAAAGTATTATTTTAATAATAATTTTGCACGCCCAATTTTTCAGTTTTTTATTTGTTAAAAAAGTTTGAAATATCCAATAAATTTTGTTCCACTTCATGATTGTGTTCCACTTGTTGTTGATTCTTCACAAAAAATTACAGTTTTATATCTTTATGTTTGAAGCCTGAAATGTGGCAAAAGGTCGCAAAGTTCAAGGGGGCCGAATACTTTCGCAAGGCAATGTATATTTAAAATGGACCAAAAGAAGAGAAGTTAATTGTTAGGCTTTAAAAGAGATGTATGGGATTTTTTTTTTTTTAGCATTGGTCCGATGCTGCATCTGTCCTCCGCCGGCTCTAACACTGAGAACCAAGCGATCAAACACCACTGATCGCTCGGTTCTCAGGGCTTCATGAGTTAGTCACTGCTCTCTGATCTTCTCAATCCACGCTCACTGGATTGCTGGGCTGTGGAGGGGGTGGGAATGGCTGGCTCAGGCTCTCAGAAGCTCCCTGAGAGGCTGAGCCAGGTGCCAGGCCAGGTATGTGGGCAGATCCTGACTCCATTGTCGAAATTTTGCACAAGCTTGGACTGGCTTTGTGACGTTAGCAGACAGCGGACTTCAGCCAGCTGTCTGCTGAAAATGGGTCAAAGGAGTGAAGAACGAGCTGCACTCCTGTGATCCATAGGAGAAGTACAGCCAAATGAGCTTTGGCTGTATGTCTCTTTTAAATATACTTTAAGCTGACATTACAAGGTGTCTATCACTCCAGAAGAGCCCTATTGTTGTCCCACCAGGGATGACTTTCACATTACTCTTGTAGCCTCAAATATTTGACCTAAGCCCTGCCAAAACATGGTGCTAAGCCCTGCGCATCCAGCAGTCCCCTATCCAATGAAATTGCCTTACTGACTAATAAAACATTCTAAATGGCCAGGGGGCTGACAGCTGGTTGGGGCTTATCACTTGGCTAGGCTTAAGTCTCAAGTCAAGAAGTTGAAGCCTCCAATATGAATTGAAAGTAACCTCTGAGAAGACACACTGTGGTGCCTTACTCTAGGCAGAATTTTTAGTTGTTGATACAGTGGAGACAAATTGACTCTAAATTTTAAATGATACTTGCATTAGAGGATACAGCTATTACATTTTGGTTTAAGCCATTTTATAGAATAAGCACCACTGGCTGGAGATTAATTTGTTGCATATGAAGAAACAGCAAGAAAGAACAACAAAGAAAATACAAATATGGAAAAGAGAACAGAAACAGACAGCGCAAATAAGCTAGTGAGAACTGGTGGGCTGACTCCACGCTATGTTCCCTCCATGAGGTTTTACTGAAACACCTATGTGATCACAATTCGTGAATCCCCAAATGTCTAAAGAATTATTGTACTTTACATGTAATGAAAATAAGAGTTTCTAATTGTTCTATCCTTGCTGGAGTATAAGGAAGAGAAATACTATGTTTTATGAGAAAAGGAAATATATGGACTTATCATGCAGACTCTAATGTAATTTAACACAAACTACATCACAGGGAAGCCCAGGTGAAGTACTAATGGCCAAGTCCATTACTGTTCTTTTATATTCTGATAACCTAAAAGTCACATCAAAACTTCTAGCAGAAAGCGAGCTTTAAAACAAGCCCTCACTGGCCTCTGTAGCTGCAAGCACTATGGAACAGTTCACATCAAAAGCACTTAAGGGGTCCAAGGTCTTTACCCCATCAGCTCAGCTCCCCCTGTTGCGTCCTGCTCTCTAATCTCATTGGTGAATCAACAGCTCAGCTCAACCCACTTCCCTCCAAGCGCTTACTCAGCAGCTCAGCTCACCCAGCTCCCCTCCCAGCAGGGCCCGCAGCTCAGCTCACCCAGTTTCCCTCCAAACTCTTACTCAGCAGCTCAGTTCATCCTGCTCTCCTCTCACCATTAACCCAGCATCTTAGCTTACCCTGCTCCTCCCCCAGCAGTGATTCAGCAACTCAGCTCACCCTGCTCCTCTCTCCCCAGCAGTGGTTCAGCTCACCTAGCTTCTCCCATCCCAGCAGTAATTCAGCAGCTCAACTCACCCTGGTTCCCCCCTCCCCAGCAGTGGTTCAGCAGCTCAGCTCACCCCAGTCTCCCCTCCAAAACAGTGATTCAGCAACCCAGCTCATCCTTATACCCCCTCCCCCAGCAGTGGTTCAGCAGCTCAGCTCACTCTGCTCCTCCCTTCCCAGCAGTGATTCAGCAGCTCAGCTCAGCCCAGTCCAGTCTCCCCTCCCCAGCAGTGGTTCAGCTCACCTTGCTTCTCCCTTCCCAGCAGTAATTCAGCAACTCAGCTCACCCTTATCCCCCCTCCCCAGCAGTGGTTCAGCAGCTCAGCTCACCCTGCCCCCCCCCCTTCCCAGCAGTGGTTCAGCAGCTAAGCTCACCCTGTTACCCTCCCAGCAGTGACTTATCAGCTCAGCTTCCCTCATCCCCCCCCCCCCATTTCCTCCCAACTTTGACTTAGGATCATTCCAGTTACTTTTGGAGGAGTCAGGGCAAGTGTGATCCAGGCCTACTAAATTGTCTTTTATCAGAAAGTCAGGAATAATAATAATTGGCTGACAAAACTTTGTTGTTTAGGGTAGGGTAGGGGTTTCTCTATAAAATATAATACTTACAAAAACACAGGAAAAGCGTGTCGACACACATGGCATAGACGCTGAAAAATCCATGTGCTACAAGGTAAGATCCAATTATCACTGTCTGCAGGGAAGAGAAACAAATGATTTTACAATGACATTTCACTATAACAGAACAATTTCCACCACTTTATAGCAATGTAATTACGATATTGAAGTGTAAATACTGCTCAGACCTGTATGATAAAATCCTGTGTGTGTTTGTGCATTAGGAATATATTTTAAAATCTAAAGGATAAAAAGGTGTATGTGTTAATAACCCATTACAGCAGGTCTTTTGCTAACATTAAAAAGAGAGCTGGAATCTGATTGGTTGCTGTGGAGAACATGTTCATTTACTTGCTCTACTGTTTATTATGAAGACTATATTGTCTCAGTGATGGATGCTCAGCATCACATATAGGTATTACCTAGGGTAGCGTGCAAGCAAATAGCGTCTTCCTAGGAACACCCACTCCTCCAAGTTGATATTTAACCATCAAGGCATTTTTCATATGTTACTGAAAGGGTAGTTGATGCTTGGAATAGACTTCCAGCAGAGGCAGTGAGTCAGTCTACAGTAAGAGGTTTAAAACATGCTTGGGACAAAACATAAGCTATACAAAAAAGTTACCATAAAAAAAATTACAAAAACAAAACATATAAAAAAAGGCTGGACTCGATGGACCACTTGAAAAGTAATGCCCTTTCTGGTTGTGTCTACTTAAAATGATTTCTCAGGAGCTACCAGTTTTCCCTAAAATCTATGTATCAGAAGACATAGAGCAGGGGTCTTCAAACTATGGCCCTCCAGTTGTTCAGGAACTACAATTCTCATCATGCCTAGTCATGTCTGGGCGTGTCAGAGTTTTACAATGTCTCATGGGATGTGTAGTTCTGCAACAGCGGGAGGACTGTAGTTTGAGGTTCCCTGACATAGAGAATAAAGGGAGCCTCTGTCTCTAATTCACCACATGTACCAGGCACAGTCATTGTTCTCTATGGCAACTTAGAGTATGAATTCCACAGATCAGGAGTGCTGGAGGAAAGGATTATGGAGTCATCCCTGGGAAGGACAGGAAATGACATTAGAACCTCGGATTATCCAGTATGTGATTCTATCTCCAGTGGTTGTAGAGAAGAGCAGAATCTGCAGAGTGCATATCTATTTATTATTAAAGTGACTTACCAAGAGTGGCACCCAGTAATAATTCAAAGAAGGAACTTCATCAGAAATGTAAGGTATTCTTCTTGTGAAAAAGAAGAAAGCCAGGACTCCTATAGGTACATAAAAATAGAGATAAAGCTTAGACAAAAAATGAATCATCTGGTTAACCTCCCTGGCGGTAGGATTATGTCAGGAATTACATACCAAAAGCGGTACAATTGTTTTCATGGAAATTTGGCGTTATGTATTATAGGCCTACAATTCTTAGTAATTACTGACTTAAACCTGACCAAAACAAGACTCTAGTAGACATCCCAGATGTGATAAATTTGAAACACAAACGCATGAATTATAATCGAATCAATAATATTATTTTATTATTTAATATATAATATATATAATAAAATTATATTATTGATTAGATTATAATTCATGCATTATATATAGATATATGTGTGTATATATATATATATATATATAATATATATAATATATAACGCATTAATTATAATTGAATCAATAATATAATTTTATATATATATATACATATATATATATATATATATATATATATATGCATATATATATATATATATATATATATATACACACCGGTATATATATATATATATATATATATGGTATATATATATATGCGCATATATATATATATATATATATATATATATATATATGCATATATATATATATATATATATATATATATATATATATATATATATATATATATATATATATATATATATAATATAAAATGTGTTTTGTGTTTTGTGCAACGTTTTTTTTTTTTAATTTCCCTCCCTAGTTCCGCTCCCATGCAGCATTGCTGCTGCAGGGAACGGAACTAGGAAGTGATCAGACCGACGGTGGACGGAGGAGCGGCGGGACTCTCGGCTGGCGATCTCAGCAATGAGAGATCATCGCTGGATCGCCAGGATAAGGTAAGAGAACACCGCTGCGCTCTCTGCAATCCACCCCGAGCGTGACTCGGGGTTACCGATCCTGCAATGAAAAATCAACCCGAGTCACGCTCGGGATTACCGCCTAGGAGGTTAATAAATGCAAAGCAAAGGACAAGACACAACTTTTGATACATCAGAACTTCAGGTAGAAGAAATTTGAATCATTCCAATGCCTCCTTTACAGGAATTCTCAGGATTTTATTGTATCCCCTATATTAAGAAATATGAACCTACAAGTGGGTGCCTAATTGCTCTTTGTCCTAACTAGAGCATAGTTTTCACATCCTTCCCCAACCAAGCCACAATACTGATGATCGAAACCCTTGTGGCATGGGACCACAAGAGGGGGTTATTATTACAATGTATTGGGGAGACAGTACAATTACAATACATTTCAATACAGAAGGAATAGGACCTCACAATTTAAAGGGAGGGGGAGGCGGTACAAAAGGTAATAGCTGCGTAGATGATCTGATGGAGGTGACTCGGGTACATTTCTTAGGTGAGGTAGGCTTCCCTGAATAAGAGAGTTTTCAAGGACCGCCTAAGGGCGGACAGGGTAGGGGCTGACCGGACATACTGGGGCAGGAAGTTCCAGGGGATGGGAGAGGCACTGGAGAAGACCTGTAGGTGGGCATGGGAGGAGGTGACAAGGGAACTAGCGACTAGGAGGTCCTGGGAGGAGCGGAGAGGATGATTTGGACAATATCTGCAGATGAGATTGATGATGTAGCTGGAGGCGGTGTTGTGGATGGCCTTGTAGGGCCTATGGTTATAACTTAGGGTGCACTCAAAGTGGGCACAGTTGAACTGAACCATGCCCAAGTTCGAATGTCCCCCCTCCACATTCCACTGCCAGTCTGCATTGGTACTTGGCTATAAGCAATTCTTACCAGGCGGACTTATATTGTCAAATTAAAACTAAAATGTCCTATTAGCAGTCACTTTCTGCCTGCTATATACTGTATACACAAACAAATGTGCTGGATTCAACAAACCAATGGATAGAGGTGGAATTAGGTCAATGCAATTCGGATAGAGCACATTAATGCCATTAAGGTTGCTCTCGGCACAAACAGGGTAACCCTGAAATGAAGGGGCCAAAGGTTTAAAATTTAGATACAAAAAGTGCCAAGCTCAAGAACTGAGACTCTGAGATCTTTTAGCAATGATTCTCAATTACAATAAGACAACATGAAACAATCAACGCATTTCAGGGGTGCAAAAGTTCTTCCCTTTCTTCAGGACACAAATGTTGTTTATACACGGGGGGGGGCTCAAAATGGCACAATCAAAATTAACTGAAATTAATGGAAAAAAAGAAATAGTTTTACTGCTAAAGAGTGGCAGCTCTTCGCAGGATCATGTATACAGTGCCTTGAAAAAGTATTCATACCCCTTGAAATTTTCAACATTTTGTCATGTTACAACCAAAAACATAAATGTATTTTATTGGGATTTTATGTGATAGACCAACACAAAGTGGCACATAATTGTGAAGTGGAAGGGAAAATAATAAATGGTTTGAAAATATTTTTTTACAAATAAATATCTGAAAAGTGTGACATGCATTTGTATTCAGGCCCCTTTACTCTGATACTTCTAACTAAAATCTAGTGGAACCAACGGCCTTCAGAAGTCACCTAATTAGTGAAAAGAGTCCACCTCCGTGTAATTTAATTTCAGTATTAATACAGCTGTTCTGTGAAGGAAAATGATAAATGGTTTTCAAGATTTTTTACAAATAAATATTTGAAAGGTATGGCGTGCCTTTGTATTCAGCCCCCTTTACTCTGATACCCCTAACTAAAATCTAGTGGAACCAATTGCCTTCAGAAGTCACCTAGTTAGTGAAAAGAGTCCAGCTGTGTGTAATTTAATTTCAGTATAAATACAGCTGTTCTGTGAAGCCCTCAGAGGTTTGGTAGAGAACCTCAGTGAACAAACAGCATCATGAAGGCCAAGGAACACACCAGACAGGTCAGGGATAAAGTTGTGGAGACATTTAAAGCAGGGTTAGGTTATAAAAAATATCCCAAGCTTTAAACATCTCATGGAGACTGTTCAATCCATCATCCGAAAATGGAACGAGTATGGCACAACTGCAGACCTACCAAGACATGGCCGTCCACCTAAACTGACAGGCTGGGCAAGGAGAGCATTAATCAGAGAAGTAGCCAAGAGGCCCATGTTAACTCTGGAGGAGCTGCAGAGATCCACAGCTCAGGTGGGAGAATCTGTCAACAGGACAACTATTAGTATTCCACTCCACACATCTGGCCTTTATGGAAGAGTGGCAAGAAGAAATCCATTGATGAAAGAAAGCCGAAAGAAGTACCCTTTGCAGTTTGCGAGAAGCCATGTGGGGGACACAACAAACATGTGGAAGAAGGTGCTCTGGTTAGGTATGACCAAAATTTAACTTTTTGGCCTAAAAGTAAAACACTATGTGTGGTGGAAAGCTAACACTGCACATCACCCCGAGCACACCATCTCCACTGTGAAACATGGTGGTGGCAGCATCATGTTGTAGGGATGCTTTTCTTCGACAGGGAAGCTGGTCAGAGTTGATGGGAAGATGGATGGAGCCAAATACAGGGCACCTTAGAAGAAAACCTGTTAGAGTCTGCAAAAGACTTGAGACTAGGGCGGAGGTTCAACTATCAGCAGGACAATGACCCTAAACATACAGCCAAAGCTACAACGGAGTGGTTAAGATCAAAGCATATTCATGTGTAAGAATAGGGATGATCGAACGGTTCGCGTCGACCATCGGTTTGACCCGAAAAATTGACTGTTCGAAATTCGGCCGAATTTCAAACTTTTTGCAGAAAAAGTTCGGAATTCTGCAACCAGAACCGACCAAAATGCAATGGGACAGGAACTGGGCTTTAAAAGCCCGTGATTGGACCAGAACCATCAGTAAAAGCCAATTGAGGGGGCAGGAGAATGCTAGGAATGTGATTGGAGTGACTAGGGGGTCCAGAGGCCAATCAGTAGTGAATACGCCCCCCAGTATATAACATAGCCCCGCCAAATCTCTAGCATTGTAATACAGGGACGTGGAAGAGAGTGGAAGCAGTTCTGTTACTCCTGCTTCAAAGTGTCATTTAGCAATTATTAGTGTGAGGAAAGGGATATCTAGTGTAGTTAGGGTCCTATTTTCCACTATAGTTAGATTTAATAATCTAGTTTCTGTAGGGAAAGTGTTAAGTGTCAGGGTGACCGTAGTGTAGTGTAGGGTTAACTGATTCTGACTGCTATGGCAGGGTGACCAAACCCTTCCATGTCAGGGTAACTGCCATAGAAAAAAGATTGTTTCTATTAGAATTGCAGTAGAGCAGGATAGTGGCTTCGCTGCTTGAACAGCCTCATCTGGAGTCGGGACTACACTCGCGGGAGTGTATCACAGCCACAGCAGCCCGGTCCTAGCCACCCACCCACATCCACAGGCCCTGTACTAGCCAGCCAGCCACAGGCACTGTAACAGCCAGCCAGCCACCCACAGGCCCTGTACCAGCCAGCCACCCACAGGCCCTGTACCAGCCAGGCACCCACAGGCCCTGTACCTGGCAGCCACAGGCACTGTACCAGCCAGCCACCCACAGGCCCTGTACCAGCCAGGCACCCACAGGCCCTGTACCTGGCAGCCACAGGCACTGTACCAGCCAGCCAGCCAGCCACCCCTAGGCCCTGTACCAGCCAGCCACCCACAGCCCCTGTGCCAGCCACCCACCCCACAGGGTGCCAGCCAGCCAGCCACCCACCACAGGGTGACAGACAGCCAGCCACCCACCACAGGGTGCCAGAAAGCCAGACCCCCACAGGCCCTGTACCAGCCAGCCACAGGCACTGTACCAGCCAGCCGCTCACACGCCCTGTACCAGCCACCCACAGCCCCTGAGCCAGCCACCCACCTACCACAGGGTGCCAGCCAGCCAGCCACCCACCACAGGGTGCCAGCCAGCAAGCCACCACAGGGTGCCAGCCAGCCATCCACCACAGGGTGCCAGCCAGCCACCATCCACAGGGTGCCAGCCAGCCACCCAACACAGGGTGCCAGCCAGCCACCCACCACATGGTGCCAGCAAACCAGCCATTAAGCATTAAACACAAATTACCATGTTCAGTACCAGATTTGTGTCAAAAATTGTCTTTATTTTTCAAAGCTTTAAATGTACAAAATATTGGCCCATATCGGCCGATACCGATACGTTGTGACCAAAATATCGGTATCAGCCCTAGCCCTGAAAAAAATTTTTTTGTAATTTTTAATATCCCACACTTCTCTTTTAAAGTGACATTAAAGGTTAGTTTTTTTAATTTTTTGCTTAAATAATAAACATGTTATACTGACCTGATCCTCCTCTTCTCAGGTCCCCCGCTGGCGCACGAGGCCCCTCCCTCCTGCCTTGTGCCCCCCTAGCAAGCAGCTTGTTATGGGGGCACCTGAAAAGGCTTGTTCCCGAGACGCTGCTCTGTGTGTCCATTTGCACACAGAGCATGGCTTGGCTCCACCCAATTTCTCTCCTCATTGGCTCATTAGCTGCCAATGACAGTAGTGGGAGCCAATGGCTACCGCTGCTGCCTCAGCCAATAAGGTGGGAAATATCTGGGAGAGCCGAGGCTCTGGTAAGTTTTAGGGGGGCTGCATACAGAAGTTTTTTACCTTCATGCATGAAGGTAAAAGAAAACCTAGAGCTTTTACAACCACTTTAAGCCCTGAAGAAGGGGGGAGATCTTTTGCTCTGCTGAAACGTCTTGGATGTTTCTTGTCGTCATTGAGAATCATTATTAAAAGATTTTGGACTGTCAGTTCTTTACAATTAATTTTACTACTTTACAATTGTACAGGCAATAAAACAAGAGAAAAGAAAGATTATTTTATGTGTCTAAAATTATAAGAGTCTTTTGACTCCCCTCAACATCCTCAGAACCTATTCCTTCTATAATAAATGTAGTCATTGTAACCACAGATGTCCGGAGGTGGGTAAATGAGGAAACCAAAATGAGGAAATGGTTTCCCGATTTGTACATTTTGAGGCTTGTTGCAATGCCCTCTAACCCCGCTGTCAGACACTGGTCCATATGTGCCCAAAGGTGGATCCAGCCCTGGGTGGGAATATTAGATTGTAAGCTTTTGGGAAAACAAAGATTGGTACAACAGAGAAAAATGCAGTGAAGAACAAATTTTTCCAATCTGAATAGACAGGTCTGATGGTTACTAAAATATAAACCAGGCACTTACCGACTGACCCTGCAACAAGAACTTTGCCAAGGAAAAGCAAAAAATCTGTGACTTTATCCAAAACAGCAACTCTGCAGAAATAAAGGTGATACAAGTGAATCCAAAATGACACTGCAATGCTTGGAGGCATATGCAAGACATTTATAACTGGCACCATGCTAGAGGTCATAGGTACTTCAGCTGGAGGCATCCATTGCTTTTCCACTTAAAGCAGAAACCAAAAAGCAAGATCAAATGAATAGCCAATTAAAAGAAAAAAATGCATTCCAGACATCTCCCCCATAGTACTGGGACTGCCACTAGATGTCCCCAGGTGGATGGCCAGCTTAATTTAACCCTCTTCCTCTGAGACCAGGTCGTCCTGAACCTGCCCCTGCCTGTGACTGGACAATGCAAGGAGAAGCAGCACAGTGATGAGCTTCTTGCTCTGTCACTCTGCCTTTACCTCCTATTAGCATTAGCATGAACAGATAAGCTCCTTGTGAAGCTTCTATCTCTTGCAAACCCACCCTGCAGTACAGGGACCCCAAGAGACTGATACCAGATCACATTTGGTTACTTACACTGCTTGTATTTAAAAGAAAATTTAAAAAATGTATGATTTATTCATGATTACAGAACTGCATTTATGTGTGCCATTTAGATCTCCAAAAGAGATCAGCTTTAATTTAATATTAACAGATAAACCGTTATAATAATAATAATAATAATATTATTATTAATAATAAAATATTATAATACTATTATTATTATTATTATTATTATTATTATTATTATTAATAATAATAATAATACTATTAATATTCATTATTAATAATAAAATATTATAATAATAATATTATTATTAATATTCATTTTAATAATAATAGTTACCAAGCTGGAAATATCTAACTGCTTTTATAGGCTTCCAAAATCTGCAGCACTTCAGCGATTGTGGAACTTCAAGTCCCAACATGTGCTGCCTGATGTTGTCTAGGACAGTGTTTCTCAACCTTTTTTAAATCAAGGCACCCTTTAAAATTATGGACAGTCTGGAGGCACCCCATTCTAAAATGAAATAAATATTCTAATATATTTACATAATGCAGCAACATCCACACATAGGACACCCAACGTTAGAGGTTATTTATTCTTCCAAAGCAAATATACTTTGCACACTGGTACTGACTAGTATACCAATGTTTCTCTTATCCCTCAATTTTTCTCCATCAATCAGCTAATGTCACCCCAGTGCTGAGGGAGAGGGGCACAGGAGGGTAGAACAAGGATGCTGTGGAGGCAACCAACATCTTTCTTATTAGTTGATGACGTCATTGGTTGTTAAGATGTAAGTGTCTAGAAAGTCATAATGGTGCATAATGGAAACCCGTGGCTTTGTGTAACTAAAAGGCACCCCCCCCCCCTCTGATCCCTCTCGCTCCGGTCACCCTCCTTCTCTTCCCTCTCTCTCTCCTCTTGGATCTTTCTCTGTTTTTTTTATGTCAATGAATAGTTTTTGCCTCTCGTGCCTTACATTTGATACTGCTTAGCTGTTGTGATACCAGTGATATGCAATATTGCCTTTTCTCGACTCCCTGTTTTTGGACTATGTATGTGCATTTTTCTTGAGATAAATAAAAATGTTTCTGTTAAAAAAATAAAAAATAAAAAAGGCAGGCTTTAGACCCCGTTCACACAGGGGCGACCCGACTTGGTGGGCGACCTGTGAAGTCGCGGTGCACAGCATATAATTGAAGTCAATGCAAGTCGCCTCCAGGTCGCCCCAAAGTAGTACAGGACCCTTTTTCTAAGTCGGAGCGACTTGTGTCGCTCCTATTAGAACGGGTCCTGTGCTAATCTATGGCAGGCGACCCACCGCGACTTGTCAGGCGACCAAGTCGCGCTAGTGTGAATGGGACTTATCCACCTGCTGGCTTGTATACAATTTCTGATAAATTTTTAGGCATTTTGCCAAGGCACCCCTGAAGAAACCCCAAGGCACCCCAGTGTGCCTGGACACCCTGGTTAAAAAAGGCTGGTCTAGGACATGTAGATTCTAAACTACTGGATGTATGGGAATGTTCAATTCAGATTAGGGGTAGGTTCACATCCATGCCGGTCATGCGTGTTTTGTGCAGACACAGCTGCCCGTTCATTAGAATGGGTTGCTGTACTTGCAGGAAAAGCAGGTAAAAAAGTACACCAAGATATTTTTTTAAAAGCGCAGCCGTGCGGTTTTGGGCATGAGAAAACACGCCAGGTTTGCTGATGCACGGGGGTGCCAATAAGAATTAATTTGCATATGCTAAAAAGCAGCGAGCTTTGCCTGTGTGCTGTAAAGGTGCGCGATTATGCACCCATTAACAACCCACACAAATGTGATCCTAGGCTTAACAGATATTTCGTTTTCTAATGTAATCAAATGTTTTTGTTATGAATACAATGCGCAACTTACCGCACAACATTCCTCATCAATAAGAAAAATGCATCTCTCGCTGACGTACAGAAGTTTTTTCCATAGATAGCAATCTGTAAGATAGAGAGAGGATCTAACCATCACCGAAGTCATCCGAATACTAAAAATCTATAGGACAAACGCCATCAGGCCTGACCTCTCGCTAGGACATAGCGTGGCAAACTTTTGGGGTGCTTGACTGTTCTGTTTTTCATCACTATTAAAAATTGTATATAAACCCAATACCATGCTTTTAAAATATTGCTTCTTAACAGTCCTTTGATGTGGTGGCTGCATTAGTTTCCTATTTTAGGGCTTGTCCATCATTTTCACTCGGTGTTCCTGTGAATAACACAGTTCCTGTCTTTGGGTGCAGGAGCAGAATTGTAACCATAGGTTGCTCTCCTGATTTGGACTACAACCCCCTCCCCCCACCTCCTGATATACATTCCATAAAGGGGAGGAGGTTTTGTAGTTCACAGAAGATAGCTGATAACATTATAAGCGATTTTAGTTCTCAGTACTTTCGTAATTAACAGAAGTTTTTCCGCACTTAGCCTTAACCTCCCTGGCGGTATGATTATGTCAGAAATTATGTACCAAAAGTGGTACAATTTTTTCATTTCATTTTTTTCATTTCATGGAAATTTGGCGTTATGTATTATAGGCCTACAATTCTTAGTAATTACTGACTTAAACCTGACCAAAACAAGACTCTAGTAGACATCCCAGATGAGATAAATTTGAAACACAAACGCATGAATTATAATCGAATCAATAATATAATTTTATTATATAATATATAATATATATAATAAAATTATATTATTGATTAGATTATAATTCATGCGTTATATATTATATATATATGTGTGTGTGTGTGTGTGTGTGTATGTATATATATATATATATATATATATATATAACGCATGAATTATAATCAAATCAATAATATAATTTTATATATATATAATAAAATTATATTATTGATTGGATTATAATTCATGCGTTATATATTATATATATATATATATATATATATATATATATATATATATATATATAATATAGAACGCATGAATTATAATCGAATCAATAATATAATTTTATATATATATATATACACGTGTGTATATTGGTATATATATATATATATATGTGTGTGTGTGCATATATATATGTGTGTGTGTGTGTGCATATATATATATATATATATATATATATATACATATATACACATATATACATTATGTATATATATATATATATATATATATATATGAATAATATAAAATGTGTTATGTGTTTGTGTTTGGTGCAACGTTTTGAATTTCCCTCCCTAGTTTCGCTCCCATGCAGCATTGCTGCTGCAGGGAACGGAACTAGGAAGTCATCACACCGACGGACGAGCGGCGGGGATCTCGGCTGGCGGTCACAGCAATGAGAGATCATCGCTGGATCGCCAGGAGAAGGTAAGAGACACCGCTGCGCTCTCTGCACATTCACCCTGAGCGTGACTCGGGGATACCGATCCTGGACTAAAAAATCCACCCCGAGTCACGCTTGGGATTACCGCCAGGGAGGTTAAGAATTGCTAAACTGCAATATACACTCACTGGCCACTTTATTAGGTAGACCTTGCTAGTACCGGATTGGACCCCCTTTTGCCTTCAGAACTGCCTTAAAGAGGTTGTAAACCCCCCTTAATAACTTGTATCTATAGGTAGGCCTATGATAAGGCTTACCTATAGGTACTGTAAATATCTCCTAAACTTGCACCGTTTAGGAGAGATTTACATTGCATGCAGCCAATGACATCATCGGCGCATGCTCTGTGAAGGGACGGCCATCCGTGCCGTTCCTTCAGAGCCCTGTAACATGAACGGCGGCTCCCGCGCGCATGCAAGCTCCTCCAGCTAATCAGATGGCCCGATTACGCGAACCAGGAAGTAGGACGGCCGAAAAAGTCTGCGGTGTTACAGGTAAGCGGGCGGCACTGCGGGGGGCTTTGTTCTAAGGTAAGTATTTCTAGCTCATTATGCCTTTGTCTTTTAGGTTTTTCTTTTTTTAATGTTTTGCAACCTCTTTAATTCTTAATGGCATAGATTCAACAAGGTGTTGGAAACATTCCTCAGAGATTTTGGTCCATAGTGACAGGATAGCATCACACAGTTGCTGCAGATTTGTTGGCTGCACATCCATGATGGGAATTTCCCGTTCCACCACATCCCAAAGGTGCTCTATTGGATGAGATCTGGTGAGTGTGGAGGCCATTGGAGTACAGTGACCTCATTGTCATGGTGAAGAAACCAGTGGTGAGATGATTTGAGCTTTGTGACATGGTGACCTGCTGGAAGGAGCCATCAGAAGATGGGTACACTGTAGTCATAAAGGGATTAACATGGTCAGCAACAATACTCAGGTAGGCCGTGCATTTAAACGATGCTCAATTGGTACTAAGGGGTCAAACTGTGCCAAGAAAATATCCCCCACACCATTACACCCCCACCACCAGCCTGAACCGATGATACAAGGCCGGATGGACCCATGCTTTCATATTTATGCCAAATTCTGACCCTACCATCTGATTGTTGCAATCGAGATTCAACAGACCAGGCAACGTTTTTCCAATCTTCTATTGTCCAATTTTGGTGAGCCTGTGTGAATTGTAGCCTCAGTTTCCTGTTCTTAGCTGACAGGAGTGGCACCCGGTGTGGTCTTCTGCTGCTGCAGCCCATCTGCATTATGGTGTGATGTGTTATGTCTTCAGAGATGGCATTCTGCATACCTTGGTTGTAGCGAGTGGTTATTTAAGTCACTGTTGCTTTTCTATGTATCTCAAACCAGTCTGCTCATTCTCCTCCGACATCAACAAGGCATTTTAGTCCACACTTCTGCAGCTCACTGGATATTTTCTCTTTTTCTGACCATTCTCTGTAAACCCGAGAGATGGTTGTGTGTGAAAATCCCAGTAGATCAGCAGTTTTTGAAATACTCAGACCAGCCCATCTGGCACCAACCATACCACGTTCAAAGTCACTTAAATCCCCTTTCTTTCCCATTCTGATGCTTGGTTTGAACCTAAGGAAGTCATCTTCACCACGTCTATATGCCTAAATGCATTGACTTGCTGCCATGTGATTGGCTGATTAGCCATGTGATTGGCTGATTAGCCATGTGGTTGGCTGATTAGCCATGTGATTGGCTGATTTGTGTTACCAAGCAATTGAACAGGTGTACCTAATAAAGTGTCTGGTGAGTAAATAACATTTTAATTCTTCAGTATAAATATTTTTTAATGTCTTTCCTATGAGCCCCCATTCACATACACACGACGCTACTTCGCACCGCGACCTCGGAGGTCGCGGTGCGAGCAGCGCGCCGCGACCTCGGAGCGGCCGCCACGGACTTCATAACATTGAAGTCTATGGCGGTCGCCTCCGGGTCGCCCCAAAGCAGCTTCCCTATGGAAGGCGACCTACGGCGACCTGGGAGGCGACCAGGTCGCCTCCCAGGTCGCCTTAGTGTGAACGGGGGCTAAAACTCTGCTGAGTTACTTATTTCTAAAGTATTGGGAAATAAATGACACTAAACACTAAACACTTGGTATGTATTGCATTCCAAATTTAGAAAAGCATCTTCTATTGCTCTCAGCCTTCTCCAAATCTCCTAATCCCTTTTGTTTGTTGCTGTAATCTGACTTCCTGTTACAAGGTGACCATGTTCGATCTCCATGATCCCACTGTATGTAGGAATGTAGCCACCCTCTATTGCTCGCTCCCAAGATATACTATGGGATTTTTAGTGTCCTTTAACCACTTTACCGCTGCTCACTGAGCTGCTACTGCGGCAAAGTGGCTCGATAACGTCTGACGACGTAGACCTACGTTGCCAGACATTCCCCTCTCTCGGAGGCTCGCTCCCGCTGTATTCAGTCACAGCGGGAGTCGGGCCAGGGGAGGAGCGGCGGTGATCATCGCCGCTCTTCCCCGATCGTCAGGGAATCGAGTGTGGAGATCCGCCCGCTTGTGTAAACAAAGCGGGCGGATCTCCTAAGTGACAGGCAGGGTCAGATTGCAGGGTTCAGCATAGCTGAACCTGCGATCTGTCCCTGTGTCACTCAGTCACCTCCCCCCACACACGTTAGTAAGCACCAGGCATACATTAACCCCTCCCTCTCCAATAAAAATTAACCCCTTCCCTGCCAGTGTCCTTTTTACAATAACAGTGCATATTTATAGCACTGATTACTGTAGTAATGTCACTGGTACCCCCAAAAGTGTCAAAAATGTCAGTCAAGGGTCCGATCTGTCCGCCGCAATGTCGCAGTCCCGCAAAAAAAAAAAAAATCGCAGATGGCCACCATTACTTGTTAAAAAAAAAAACACCAAAAATGACAGAAATCTTTCCCTTAGTTAGTAAACGCAATAACTTTTGCACAAACCAATTAAAATACGCTTATTGCGATTTTTTTACCAAAAATATGTAGCAGAAAACAAATTGGCCTAAAATGATAAAAAATTTAGATTTTTACATTTTTTTGAGGGGAATTTCATATAAAAAAATGTGAAAAATATTGTTATTTTTGCAAAATTGTCGCTCTTTTTTTGTTTATAGCGCAAAAAGTAAAAATCGCACAGGTGATCAAATACCACCAAAAGAAATCTTTGTTTATGGGAAAAAAAGGACGTAAATTTCGCTTGGGTATGGCGTTGCATGACCGCGCAATTGTCAGTTAAAGTCGCACAGTGCCGAATCGCAAAAAGTGGCCCAGACGTAAGACAGCAAAATCCTCCGGTGGTAAAGTGGTTAAGTAGTGCACATGACCAGAACCAACATTCATATTCCAAACAAACCGTAGTGTGGGGGAAAAAGGAGGTTCAGGAGCTCACAGAGGACATTACAAGGACGCAGAAAAACACAGTAAGAAACTGTAAGAAGAGTTTTGGATAGAGTGGGGAAGGGTAAAAAGGGTTAAACTTGTTTTTACAGCTATCTATTTGAGAGATTTCTCCTCAATTACTTTTCTGCATCAGGGACACAGAAATAAAAATTGATTGCTGTTGTATTGCTCCTGAAAAGGGAGCGATGTGTGCTCTAAAACGCGTTGAGTTTTATGAAAGATTTTATATCCTATTTGGAGGTTTTCTATTATAGTACACTTATGGGATTGCATTTCATGATTCTTTTAGCCCTGTGGAAACCAAAAAGGCAGAGCACTATTGCAATGGATTGTCAACCTGGCAGCTAATTTAGATTGTTGGCATTTAATCTACACTATAATCAATATGCTTAGAAAGAATATTTTATAGTCAATCTGTGTTGAAGAATAACCTGCAGATTGGTTCACTACTTATCCCTTTCTAACTGGAGGTGTTGTTCATACAGCCTAGTTGTGACAGTACCCAGTTGTGTTTGATCCCGGCCACACACCAACGTGAGCAGTATACGTTTGATTTAATACATCCGGTACTCATAGAGGTACCCCTGATCCTTGTGTTTTTTTCAGCATTGCTTGTTCTCGTTTGGAGGAATCGATGTAATGGTAGCCTTGGAGGACCAAGTAGGAAGAATACTGCCCCACTGTTGGACTATTTTGCTCCTCATGCTCTACATGAGTTTTTTTTTTTTTTTGAGAAATAAAAAGCTAACATGGGTTCTAGCCTTCCTCTACTCTACTTTAAAATAAAAGAAATTACCGATACTCGTAGAGGCATTCCTTCTCCTTGTGTTTTTTCAGCATTGCTTGCTCCTGTTTGGAGGGATCAACATGGTGGCATCCTTGGAGGATCAAGTTGGAAAAATACAACCCAACTGTTGGACTATTCTGCTCTGCTTTACAGGGGTTTTTACTGCTGAGAAATAAAAAGCTGGCAAGGGATCTGGACTTCCCCTACTCTACTAAAAAAAGAAAAAAAATCTACTGGTACTCGAAGAGGAATTCCCCTTCCTTGTATTTTTTCATTGTTGCTTGTTTGTTTTTGGAGGGATCAATGTGATGGTAGACTTGGGAGGACCTAGCTGGAAGAATACTAAACCACTGCTGGACTATTCTTCTCCTACTGCTTTACAGAGATTTTTATGGTTCAGAAAAAAAAAAAAAGCTGACAAGAGTTTTAGCCATTCCCTACTCTACTTTAAAAAGAAAAAATAATCTACCTGTACTAGTAGAGGCATTTCTATTCCTTATATTTTTTCAGTGTTGCTGGCTCCAGCTTGGAAGCATCAACATGGTGGCAGCCTTGGAGGACCAAATTGGAAGAATGTCACCCCACAACTGTACTATCGGTACTCAAAGTCATTCCCATTCCTTGTATTTTTTCAGCATTGCTGGCTCCAGTTTGGAAGCATCAACATGGTGGCAGCCCTGGAGGACCAAGTTGGAAGAATGTCACCCCACAACTGTACTATTGGTACTCAGAGTCATTCCCATTCCTTGTATTTTTTCAGCATTGCTGGCTCCAGTTTGGAAGCATCAACATGGTGGCAGCCCTGGAGGACCAAGTTGGAAGAATGTCACCCCACAACTGTACTATCGGTACTCAAAGTCATTCCCGTTCCTTGTATTTTTTCAGCGTTGCTTATTTTTGTTTGGAGGAATTGATGTGATAGTAGCCTCGGAAGACCAGGTTGGAAGAATACTACCCAATTGTTGGACTATTTTGCTCCTCCTGCTTTACAAGGGTTTTATTGTTGAGAAATAAAAAGCTGAGAGAGGGTTTTAGCCACCCCCTACTGTACTTAAAAAAGAAATCTACCGGCACTCATAGAGGCATTCCCATTCCTTGTATTTTTTCAGTATTGCTTGCTCCTGTTTGGAGTGATCAACATGGTGGCAGCCTTGGAGGACCAAGTTGGAAGAATACAACCCCACTGTTGTCCTACTGGTACTTTTAGAGGCATTTCTGTTCCTTATATTTTTTCAGTGCTGCTTGTTCTTGTTTGGAAGGATTGATGTGATGGTAGCCTTGGAAGACCAGTTTAGAACAATACTACCCAACTATTGGACTATTCTGCTCCTCCTGCTTTACAGGGGTTTTATTGTTGAGAAATAAAAAGCTGACAGGGGTTCTAGCCATCCTCTACTCTACTGTAAAATAAAAAAAATATACCGGCACTTGTGGAGGCATTCCTGTACCTTGCATTTTTTAGTAAAAAATATAAAAATATCTGCACTACACAATTGAAAAAAAACCCTTTTAAGAACCATAAATGTTCACAGTAAAAAGGAGGTTCAAGCAGCCAGCTAAATGCATAGACAAGAGCATAAATTAAGTATAAAAGTTCATAAGCGGCACTTGATATAAGGGAAAATCCACCACCTTCAGTGCGTCTGATAGCACACACCATCAATTTTGCTCCTGTTTGGAGGGATCAACATGGTGGCAGCCTTAGAGGACCAAGTTGGAAGAATACAACACCACTTCAGGACTATTCTGCTTCCCCTGCTTTACAGGGATATTATTGTTTTGAAAAAAAAAAAAGCTGACAAGGGTTTTAGCCGTTCCCTACTCTACTTAAAAAAAAAAGTCTACTGGTACTTGTAGAGGCATTTCTATTCCTTGTATTATTTCAGTGTTGCTTGTTCCAGTTTGGAGGGGTCAACATGGTGGCAGCCTTGGAGGACCAAGTTGGAAGAATGGCACCCCACTGTTGTACTACCGGTACTCATGGAGGCATTCCAGTTCCTTGTATTTTTTCAGTGTTGCCTATTCTTGTTTGGAGGAATTGAAGTGATGGTAGCCTTGGAGGACCAGTTTGGAAGAATTCTACCCAGCTGTTGGACTATTCTGCTTTAGAAGGGTTTTATTGAAAGTGAAAGTGTACCGCGCTATGGATATATGGATATGTGCTAAACCTAAATGCAGCTGTTCAAAATAATTATGGTAGTAACCAAATTTTCTCAAAATGCAATGTCCAATCACAGCGCAAATGGGTATTGATTAGTGAATGAATAAATATATCAATAAGAAATTACTATAAATAAGTAACTAATAAAGTGCAACGTGCAAATTACTTATGTGCAAAAACCGTATGGTGCCCCCACTTGGGGGTTTAATACAATATGTGAAACTACTGTAAATATAAATAGTGCAAATCAGAAATGAATACAGTAATATTTCTCACATAAATAACTAATAACATCAAAAAAGTCCAAGTAAGTCCCAAAAAGTGCTTGAGTGCCAAGAGAAAAGTGCAAAATCATGCCATCAATCCAGTGCAGTGAATGGTGTCGATCCTCCTCCTTTGGGTGTTAACTTACCGAACAGAGATGACCCCTGAGCTATATAGCTGAAAAGGGTCAACAGAGCTTGTGTCCCAGTAAGGAACCTGGTGCAGTAATCCTTAAGGGCAAGGTATCTGTAACCTTCAGTGGCTCTCAGTAACCTGATGTACATACATGGAGAGAAGGAAGCTCACAATAGTTTAACTCCGATATAGACTTTTATTGGGTAAATCAAGAATAAAACTCACATTTAGCAGCGTATAATCAGGCAGACAATATCTTAAAACTGGTCGCGGCGTGCGCTCGGGAAAAGCTCCGTGGTCCCGGCGTGCGTTCCACCGCACCGGAAGTGACGTACCGCTAGGACGTCATTTCCGGTCTACATCCTAGCGGTACGTCACTTCCGGTGCGGTGGAACGCACGCCGGGACCACGGAGCTTTTCCCGAGCGCACGCCGCGACCAGGAAGGTTTCTACACGAGTTTTAAGATACTGTCTGCCTGATTATACACTGCTAAATGTGAGTTTTATTCTTGATTTACCCAATAAAAGTCTATATCGGAGTTACACCATTTAGAGCTTCCTTCTCTCCATGTATGTACATGGGGTTACTGAGATCCACTGAAGGTTACAGATACCTTTCCCTTAAGGATTGCTGCACCAGGTTCCTTACTTGGACACAAGCTCTTATGACCCTTTTCAGCTATTTAGCTCAGGGGTCATCTCTGTCCGGTAAGTGAACACCCAAAGGGGGAGGATCGGCACCATTCACTGCACTGGATTGATGGCATGATTTTGCACTTTTCTCTTGGCACTCAAGAACTCTTTGGGACTTACTTGGACTTTTTTGATGTTATTAGTTATTTATGTGAGAAATATTACTGTAATCATTTCTGATTTGCACTATTTATATTTACAGTAGTTTCACATATTGTATTAAACCCCCAAGTGGGGGCACCATACGGTTTTTGCACATAAGTAATTTGCACGTTGCACTTTATTAGTTACTTATTTATAGTAATTTCTTATTGATATATTTATTCATTCACTAATCAATATCCATTTGCGCTGTGATTGGACATTGCAGAAGGGTTTTATTGTTGAGAAAAAAAAAGTTGATAGGGGTTCTAGCCACCCCTATTCTACTTCTGAATGGACCCTCTGCACACTGCTACACCCTTTCCAGTTTGGTCGCAGTTGGTCAGCTTAAACATGTATTGCAATATATGTGAACTAAAAATCCCTGTTTGTCATTGCATAGTTTGCTGGAAAGGGTGTAGCAGTGTGCAGAGGGTCCATTTTAAAATTTGTAGTGTTACTATGTGGTCACACCCCTTTAGCCCCTGATAGTTCAAATACATGAGCAAGCTATTGGGATTTGAGCATGGGTATATCTTTTCTTTGTTATAATGCAGGTTTGTGACCAGATCTGAACCTAGTTGCTCTCCCTCACCTAGGGTATTTATGCCCCATGTTGGCATGATGTACACCGGAGCATTTGCAGTGGCAAGGCAGTGTAGGACTGGCCAGAAGAGGGATAACTTTGATGCAGTTGGTCAGCTTAAACATGTATTGCAATATATGTGAACTAAATATCCCTGTTTTTCATTGCATAGTTTGCTGGAAAGGGTGTAGCAGTGTGCAGAGGGTCCATTCAGAATTTGTAGTGTCACACATACGCAGGGCTTTTTTTCAGCAGGAACGCGGGGGAACTCAGTTCCGGCACCTCCAGCACTGAATGTATGTAATAGCAAGGGGTGCTGGGGTGTGATGGAGAGTCTATCGATGCTGGCTTCTGGGACATCTCTTGTCACTGACGGGGATCTGTTTTTGGGCAAGGGTCTATTGTTGCTGGTGGAGGATATATGGATATTCTATTGAGGAAGAGGTCTATTAATGCTGGCTACTGGGAGATCTATTGTTGCTGCAGTGGGGTATAATGTTGCTAGAGGAATCTTTTTTTTGCCGGGGTTGATATTTTGTTGGGGGTGGTCCATTGTTGCTGTGTGTGTGTGTGTGTAGTCTATTGTTGTGTAGGGGAACTATTGTTGCTGGGGGTGAATCTATTGTTGCTTAGGGGGCCCTATTGTTGTTGGTGTGGGGTCCATTGTTGCTGGGGGAGTCTATTGTTGTGTGAGGGATCTATTGTTTGCTTGGGGGATTTATTGTTACTGCTTTTCTTGTTACTAGACAAGTACAAATTCCATACAAATTATTTAGCACCCCAAAATGATACTTGGTGCAGTACTGGGAGGTGGGTAGGGGGTGGAACCAATGAACGGTGCTCGGAGGTAGGTTTAGGTGGAGACAATGGGGGGGGGGGGGAGTATCAGAAGGTGGGAGTTCCTGCACCTATTCTCTAAAAATAAAAAGCCCTGCACATACGTGATTCTGAGTATCCGGCCCGCACTGTAGCAGTAAAACCAGTGCACTGTCGGCAAGTGGCTATACAGAACATATACATACCATAATATAGGCATTCCGGTTTATAAACTTGATGAACTTTTCCAGGCACCAGAAGCAGCATTTCAAGCAGCACAACAGAAATCTTGCAAAGGAGTTCTGGGAAGCTAAAAAGGGGAAAATAATATCAAAAATGTATACTTTCCATGCTGTCACAGACTCCAAACTTTAAAACCTCCATTCTAAACCCCTCTCACCCCAATCCAAATTGGTAATAATCTCCCATTCACATGAGGCCCGTACACTGTGAATCGTCTGTTTGTTTATCCGTCTGAAGCCACAAGGTTCTGCGTTCCGGCAACCCGGGCGTCAGGTATGGGTGAGTGGCCCCAAACACATACAGTGTGCATTTTGAGGTGCTCAACTGCATCCACACGCCTGTCAAATTAAGCGGTATTAAACTCCAAAGCAAACATTTATTATATTGCAGCTTACCAATTCTTGTGATGGCTGCATTCATTTTAATTTTTAGGCTTTCTTCTATTTTTATCTGGTGATCCAGCCAGTAAGTCTGTTATTTTTCAAAAGCACAAGCTCTCCAGCAGAATGTATCAGTTTACTTGGATGAGACAAACCATTTAACACTGGGGTTATTAAAATGATCAGCTTTTATTTATGTAAAATCTTTATCACAAAAATAAAAAAAAACTGATTGCTGCAACTAATAAGATGTGAGCTGGAGTTTGGCTTCAATTTGTTAATGTTTTTAAATCTGTTGATATATCTAACAATCCCCTCCCCCCAGACTGGTAATGCTGCTGTCCAAAAGGTGCCCCCTGTTATCCTTCATCCAGAGTAGAGGCACTCTAATACAGGAGGTGTGTTACTGGCCAGAATCACCTGTTGAGGGAAAAAAGCCTAAGAAAACGAATGCAGCCACCACATCTAATGATTGGTAAGCTGCAACAGATTACATTTCTAGGTTTGCTACCTATTTAAGATGAGAGGCTGTGTCTATACAGCTGCTGCTTCCCCACAGACTTTCATGGGGAGGGCAAAGAACATGTGAATGAGAGCTTACTTTTCTATTTTTTTTTAATATTTACTGTCCTCTGGTGAAATATCAGAGGTCATTTTTGAGACAGAGAAAAAGACCAAGGATATAGGGACAAAGATTCCTCAGTCCCTTTCTCTGCAGCCTCAGCCGCACTGGAGATAAAGGAAAAAGGAAGTGCTGTAAAGTTTCCTGTTCATTTACAAACTGAAGCATAGTAAACACAGTTTACTAAGCTTCAGTTGTGAATGAACACTAAAGCTATTGCTAGCGATCGCCTACTGTGTTCATTCAGGAAAGGAAGGGGTCAGTAAGTATGACATATTTAACACCTCCTTACCCTACTCTCCATCCCTACACAATCCCCCTGTGAGCCCAGCAGCAGCTGCAGCCAGAGAGAGAGGAGGAGAACACCGGAAGCACTACAAGGGGTGCACAAAGAGCGAGGGGGTGATCAGAGTGGGGGCGTACGGGGAAGCAGATACTGGAAATGATCCTCCTGTAGCTCCCCTTGCAGCACAGCTGGTGGGAGGGAGTGAAGGAGAAGCCAGTTGCACTGCAGGGGGAGCTACAGGTGGTTAACTTCCAGTGATAAAGGCAGTACAGCTGGTCCTTCAGCTTGACAGGTGTCTGGGCCCCCGTGGAAGATTGAAGGACAGATAAGTACCCACTACCAGGGAGGGGGACATAAAATAAATCTGTTGCTTTGGCAGATGAGAAGATTGCAGTTTTGCTTTATGAGGCAGCTATTCAGTCATATAAATGTGCGCTACAATTCATCCAGACTTACCTTTGAGTTTGTGGTCTAAATATTCTAATATAATTCGAATAAACTGTACAAGTGCCAGGATGAGGGAGCCAAGTGCTAGTGAGCCGGTGTGATACCTGATGCAGGAAAGAAAGACATTAATTCCTAATGTCTCAGATTAAAATACATTTTTGATGAGAAAAAAAATACTAAAAATTACAGTAAAATAGATAAAACTGTAGGCATCAAGTGCCAGAAGCCTAAACAACAACCTTTACTCCCCTCCTATGAGGGATGCAACTCAATAGGTCCCAAAGGTTCCCAGCATTGTATTGAGGGAAATGGAGGAAGGGTTCCAACCCTTAAAAAGTCATTACATGCACAGGAAATTCAGAAAAAGCCCAGGTCTGACTTGGAAGCCATTGTGAAAAACATAACTTCCCCAGAGTCATGTCCATAAAGGTTAAGATTCATAAGAAGTGGGTTGGATGGTGATGGATGTTATACTCAAAAGAGGATTGGTGCTGAATCACCGAGCAGGTGAGTCTGCAGGGAACAGTGCTGGAGAGGAGATGAGTTTTGCAGCCAGAGCTGCATTCACACACATGGCAGGTTATTTATTTAAAATTTCCACTTGAAAATTGAAGTTGGGGCTCTTTCACACGGGCGGTCCGATCAGATCCGCCTGTCAGTTTTTTAGGCGGATCTGATCGGATCCTCCATGCAGCTCTATGGGGCAGCGGGTGTCAGCGGAGGTCACCTCCGCTGACACCCGCTGCCATCCGCATCCGATCCTGTGCTGAAATCTGGACGGATGGAAACCCTATTTTTCCATCCGTCCAGTAATCGGAGTGGAGCGGATCTGATGAGAGCGGACAAGCGGTCCGCTCTCCTCCGATCCCCCATAGAGGGTAGCGGGTGCTGAGACGCCTCCCTCTCCGCTCTGCAAGCGGAGACGGAGCTGTCATCCGCCCGGCTCAGCGGGGATCGCGGATCGATCCCCGCTGAGCAACACGGATCCGCCTGCGGAGGCGGACCGTGTGAAAGAAGCCTTGGTCTTTACCTTGCCTTTGAAAACCAACCCTACGGCAGCATGCACATATATCAGTAAGGAACATAGCTAAGCTCTTCTAGGTCAGACTCAAAAACAGATTGGTAAAGACATAGAAGTACGCTAGCAACAAAACAATGTAAGGTTCCTTACTGTTATGGTGCACTGTAATAAAAGCATTTTTTGCATAACATATTTGACATGCGGGGATAAGTGACCTTCCATGTGTAGACATGTGCAGAACAAATAAATGTTTTTCTTTTCAATTCATTATTTGTTTAGTTCAATTTGTTAAATTCATTTAATTTGTTTCTGCAATTCATTTTGTTTATTTGAATTTTCAGAATTCGGTGGAATTGAATCCGAAATCGGAAAATTAAAATGGAATTCGACCAAATTCCATTCAAATTCTATTTGAAATTTTAATTTTGGAAGATGGTTATATTCTTTCTATTTCTTTCTATTATAATTTATTATTTTCTATTCTATTCTGTTCTAATCTATTATTTTATTTTCTATTCTATTATTTATTTTCTTTTCTGTTCAATTCTATTATATTCTTTTCTATTGTATTCCTTTATTTTATTTTCTATTTTATTCTATTCGTAAATTAGAATACATTTCGAATTTAATTCAAATTTCATCCAAAATTTTGTTTTATTATTTCTGATTTGTTTAAGTTTGTTACTATTGTAATTCGGAAACATCCATATTTCTGAAGAATGGAAAATTTGTCCGAATTTCGATTCGGAACAAAACAAAACGCACATGTCTATCTGTGTGGAAGTATAATTTTTGAGGTTTGGGGTTGGTTGCTGAAAGTCAGGGTTGGTGTTGTCCTCATATGTTACAAGTTAAACCTATCAGTATGTAGAGGTTTTATAAATAATACTTTTTTGGCTGCAATAAATGCATAACACATGCAATAAAAGTTATTTGTGCTGAAAGTTTGTCTGCTGAGAATGCTTTAATACTATGCATGTTATAACTTATTATCCAGCTCCAGGTACCTTATTGCTCGTCCAAATGATGAAAACAGAGGGCATGTAGGGATGTCGGCAGGTTTCTTAAATGCCCAGTAGTAGGAAGCGAAGGCACCGGCCAGCGTACACTGCCCGAGGGCGATGGAGAAATTCACCAACCACAAGAACACAAAGACATTGCACAGCTGAAAGATCAGGATGTATTTATAGTAAAAACCTTCCCCTCCGTAAAAGGCAAAGGTGCACTGAGCCCCCGGACACAGCTTGGTCACGTTGGAGGTATTAAATGTCTAAAGGAAAAAAATAAAAAATATCAAGTAAGACTACAAAATAGAATACTGCTCACATCATTTGAGTGTTGAGGATAGGCAACTTCTTTGATAAGCAGAGTGGTAGCTAAATACCATTTGCATGGGGGCACAAGCTAATAGCACTAATGTATAATATCTATTCAATGTAATTACCATAGACAAAAAACAAAAGAGCAAAAAAGAACAAAAACAAAAAGTAAAGGATTTTTGTACTAACCCTAAAATCCTTTTCTCTGAGTTCAAAACACAGCTCCATATTCTTCACCATAGGGTTATGCTGCCCTCTACAGGAGTAGGACTAGGCAGACAACACAAAAGCTTCGCTACGCCCCGTGGGCTGTCCTGGGCTGGCATAATCCCCCTTTATGCTTAGAGATACTCAGTTTGGTAACAAGCAGTAACAGAAGCATACAAAATCTTTAGAGGGATGGGTGCTGTGTCTGTCAATGAACTCAGAGAAAAGGATTTTATGGTGAGTACAAAATCCTATTTTCTCTTCCGTTCATTGTTCATATTCTTCACCATAGGGACATTCCAAAGCAGTGCCAAACATGAGGGGTGGGAATAACAAACCCAAAGCTAAACAAAAGCCAATCCAGGTAATAGTAGCTCAACTAGAACAGGAGCCCAACCTGAAATACACCCTTAAGAGGAAAAAAACAGACCCTCTAAATCACAGCCTGCAAAACCTTGCAGCCAAAGGAGGCATCCGCAGATGCCAAAACATCCACTCTGTAAAACGGAAGGCTCAAAAAGCAAGTACCCGAACAGAATGTGCCATCACAGGGAAAGGGGGAGGCTCGACTATTAAGTGAATAAGCCCAGTTCGCCGTCTGTCTGATCTATCTGGAAATGGTAGCAGAGGAAGCAGGAAGCTCCTTCCGCGGCCCCTCCGTAATCACAAAGAGCGAGTCTGATCTCCAAAAGGACTTAATGGCTGCCAAATAGACACAAATAGCTCGAACAATGCCCAGAGTATGCAAGGCAAATACCTGGGATGAGCCAGCCTTTGACACAAAAATGGCAGCACAATGTCCTCATTCAAATGGAAATCAGAGACCGCTTTCGGGAGGAACGACAGCCGCGGTCCCAGGACCACCTGATCCCTGTGAACCACCAGATAGGGAGAACGACAAGACAAAGCCACCAACTCTGAAACCCTGCGGGCAGAGGTGATAACCACCAAAAAAGTCACCTTTGTGACAGCTTAAGTAGAGGGATCTCCACATGTCTTCAAAGGCAGGTTTTTGAAGAACCGACAGAACCAGGTCCAAATCCCACAGTGGCAGAGGAGATCGTACAGGCAGAGCAAAATGACAACCCCTTGAAGGTATGTACGCATTAATGAATGGGAAGACAAAGGTCTTTGAAAAAAAGACTGTCAAGGCAGAGACTTGGCCTTTCACGGTGCTAAAGCTAGTTTCTGATCAACACGCCGTTGAAGAAAGGACTATAAATGAACGAGGATGGACTCCTCAAACCTCACACCAGGAAATGTACACCTTCCACGTCCAATGATAAAGCTTTCGAGATGTAGATTTTCTTGTCTTCAACATGGCTGGAATCACCGAGCCAGACAAGCCCCTGTTCTTTTGCACCTGACTCTCAACAGCCAGGCCGTCAAAGCCAGCGACTGTAAAATGGGATGGAAGATCGGCCCTTGAGACAACAGATCGTCCCTGAGCGGAAGCCTCCAGGAGACAATAGCGACCAGTCACACCAGGTCGGCGTACCAAGACTGGCGAAGCTAGTCCGGAGCCACCAGAATGACTAGAATCTCTTCGGCCCCAATCTAGCGTAGAAGTCACGGAAGAAGCTGGAGCGGAGGAAAGGCGTAAATCAGATGGTACTGGCTCCATGAAGCCAACAGAGCATTTGTGGTGTCTGCCAAAGGATCTCGCGACCTGGCCAAGAACCTTCGAGCCGAGATGCCAACAGATCCACCTCGAGGGTACCCCCTTGCAGACAAATCCAATAAAACACTTCCGGATGGAGGGACCATTCCGTCAGTAATCCGCCCGCCAATTTTCTACACCAGAAATGTACATGGCAGAGAGGGCCCAAATGAACCACTCTGCCCACCGGAGAATGCCGGACACCTCCGGGGCCGCCAACACACTCGTGCTGCCCTGGTGATCCACATAAGCCAAAGCTGTGGCGTTGTGCAACTGAATCCACACCCGGAACCTCTGGAGCTGCTCTGTCCAATGATCCAGGCAAAGCCTGATCATTCAAAATTCCAAGACATACTGTAGATGGGCATCTGTAGCAAGGTCCAGGAGCGCAGCCACCAGATCAGAGAACACTTTATCGCCCAACTGAAAATAACCTTATCCAGCAACTTGGGACACTTGTCCCATTTGACCAGAGTCTCCTTTTGAAGGAATCTCGTGTAGAACTGTGCAAACAGAACCGCCTTGAGAGTGGACACCATCAAGCCTAACACTCGCATGCACGCCCGAAGGGACGACCACGTGTGGGCTAGCAACAGTTGAATCGCAGAACTCAACTTCTGCAACTTTTCCAGAGGAAGGAACACTGCGGCTAAATCCTGAATCAGCCCCAATCCAATCTCAAGGTCGGAACCAGGGCAAACTCTCGAAAATTCAGAAGCTACCTGACCCCCCCCAAAAAAACTGGAGAGTAATTTCCACATTAGCCGCCAGAACCGACGGAGACACTGCTCGCAAGAGGAGGTCATACAGGTACCCCAGCACAGCAATCCCTCTCTGACGCAGCAACGCTAAGACCAAATTGATGTCTAAAGCAGCCAGGGAACCCCCCTGATGCAGGGAGGCCACCACTGTCCGAAGGACAGCATCCTGAATTATTGCACCTGCATAAACTGATTCAGGGCCTGAATCCAAAATCAGACGAACTTGCCCTCCTTCCTGGGAACCACAATAAAGTATGAATAAAAAAAAACCCAGAGGGACCGACCACCCCAGGGAGCACCCGCGCTCCACACCGCATCCAGCGAAGGAGAGGAGGGGACCCTTTCTTACCGATCCAATGGAGTAACACTCCCAAGACAGGAACCCCCTCGCCACCGAAGTAGGGGGGGGCTGTCGGCCAGAAGGAACGCTGCGACTCATGCTGAGATATGGTCGTATGTGACCTTGCGAGACGTTTAAATCGCAAGCCAGCCCCCATCCAGAGGGGCTATGTTGCGGCCGACCGAGCGTACAGCTACAGCTGCATTCGCTGGCCAGGCTAAGGGAGCTACTGGAACTTCAATAGTTCAGCCCGTCTGAGTATCTCTAAGCAGAGGGGGGGATTATGCCAGCCGAGGACGGCCCACAGGGCGTAGCCAAACTTTTGTGTTGTCTGCCTAGTCCTACTCCTGTAGAGGGCAGCATAACCCTATAGTGAAGAATATGGAGCTGTGTCTGTCAATGAAAGGAAGAGAAAAGATATAAGAAGAAAAAAACAAACAAAAACAAATACATAGAGAACAAAGAAAAAAGGGGCAGAGATGGACAGAAAAAAAAGAAAGAATAGAAGTAGGATGGATAGATTAGAGAACACTGGGAGGATTGAAGGAGCAGTAGAGAGAAAATAAGGAGGAAGAGAAGTAAGAAGAACACACGGAGGATAAGGGGGAGGAGAAAGGTGAGAAGGATAACAGAAGAATGGGAAAACACAATTAGGAGAGAAGAGGGAGTAGAAAGAAGATAAGAAGGATAGAAATGGGAGTAAGGGGAACAGAAAATGCATAAGAGAAGGAGATAGAACAGAAGGAGGATAGAATGAGGGGACATTAGAAGGTGGATAGAAAGAGGAAAAGAAAGAGCAGAAGCAAGAGAGGAGAGAATGAGGAGGGGAGAGAACCGAACAAGGGTAGAAGAATAAGCGAACAGAACAGAAAGAGAATGGAAGGAGGAGTAAAGCCAACCATATATGGATCAAAATGCAACCAGTTCAGTAAGGACTAGACAAATTTAGATCCATGTATGGGCAGGCTGTTGGGTTTTTCCCGATCGATCAGTGCCGCGAGCTATAGTCTACAACATTGACTAGTGTATTTTGATGGCGGGGATGTCTCCCCACTGTAAGAACACAATAGCTCAGTGTGAGGGACTCCTCCATTCACATGGAATATGTGCATGGGAGAATTCTAGACATTTTTTTGTCCATGAACGTATGTATGGCCTGCCTTAAAGTGGTTGTAAAGGCAGAAGGTTTTTTACCTTTGTCCAGTCTATGCATGAAGGTAAAAAATCCTTCTGTGTGCAGCAGCTCCCTCAGCCCCCCCCCCCCAATACTTACCTGACCTCCCTCTCCATCCAGCGATGTCCAAAAGAGCCTTGGTTCTCCGGGGACTCGCACTCCTGATTGGCTTTTGGCAGCAACAAGGGCCATTGGCTCCCACTGTTGTCAATCACAGCCAGTGAGCCAATCAGGAAATGGAAGGGCAGAGCCGAGCCATGCTTTGAGCTCTGTGTGAATGGACACACAGAGCTGTGTCTTGGGAGTGCGCCTGTTTGGGTGCCCCCAGAGCAAGCTGCTTGCTGTGGGGGCACTCGACAGGAAGGAGGGGCCAGGAGCACCGGCGCAGAACTCGAAAAGAGAAAGATCCAGGCTGCTCTGTGCAAAACCACTGCACAGAGCAAGTAAGTATGATATGGTTGTTATTTTTTAATAAACAATACTTTAATATCGCTTTAGGAACAGAACAAGGATGGAAAAAGGAGATTAGGGATCATGAGGATGATAGAAAAAGGAAATGGACAGAAGATAAGAAGGGTGGAAAAAAAAAGGAGATTAGGGAAAAGGAGGATGATCGAAAAGAAAATGAATAGAAGATAAGATAAGAATGATGGAAAAAGGAGATTAGGGAACATGAGCATGATAGAAAAACGAATAGAGAAAGGAGTAGATGGAAGCAGAGGAGAGTGAATAATAAGCCTAAATATATGGAGAAGAAAGAAAACGAGCAAAATTACAGATGCAGAAAAGAAAACAAAGATAAAAAATAAAATGCAATAAAGTGAGAAAGAAAAAAAAAGAGGAAAATCTGCTGCCTGGGGAATTGTGCCATTGCAGACATCTGCTTAGATAATCTCACTGGGATGTGACGCTCATCTAATGAGCCTCAGAAATTCCTATATAACAGTCTCCTGACTTACTTCAGGTACACACATTTCGTTTGCATACTGGCATGGAGTCTTGTTGGCCATAATTTTGTATACAGCTTCCCCAGACGTAGCCAAGAATCTGTCTCTGAATTAAGGAGTGATAATTTCCATATGTTTACACTTGGCTGCCAGTCTCTGATGTAATCTAGAGAGGCGCAATGTAGCGCGCTTATAAAAAGGATACACGGCAGTGACAGCCCAGTACGAGATACAGATGGCGATTAGGATGAAGGTGATGATTGGGTAAAACAGTGTAGACATGATGTATCCTATTGCTCTGAAAGATAAAAGGTTACAAAGTTACACAGCTGACATACTAAACTAGTAACACAAAAAACCCGCGCTTGGTTAATTAATAAAAAAACAATAAGCAGCTGCTGTTCACCCAATAGGGAAATGGACTAAAAAGAATAAATAATAACAGCGCTTGCTAAAAAAATACAATGTATAAAATAAAAATATATTTTTGACATACTAAACTAGCCAATCACAGCCTCAGTTGGTACTGGGTTCATTTTAGAGTTCAAAGTGTAGTTTCCAGTGTTACATTTCATAAAAGTACATAGCAGTTTTTACCAATAGAATTTTTTCTTTATTTCTACTCTTCATTAGAAGTGTGACATTGGTGTTAAAAAAAGAATAAAAAAAAAAAACAAGTTTTTCACTAATATTTTTTATATAATCCGTAATTAAACAAGGCAACAGGTATGTGACATATACCAATGACAGTGTGCATCAAACAAGCACTGGAAGACAATACTGAAACTATAAATTTAATTTTCCAAAATGTAAATTTATCAAAGGACAATAAAATTGTAAAACTTGTATATCTGTTTTGGTGTACACTTTGGGGGAGATTTAGGCTGCCTTCACCTGTCAGCGTATGATCGCGGGCAGAACCGCCGCGGTTCCGCCCGCGATTCGGAGATTTATTGCAAATCGCGGGACGCCTAGCGTTGCCCGTTGATTTGCAATAGCCCCCCAAACGCCGAGCGATGTTGCCGCGATTTACGCCCGCCGAATCGCGGCAACATCGCGCAAACAAAATCGAGGGACGCAATACGCTCCAAAGAAGCTCTTGTACTTTTTTGGAGCGTATTGCGTCCCGCGATTTTGTTTGCGCGATGTTGCCGCGATTCGGCGGGCGTAAATCGCGGCAACATCGCTCGGGGTTTGGGGGGCTATTGCAAATCAACGGGCAACGCTAGGCGTCCCGCGATTTGCAATAAATCTCCGAATCGCGGGCGGAACCGCGGCGGTTCTGCCCGCGATCATACGCTGACATGTGAATGCAGCCTTACTAAAACGGGAGAACTCAGTCTGGTGCAGCTGTGCATGGTAGCCAATCAACCTCTAACCTCAGCTTGCTCAATAAGCCTTGGCAATAAAACCTGGAAGCTTATTGGTCTCTATGCAGAATTGCACCAGACTTTGCACTCTCCAGTTTTAGTAAATAACCCTCTTTATCTGTTCCTCCTTCAACAGCATTATTTATATATATCAACACTATTTACACTACAAAATGATTGACACATTTGGCATACTACTTCTTCAGGACTGTGGTGGAAATAGTTAGTATGCAATATTATCTTTCATTGGTGTGATGGTAATATACTGTAGTATAAAAACACACTGGGGTTTGATTTACTAAAACTGGAAAGTGCAAAATCTGGTGCAGCTTTGCATGGTAACCAATCACTTTCTAACTTCAGCTTGTTGAACTAAGCTTTGAAAAAAAAAACTGGAAGCTGATTGGCTTTTGTACAGAGCTACACTAGAATTTGCACCCTACCATTTTAGTAAACCAAATCCTAAAGGCTTGTACACACTATAAGAAAATCGGGCGAACATTTTCATCCAAAGAATTTTCATATTATTTTTGTATAGTGTGTACACAACTTTCCACAGCCGATTCTGAATTTTTGTACGAAAATTCTCGAAGGGACAAACTCCAAAATATTTCTCGTATGAGAAAAAAACAAATATGATTTTCTTTTAACCACTTACCGACCGCCCGCCGTCGATTTACGCCGCTCTTTTGACAATAAATACCGGGGTTATGGCAGCAGATAGCTGCCATAACCCCAGTATTTTTTAAAACGGCGGGCAGTCGGCTTTCTGATAAGGGTGGTCCCAGCGGCTGATTTGCCGTGGGATCACCCTTACGGGGCGGCAGAAGAGGTGTCCCCCCACCTCCCGGCAGCAGGAAAAATGATCCGGACCCGGATCCTCTTAGACAGGAAAGTCGAGTGAGGGCAAGCTGGCCCTCACTCGACTATGGTCTTGGAGGACCGGAGCGACGTCAAACGTTGTTGCCTAGCAACCGGTTTAAAGGTCCCATTTATTTAAATTTTTTACATTTTTTTGTGTACTTGTGAGGTCTGAGGTCTTTTTGACCCCAGATCTCACAATAAAGAGGACCTGTCATGCCTATTTCTATTACAAGGAATGTTTATATTCCTTGTAGTAGAAATAAAAATGATAATTTTTTTTTAAACTGTGTAAAAATAAAAATAATAAATAAAATAGGAAAAAAATAAAATTAAAGCGCCCTGTCCCCGTTAGCTCGTGCGCAGAAGCGAACGCATATGGAAGACCCGCCCACATATGTAAACGGTGTTCAAACCACACATGTGAGGTATCGCCACGATTGTTAGAGCAAGACCTATAATTTGAGCCCTAGACCTCCTCTGTAACTCATGCAGTGATTGTCCAGTAAAGCAATCATTACAATATTCAGATCGAATCTAGTACTGATCATTTTTCTCTACCATTTCACCCGCTTAACTCCACTGCTTGGCTTGGAAAATTCTGGTTTCTATTATGCCAATCTTCTGGTGTATGAATCAAAGGATTCTGAAATGAGCATTTTCAATTTTAGTTTAATTTTTCCTGTAAGTTTTGGGTATTAATCCGATTGATGTAAGTGAACACAACTTGCATCAAACAATTATTTACAGTATATTTAAAGGCAAAATTATATATATATATTTTTAATTTTAGATAGAGTGGAAGGGGATTAGAATGCCTGCCAGTTTTTATTGCTGTCTGTGCCCCCTTAAGGGTACATTCACACTGAATGCGGGTTTGAAATCACACAATTTAGTGCGAGTTCGGGGGTGATATGAATGGCATCTGTGCGTGTTAATGCTCAGATATCTATTAAAATCGCCCAGAAGTCGCCAAAAGTAGAGCAGAAACTACTTTTGGAAATCAGTGCGGTGCCGCAAAGTCGGTGTGTCACCCTGATTGGGACAATGCCATTGCCGGCAATAGGCTGTGATTTGGCTAATCACATGTCAAACTGCACTGATGTGAACGGGCTTAAAGTGGAAGTAAACTTCCACCGATTCTTTGTACCTATAGGAAAGCCTATGATAAGATCGCATGCACGAAATCACATAGATATTTACGTGATTTTGCGCAGCCAAGCCGCCCTGCCGCAGTATGTCTGCGGTGGGCGGTTGGCAACTGGATAACCAAGGTTTATTTTTGGGATTACAGAATGTCATAATGCTGACTCCTGAGCTGATAGGGGGAGAGAGGGAGAGAAGACAGGGGACACAGGAACTTTTAAAAAAAAACAAAAAAAAAAACATTTTATTGTTTTATTCCAGGTTTTTTAAAACATAGAGAGGAGTATATGACACAGCACAAGCACTGTGCTATCTATCATGCTTTAAAGGATCAGGAGATATATATATATATATATATATATATATATATATATATATATATATATATTTTTTTTTTTTTTTTTCCTAGGGTTACAACCAATTTAAGATCCTCATGCTGACATAAATGTATTTGAAAAAATTTAGAATATTGTACATACTGTAAATAAATAAGACATCCCCCAAAATAAGCCCTAGTGTGTTTTTTGTAATTTTCAGTCTTATTTTCAGGGAAACCCGGGTATTTGCATTTTGGTAGTTTGATTTTCTGTTTTAAATCTGTCTTATTCATTCTATGTTGTTTTTTTTTTAGTAGTATGGATGTTTTATTAGAGTGTTCATTATTGTGATCTTGTGTTGTCTTTGTTTAAATTGACTGCACAACAATCATTTCCCTTTTGAATTATTAAAGTATTCTGAACCTGAATCTATTGGCACTTTTCCACTGCAAGTACCGGCTAGTACCGGCTCGGCTCTACTCGGCCCTGCTTGGCCCGGTTTGCTTTTCCACTGCTGGTACCGCATGGTATAGTGTCGGAACGGTTCGGTACGGTACGGTATAGGTTTGCTTTTCCACTAAAGTAGTACTAAAGTTAAGTGGGTGGGATAACAACGGGGTGGGTGGGATTCTCTGACCAATCAGTGGCTAGTAGTGACTGCATGCAAAGGATTGTGGGATATGGTACCAGTTTGGAACCTGTTGGAACCACAATCGAGTAGGTACTGTTTTTTCAGAGACGTACCGTACCGTTCGGTTCCATGCAGTGGAAAAGCAAACCTATACCGTACCGTTCCGACCCTATACCATGCGGTACCAGCAGTGGAAAAGCACAAAAGCGTGCCGAACCGTTACGGTTCCATGCAGTGGAAAAGCGCCATAAGGCAGGGGTCTTTAAACTCTTTTGTATGAGGGCAACTTATTTACTAATAAAAGTGGTCTAAAAAAAACAAACAAAAAAAAGTGATCTGAAAAATAATCCCCATTAACCACTTAAGCCCCGGAGGATTTTCCTGCTAAACGACCAGGGGGTATTTTGCAATTCGGCACTGCGTGACTTTAATAGACAATTGCGCAGTCGTGCGACGCTGTATCTAAACGAATTTGGCGTCCTTTTTTTCCCACAAACAGAGCTTTCTTTTGGTGGTATTTGATCACCCATGCGATTTTTACTTTTTGCGCTATAAACAAAAAAAGAGCGTACATTTTGCAAAAATAACAATATTTTTCACATTTTTTTATATGAAATTCCCCAAAAAAAATGTAAAAATCAAAATTTTTTAAAATTTTTGGTCAATTTGTTTTATGCTACCTATGTTTGGTAAAAAAAATCGCAAAAAGCGTATTTTGATTGGTTTGCGCAAAAGTTATCGCGTTTACTAACAAAGGGAAAGATTTCTGTCATTTTTGGTGGTTTTTTTTTTAACGTGTAATGGCGGCGATCTGCGATTTTTTTTGCGGTACTGCGACATTGGAGCAGACAGATCGGACCCTTGACTGACATTTTTGACACTTTTGGGGTTACCAGTGACATTTCTACAGTAATCAGTGCTATATATATGCACTGTTACTGTAAAAATACACTGGTAGTGAAGGGGTTAACTTTATTTGGGAGGGAGGGGCTGTGTGTGTCCCTAGGGGCGTGCTTTCTACTGTGATTGGCTGTGGCTTGAGCTGTAAGGACACTGATCAATGTATCTACATAGTAGATCCATGTGATCAGTGTTTTTACAGCGAGGAGAATGACAGGTGGCTTGTTTACACAAGCTGCCTGACATTCTCCCTCTCCCCCGCCGATCGCCGAGTGACCGGCGGACATCGGGTCCGCTGGTCACACGCGCGGGGGGGTCCGTGACCGCGCGGGAGCGCGCCTCCGCGGGCGCGCGCTCGCTCCCCAGAGCCTCACAGGCGAGCGACGTAGACCTACGTCACTCTGCCTGTGAGGGGCTGACTGCCGCAGTAAATATACTGTGAGCAGTCGGCAAGCGGTTAAAGTCCCTACTAACATCAGGTTCCCCATTAGAGTCCCTTTTTACATCAGTAATACCATTATTAATAATATTACCAACTTTGATAGCACATTCAATTACCAAACAATGGGTTCAAGCCAACCATTTTTAACCATAACTACACAGCGCCCTCTTCTGTTCACCTCTATTTGTGTTATGCGAAATATGTAAAGTCAAACACTGCTGGGTGATAATTACAGGCACTTGTCTAATCCTCCTAAGCGTCTTTCTTCCTGTGCATAATGTAATATGCAAATGTGAAAGGCTGAAAACCTGTTCAGTGATTGATAACGGATGTGCGGCTTAATCAGATCGTAAAATGAACATTTTAAGCAGAATTAAAAGATTAAAAAAAAAACTGACAAAGAAAAAAATGTAAAATACATAAAATGAAGACATTTGTACAGCTCAGTGGTAAAAGCTGCTCATTCCAGGAATGTGAGGCCTTGGTGCATTTTTTGTTGATCATTTGTTATTAGGGAAAAGTAATGCTAGATGTGATTTTTACAGTGTCGGATGCCAGATTCTCCTAATTTGCTATCACAGAGGATTTGCAGTCATATCTAGCAGCAGACTTCTTTATTTGATGAGTTCCTTTTCCTAAAGCCCACCTGAACTTTCAATTTAGAAAGGTACATTTCAGGTGAATCAAAACAAAATGTGTTCAAAGTCTTACAGTGTGTTTCTTTAGGCCCCTTTCACACGGGCGATCCGATCCGATCCGCCTGTCAGTTTTTTCAGGCGGACCTGATCGGATGCTCCATGCACCCCTATGGGGCAGCGGGTGTCAGCGGTGACATGTCCCCTGACACCCGCTGCTATCTGATTCCGATCCTGTTGGTGAAATCCGGATGGATGGAGACCCTATTTTCCATCCGTCTGGAGGATCGGATCGGATCGGATGATATTGGATGAGAACGGACAGGTGGTCCATTCTCATCCGATTTTCCCATACAGAACAGCGGGGATCTGACAGCTCCATCTCTGCACACAAGCGGAGACGGAGCTGTCATCTGCCTGCTCAGTGGGGATCAGGGAATCAATCCCCCTGCTAAGCAGAACCGACTTCGTCGGGCAGTGCGTCCATGTGAAAGGGGCCTTAGAAAGCAGCCACAACACTGAGTAAAAAAGCCTAACCCCTACCAGCATGCTGCAGAGAAGGACCTTTGCTCTATGTGTGAAAGTATTGGTCTCTCGGAAGAGGTTTGAAATGCTCCCTGATAGGTCAGAGCATAAAGCGTAACCCCACTTTTGTTGTTAAAAAAAACATTCCCCTCTGGGTGATCTCTGTACATTGTAGGTATTTTCCCAACTTTGTTGCAGTTTCCTACCTTTTGTTATTCTGAAGAAATCACAGTTTGTTCCCCTGTGCCAATGTGGGAAATTGAATCTAACGGGAGTGGTTTCATAAATATCAATCAGCTGCTGCACCTACAGGGCTCTAATGAGGAAATCTGCTGGGCCTGCATCCCTTTAGACGTGTTCCTATTGGGAATATTTCACCACAAATGACATTTTTGTTGCAGGGGATGCCAGAAATCTAACTTGTATCTTAGTGCAGACTTCTGTTTATGTTTCTGGGGTGTGGTCAGTATACATTCTGTGTACAGGACACCTTCAGGTAGCCATATTGTATTACATTTTCAGAAAATTACAGCGGCTGAAGTTTGAAAAGGAAAGATCATTTTTAATAACATTCAATTACAATATGATTTGTGTCCCAATTTATACACTATAATATTATTATTTTTTTTTATTTGCTATTTTTTTTCCCCACGAGTTATCCTTTAACCACTTGCCGACCAGCCACCGCAGATATACGGCGGCAGGTCGGCAGGTTTCTGCGAATTGCCGTACCTGCTATGCTTTGAGCGGGCTGCGGGAGCGATCATGAGGGCGGACGCCACCAGAGGTGAGTGCACGCGCCACATGCGATTGCTCCCCGTGGAGAGAGAACGGCGGTCTGCTCTTGTAAACACAGCAGACTATTCTCTCAGCAATCATCACAGGACTCCTGTGTTCCTCCTATTTAGGATCACAGGTCCCTGTGTTGATTCCATAAGCCCATCCCCCCACAGTTAGAAACACCCCCTAGGCATACGTTTAACCATTTGATCGTCCCTGGGTTAACCCTTTCCCTACCAGTGTCATTATAACATTTACAGGGCATCTTTTTAGCACTGACTACTGTAGTAATGTCACTGGTCCCCCCAAAAGTCTAAAAAATGTAAGATAGGGGTCCGATCTGTCTGCCGCAATGTCGCAGTCCCGCTAAAAATCGCAGATCGCCGCCATTACTAGTAAAAAAAATTAAAAAAATAAATAAAAATGACATAACTCTTTCCCCTAGTTTGTAGACGCGATAACTTTTGTGCAAAACAATCAAAATACGCTTATTGGGGTTTTCTTTTACCAAAAATATGTAGCAGAATGCAAATTGGTCTAAAATTATGAAAAAAATAATTTTTAATTTATTGGGAATGCTATAGAGGAGAAAGTGAAAAAAATATATATTTTTTTTCAGAATTGTCGCTCTTTTTTTGTTTATAGCGTTAAAAATAAAAACCGCACAGGTGATCAAATACCATCAAACTTTCAAAAGAAAGTACCATTTGTGGGAAAAAAAGGACATAAATTTTATTTGGGTACATCGTTGCATGACCGCGCAATTTTCAGTTAAAGTAACGCAGTCCTGAATTGCAAAAAATGGTCTGGTCATTAAGAGGGAAAATCTTCCGGTCCAGAAGAACCCCTTTGTTTTTTTTCTTGTGATATGTAACTAAATAATAATGTAATTATAAAAAACAATGTAACAAAAAAAAAAATAATACATTTAAAAAAAAGGGAGCAAGTAACTATCTGACCTGGCAAAATGAATGGCTCCAGTGAAATAGGTAAAAATAAAACAAACTTTCAAACATTTGCTTATTTCAAATGAACAGAATTTTACTTTAAAGGTCTTCTTAGTTCTTAGTAATAACTTACAGAGTAACTTACCTGCTACCTTCCTGTAAGAGGGCAATGGCAATTCGGATTCGGTTCCTTAAAAAGATCAGCATGAGTATGATGATCACTTCCACAATGCAGAGGATAATCACTGTTGGAGGAACAATGAAAACTCAGATTCAGGTCATCCCTTAGGCTTATAGGAGTCTATTTCAACAGGAGTTTTTAGTAATTTTCCAAATTCTGACTTGTCACAATATGTGCAACAATATAATTTTTTCCTAAATAAACTTCCCCTTTTTATCAGTAAAAAAACATCCTTGACTTCCACCCCACTGACTTTGCCTAGTGTGAGTTGTTGTCATCAATCTGCTGCAGACAGGAGGAGCATTTTCTGAGTCTCTTCTCCATTAGTTATCAGACTGGAAGATTGTAACTTTATAGCAGGTCACAAGGTTGGAGTTTCCTTTGTGAACAATGGCTTAAAGATACATTCATGGTATGAATATTTTATACATAGTTTGGTCTGGCTTGGACGAATGTAACTATGAATACAGTCCCCTATATACGAACGAGTTCCGTTCCAGAGCACGTTCGTAAGGCCCCTTTCACATGGGCGATCCGATCCGATCCACCTGTCAGTTTTTCAGGCGGACCTGATTGGATGCTCCATGCATCCCCATTGGTTAGCGGATGTCAGCGGTGACATGTCCGCTGACACCCGCTGCTCTCCGATCCGATCCTATCCGTGAAATCCGGACAGGTGGAAACCCTATTTTCCATCCGTCTGGAAGATGGGATTGTATGAGAATGGACAGGCGGTCCATTTTCAACCGATCTCCCATAGAGGATAGCGAGGTCTGACAGCTCTGTCTCTGCACACAGAACGGAGATGGAGCTGTCATCCGTCTGCTCAGCGGGGATTGGCGGATCGATCCCCCACTGAGCAGAACGGACTCCGTCGCCCGTGTGAAAGCCTAAGTCCAATTTGTTTGGACTAGTAAATCCAAAACAGCTAGCCTGGGTACAAGGTAATCTCGAGCCCCGTTAGGCTCTGAAGAAGAGGGGATCTCTCCTCGAAACGTGTCAGCCATCTGGAAGGTCCTCCGGCGTGCTGGACACGGTACCTGTGACCTGGTCGCTTTATGTCCATTGTGGACTTGAAATGTTTTTATGAATAACTTGTTTGTGAGTAGATTTATTTTCTTTTTACATCAATAAACACCACTTGGGTAATGCGCAAGGTTGGTGCGCCCTATTTTCGTTTTCCATCAGGTATCCCCTGACCCTAGGAGGCCAGCAAGGTCTGTGCATTTACCAAGAGCCATAGAGATTTACTGCCGTCACATTACTTTTGAGCACAGGAGAATTTGTTTTTGCCCTAGTACAAATCCACCCCCCCTGCTGAACCCCCTCCCCCCAGTACAAATCTTTGCCCCCATCCCCCAGTACAAATGCCCCCCCTCCCAAAAATAAATCACCCTAACACAAATCCTCTACCCCTATAATTTTTCCTTCAAGTACACATCCTCTCCCCCACTCCAAATTTCCCCCTTTCAGCACAACCCCCCCCCTCCCCAATCCTCCCTCCTAGCACAAATCCCACCCAGATTTACCTTTTTAGTACAAATAAAACCCATTCATCTCTACCTGCACAAATCCCCCCCCAAAAATGTCACAATCCCTCTCCCCACTTATCGCATCTTCTAGCCCAGACCCCCCCAGCTAGCAAAAATCCTCTTCCTTCATCTCCCCTCCCAACACAGATAGCCCTAAATCACCACTCCTAGCACCCCCCCCCCCCCCAAATTTTCCCTCCTAGAACAATGTTTAGCCCCTGACGCTCCCCAAATTCCCCCTCCCAAAACAAATAACCTCCTCCCAATCTCCTCACGACACCCTTTCACGTCACATGACACCACAGTGCCCAGGGCAGCCGTCCCTCCTGCCCACCCCTTGTCCCGGCCCTGTAGGTACCCAACTAACAAATCTCTTGGAGAGAAAAACAGATTACAGGCATTGTCAGGGGAAGTAGTGTGATCTCTGTGGCAGGTAACAAATTCCTGAAGTGTTACAGATAACCCATCATGCATGTGCTTAAAGGAGAAGTAGGGCCAGGGCTCTTTTAAACCCTACTTCTCCTGTTGGTCACAGGAGTAAACTTCGTTCTGCACTGCTGTGACCCATTTTTTCAGCAGGTCCAGGCTCTGGATCCATCTCAACTTTAATGTCGGGATCCCCCCAGATGCCCAGATGCCTGGACCAGCAGTTGGCTCAGCTGCTCAGTGAGCTGCAGAGAGCCTGAGCCAGATGCTCCCGCCTCCTCCACAGCTCGGTGCTCCAGTGAGCACTGGAGGGGCAGAGCAGAGAATTGAGCAATCACCGATCTTTGATCGTTTGGTTCTCCGTCTTGGGGGGGGGGGGCAGATGCAACCTTGGACCAAACTGCGTCCACCTAGGTGAGTATAATTGTTTGTTTTTTTCAATTCCTGAATTTCTCTTTTAAGAAAAATATATCTGATCATAGGTCCAATTTAATGCATTCTAAACAGCAACCACAAGAAGTAATAAACCCAAGTGACCAATGACAAATCTTCTTTTACTTGTAGGACTCCAGTAAAGTGAAATCTAATTGGTTGCTGTCTGTTACTGGACTTGCTTCTTCTAGCCCTGCCTGACATTTTAAATCATAAAGACATACTCACTGAAGGCCAGCCAGGTTTCCCTGAGCTGTAAGTAGACTCGGAAGTCCGTCTGCAGCCCAATGTCAGAGATAGTGAGGTCAGATCCCGGGACGCCTCTCAGACTGTCATATTCCCAGTAACAATGCCAAATTCCTAGAAGAAAAGATAGGGAGATGTAATACATCCAGAAAATGCATACCAAGGAATCATCACATTCTTTCAGAAAGTTGTATACAATTAATATAACATTATCTTGAAAAGTATTTTTGTGTGGATTTCATCTTATTTTGTGACAGTGTGTTAATAGACTAAATAGATGGAGCCATGACAAGGTGCCGAGCTGTGTGTTGTACAGTTTCACCACATTTGATGAGAAAATCATTTTTACAATTAAATATACACTGTATTGTCAAAAGTATTGGGACACCTGCCTTTACACACACATGAACTTTAATGGCATCCCAGTCTTAAGCCTCGTACACACGCGTCGAAATTCGGCAGGGAATTTTCGTCCGACGACCGATCTGCCGATTTTCGGCTTGTTAGTATGATGCTTCCGACAACCGACTACGACTTTTCGGCTGAAAAAATCTGGTGTGCAGGCTATAAAATTTTTGTCCTCCGTCAAAACACGTCCGATTTTCGTGCAGTCAGTACAGATTTAGACAGGGAAAAATCTAATGAGCAAGACTGGGCATGCTCAGAGAAGAAAGAACACAAAGAAAGCAACCAACACATGACATCACTTCTGAAGTAGAATTTTGTCGGTCGACAAAAGTCCAGTGCAGTCTAGGCACATTCCAACCAACAAAACACCACTCTGGACAAAAGACGGACGATCGGTCGGTGGAAAATCGTTGCGTGTGTACTAGGCTTAAGTCCGTAGGGTTAAATATTGAGTTGGCCCACCCTTCACAGCTATATCAGCTTCAACTCTTCTGGGAAGGCTGTCCACAAGGTTTAGGAGTGTGTCTATGGGAATGTTTGACCATTCTTCCAGAAGAACATTTGTGAGATGAGGCACTGATGTTGGATAAAAAGGCCTGGCTCTCAGTCTCTGCTCTAATTCATCCCAAAGGTGTTTTATCAGGTTGAGGTCAGGACTCTGTGCTGGCCAAGTAGTAGAACAATTCTCCTAAGCTCAAGTATAACATAGGCCGGAGGGAAGAGAGATACTTCAAACTTGAGTGGATAAGCTTGTGGTCTTGCTGCCCCTTCAGGATCAAGGGTATACAAAACCAACTAGGAAACAACAACAAAAAAGAAAAAGGGCGCACCGACTTAGTGCATTACCACTACAGTGCGGTTCCTTGGCTACCTTGGAGACTATATGTGTATTATGTTGATGTGATACACACCTGCTTTGTGAGTATAATGTATACTTTTTAATATTTTTAATACATTTTTAGTGGTAATGCACTAGTTCGGTGACAATGGAACAGTAAAGGGCATTTCCCAAGAACCACAAGGTTGGCAGTGCACAATTGTCTAAAATGTATTTTCTGTATACTGTAGCATTAATTCTACCTTTCATTGGAATCACCTGAACTTCATAATTTGAAAAGGTGTCCACCAATGTTTGGCCATATAGTGTCATTTTGTTAAAATTTGTTAATGTTTTAAAAATGTACTCCCATGTACAATACGTAAAATATACAGTAGCTTGTACAGTAGCTTGTCCTGAAGAATACCTCAGTTGTACACAGTTCTTCCTTTTGGAGTATCCCACCACTACCCCCAACACTATCAGAGTTCTCCAAAACTAAAAACCACAGAAACAACATCCCCTAGACAAGACTGATTATTGAAGAAACATGTGAATGTGAATGACCTATGTACCTGCCTGCGGGGCAAAGCCTGTGGGGAAGACCTGGACAGTAATCCTGCGGCTCCTACAGGAGTAGCGCTACACTCCCATGTAGAAAAAAAACAGAGTTGAGAATTATAGAGATCTCACTGTTAACATACTAAAGACATGTGAAAGCCAGGGGCTAATTTCGCCTACGAAGCTCCATCCACAACTGAAATATAATTTTTTGGTAGACTGGTCCTTTAAATACCTTAGTGAAATATGAAACAAGCATTTAAAATGGTAAAAGCCGGATTTTTATTAAAACCGACATGCAGGCATGATAAGGCAACCGTTAAGATATTTTTTTTTGTATATAATACATTTCATATGTTTTCATTTACTGAATCATATCACCCCTTGAAACAGGTGGGGAAATTCTATTTCTAAAAAAAAATTAACGTCACTTACCATACCCAACAACTCCAAGAACACCAACGATAAAAATCCAAAAAAACACCCCAGCTGTAAACCTCAGAAGAATCAGGAACAACAGACTGATGACCATGGCAATGAAGAGTGCTCTATCGGTAAAAAAAATAAGCAAAATACAAGAGCAGGATGTTTATTTAGAATTATAAATGGCTACAAAAGAGTCGTCTAAAGAATCTAAAAAGATACGTTATCAGCTCTGGCTGCTTTCTCAGTAAATTAAATTATTTACTCTTTGCCAAAAATCTCAACATATTGAAAAAGCCAGTAGATTTGTTAAACGTGACCATTTTTGAGATCAAAAACTTCCTTTATTCAGTTGTACATTGAGAAGCTGTCACAACCTGGAAATAATTAAGCCCGGGTCATATCCTGCTTTTAACTGTTTTATCAAAGGAAAGAGAATATATACCACTTACATTAAAATCCAGTACCAGGAGCTAGCGTAGTCCTCGAAAATCTTCATCCCGATGGATCGCGCGTCAAGCACGCTATTGATACCACTTGGGTAAAAAAGAAAGCAAAAAATAATGTTTTTTTGTTGTTTTCTCAAAAATAAGCAATGAGGATTATTTACTTACACTGAATTAAGAGCTTTTTCACACCAGGTGCTTTGAGCTATGGTTAGTGGCACTGATTAACGCAGGCTCAATGTCAGGACACAGAGAAAACAACTGTTTTCCATGTTCTCCATTCACCCCATATGGCTGCTTTGGGTGTGATGTATAAAATTAGGATTGTGTGCATTTTTATGCAATGCAAAACAATGTGTAACTAGGCATGGCAGCACGCTGCAATGCACTGTTGTGCATAAAATTAAGATTGTGTGCATTTTTATGCAATGCAAAACAACTAAATTGTAACTAGGCATGGCAGCGCGCTTAGAATTAAATTGTGCATAGAATTAAATCATTGTATTTTGTAAGTTTCAATCATGGTAGAAATAAAAAAAGAGAACAAAAACCAACACTGCAATGCGTTGTAACAAAGCATTGCCGCACAGGTGCAAAACACACCCCAGCAGGCATGTGCACCACAACATTCCCGCTAGTATGATAGGGCCCTAAAGGGAAGCTCCACAATTGAGGGTTTTAATTTCTCCAAACTTTCAGTTTTGGTGAAATGCACTGTCAGGGCAAATAAAGTGGTTTCTGGTCGTTTTTAAGGGTGCAGTAGACTTTAAATGGCTCCTGTGGATTATGGAAGATTAGTCTTTTTATATTATTTCACAGAAAGAAGAAAAACAGCCAGTGGAAAAAAAAAAGTGAAATAAAAATTCAGAAAATCTATCATGACCAAATACACAAAAAAGAGACAAGAGCAATAAATTAAATAAACAAAACTACCCTATATACCCCCAGAACAACAGAAAACTGGCCTAATATCACAATGAAGAAAATGGATTGTTGCCACTTTGGTCAACCGGGAAACTGGTAATTTTGCAGTGAAATCAATTTCACTGAAATTACTAAACTCACCTATATATATATATATATATATAATAAAACAGGACTGTCTTTAACGCAGGACCCAGTCGTGGTTGAGGGGCCCAAAGCAGCTGCCCCTTAAGCCCGTCAGAGTTTCGGTCACCTCCAGGACAGCCCTCCTCTCCTGGCAGACGCCTTGATCCCTCTCCCATACAAAATGATCTATGAGAGCAGAGGAGGAAGGGGCGGGGAAGATGCTTCTAAAACTGGAAGGCTTCACAGACATAGGGCAACATGCTGTGAGTAGCAATTGGGACAGAGGAAAATTCTGTACTGGAATCCAGGGGGGTGGGAGGAGAGCCTTGTTCTTGGGGGGGGGGGGGGGGAGTGAAGCTCTGTACTGAAATCCTCAGGCGGAAGCTATGAGCTGGAATCTGGGGTGGGAGGAGGGGAGTGGAGCTTCTGTACTGGAATCTGAAGGGGAGGAGCACTCTGCACTTACCTCCACTCTGCACCTACCTCATCCCTGCACCTACCCCACCCCTGCACTTTCTGCACCCCTTCACCTACCTCACCCCTGCACTCTGCACCTACCTCACAACTGCACTCTACATCTAACTCACCCCTGCAGTCTGCACCTACCTGCACTCTGCATCTACCTCACCCCTGCACTCTGCACTTGCCTCTACTCTCCACCACTTTGGCCACACCCACAATTATGGGGTTATAGTTATGCAGAGGTTATGATGTGCTGTAACTTTCAGCAACTAATCAGTAAGCAATATTGATTTGCAGTAACCTCTGAAAACCAATTAGTGAGCAGTAATGATGTTCTGTAAACCTCTAGCAACCAGTCAGTGAGTGGTAATGATGTGCAGAAACCTCTAGCAACTAATCAGTGAGCGGTAATGATGTGCTGTAACAGCCAATCGCAATTGCTGCCTGATCTGCTGTAGTAAACTCATTTTAAATTTAGCTGGGGGGGGGGGGGGCTAGGAAATTTTTTGCCCAGGGTCCAATCAATATTAAAGACAGCCCTGTGTATATATATATATATATATATATATATATACCTAACATACATACAACCCTGCTAATCCTTGCTCAATAGGTTTTTTCGCTCATGCTTATTTATATGTACATCTGTGTCTCTGGTGTGCGTTGGCCAAAAGCACTGTGCATGTGGTTTGGGGATGCTCCCATTCATTCCTAACAGGAGCCCTACACTCATTCACACAGTAAATGACACACCTGACCCTCAAAGCACCACAGTACACAATATCAGAAAACAGATGCGGTGCTTTGAGAAAAATGATATGTGTATGCAGGATGCATATGAAAATTTTTGGGTACCACAATGTGGATTAATGCATTGAGCATGCATAGGGGTAAAGAGGCCTTAAAGTGAACCTGTGCTTTTCCCATGCGAAGCCCTTAAGACTGCCTATACTGATCCCCCATTGATAAATTAGTATGGAGTTTTCCTATAAAAAAATTTATTTTGGAATGTTATATCAACCGTTCATCATCACGACTGTGAAGTGCCAAGGAAATGTATGGAAACTGCAAGTAACAGTTTGAATAGGAACCATGGTGCCATCTTGGCACTGTCACTTAACATGGAGCTCCACCCAAAAGGGAAAGCTCCGTTAGATTGCTTCCTTTCCCCTCCACAAAATCAAAATTATTACCCTCTCTTGTTCTATCCAAAATGAAAAAAAAAAAAAAAGTTTTGTCCATAGTTCTACTTTAATAGTACTTGACTGGTGACAATGACAAGCATCTATCCTGCCATAATGCACAATTCTTCAGATCAGTAAAACAGGCCATGGTGCCAAACTGATAGCAGCTTGGATAGGAACCATGGTGCCCCCCCTGGCAATGCCACTCAATTGTACTTAACTGGTGACAATGGCACAACAAGCAACTATTCAGCCATGAGGCTCAGTTGTTCAAGTCAGTACAGCAGTGCCAACAAACCTTGAACTTTTAGTGCAGCTTACTTATCCTGGCAGTTGGGAGGGATGGGTCATTCTGAAGATGTTAAAACATATGCCAAGTGCCCCTCCTTTGGAAGGATAAAAATAGATTAATTATTTAATGGAATTCTGTTTTTTTTTTTTTTTTTTAACCTTAATTCAGTGTTAGTACATAACCATTGTATTGTACATGATTAGTAAATAACCATTGTATTGTACATGATTAGTAAATAACCATTGTAATGTAGATGATTAGTAGATAACCATTGTAATGTACATGATGAACCTTACATATACATCTAAGATCCATACAAGATTGGGTTAGAATTCCAGTTAGTATTTTTTTTCTAATAGGCAGCCATATGGCATCTATGCAACAAATGTTATATGCAAATAAGGAAATAATTCAGTTTCAAGCAAAATGTTAGGAATTACGCATATATCCCTTAGGGCCCTAGTCAACAGTACCAAATATACATATAAAAAAAAAAGTAGGACCTGCAAAAGGGTATATAGGTAGTCTGTAATATATATAGCAACTGAAATAGTTAAAGCTGAACTCCAGGTGGAAACAACCATGAATTCAGGTATGTGTTTAGGAACTACAATGTATTTTAAATGTAACTAGTGTGGGTACTTTACATCCTGTAATGTTCTGCACAGCTGCAGTCAGGGAGAGGGAGGGGCAGAACCAGGAGCCAATCGGGTGTGATGCAGGACATATGAGTTGGTAAGGAACATTCTCCTTGGAGGAGAGAGCAGAGTGAACAGAGGGATAACTAATGCCTGTACTATTGCTGCCCAATCACAGGCAGGAGGTTAGGAGGTGACCACGCTTGACTGATTGACTGCTGAAGAGAAAAGCCAGGTCACCAGCCACTCTCTGATATCTGGTAGGGTTATGTATATCAATATACAAATACTTTTGTAGGTAAAGCAGCTCCCATGTATTTTGCTGTTTCCTGAAGTTTAGATTTAAAACCTTATAAATTGGCCTTTTGATTCACGGAATTGACTATTTGTTTTGACATAATGGCCAAACCTCACTGGTACATTTTTCAGGTCTCGACCTGCTAATAATTATTATATTTACACCTCGTGGTACTTTAGCGTGAGCACCAAGTTGGTTTGTGGTACTCAATGCGCCATATTCTTTATATTTGGCACCCTCTACATCAAAAGTACATTTGGCACTATACAATCATTGTGAGTGTTGATGCTCACATTGATGCTTAGTAAATCAACGACCCCTTTCACTGGTGGCCTGGAAAAACGCCTTATTACAATGGTAATTAGTGAGAAGATTGCTCCCCAAAGTGGAACTTCACTCTCTCAATCAACATGGACTATTTTTAATCTTTATGCTACTAGCATTAGTACCGTATTTTCTGGCGTATAAGACGATTTTTAACCTCAAAACATCTCCCAAAAATGGGGGGGGGGGGATCGTCTTATACGCCGAGTATGAAAAATCTCCAAGGTAAGTAAGTAAGAGTAATCTCTCAAAGCGCTGGCTGCCTGTGCCCTATTAATCTCCAAGGTACCATAAATGTAATCTCTCATATATCTCCAAGCAGTGGCGGCTGGTGCTCAAAATATTTGGGGGGGCTCAAACAGAAAAATGAGTGACCAGCATGCCCCCAATCAATGCAGAGTGCCACAGCATGCCCCCATCAATGCAGAATGCCACAGCATGCCCCCCAATCAATGCAGAGTGCCACAGCATGCCCCCCAATCAATGCAGAGTGCCACAGCATGCCCCCAATCAATGCAGAATGCCACAGCGTGCCCCCCAATCAATGCAGAATGCCACAGCATTGTCCCCAATCATTGCAGAGCGCCACAGAATTGTCCCCAATCATTGCAGAGCACCACAGCATTGTCCGCAATCATTGCAGAGCGCCACAGCATTGTCCCCAATCATTGCAGAGCGCCACAGCATTGTCCCCAATCATCGCAGAGCGCCACAGCGTGCCTCCCTCAATGCAGTGTGGGCTTCCCAGGCTCCCCCCCCCCCCCCGAAACCAATGCACTTACCTGACGGCGGGTTCCTCTTCAGTCCCGGCGGCGGCTTTTCCTCACTTTGTCCCCCGAAACGTCTCCACGAGTACTTCCGGTCCCGCCTCCTCCTCGGCCAATGGCAAGGGGTTTGCCTTGCGGCCAATCAGGAAGCGCGTCCGATAGGATTGATTGGCCAGGAGGAGGATCGGTGTGGCAATAGCGAATTTTCATTCGCTATTGTCACACAATGGGTGGAGTCAGGACACACTGCTCTGCGCCCCGGCTCCACCCTTTGCATTGCCCTATTAGAGCCTCTGGCTCTAATCAGGTGATATTAAAAAAAAAAAATCCCCATTGAGCTTCATGTGTCCGGCGCCCTGCATGAAGATTAGGGGGCCGGACGCATGGATGGGGGGGGCCCCTGCGCCCCATATACACCGGCCGCCACTGACCCAAGGTACCATAAGTGAGTATTACCAGTAGATGTAATCTCTCAAGGCGCTGGCTGTGCAGGAATCCTGTACCGGTATACTGTATGTACCGTAGCTTTGGCTACATACAGTATACCGCGCTGAGCCAATCACGGTGAGCGATGTATTCTATTATTGAATGCAAAGCCTGCTCCGATTGGTGGAGTTAGAGAGAGTAACATCAGCTCGCCTCTCTGACTTCTCCAATCCAAGTTGGCTTTGCATTCAATAATAGAATACATCGCTCACGGATTCCCGCACAGCCAGCGCCTTGAGAGATTACATCTACCGGTAATACTTACTTACAGTACCTTGGAGATATATGAGAGATTACATTTACAGTACTTCGGAAGGGGGGGTAGTCTTATACGGCGAGTAAAGCCTAAAACTTGAAAATTAGGGGAGTCATCTTATTTGCCCAGTCATCTTATACGCTGGAAAATACGGTAAATAGATAGGGAAGTATATCATATTTACTTTTTCTTTACATTTCCTTAGTTACTTCCTGGTTTCCAGGCCTAGGCAAATGGTGTTATACATTTCAGGAGTCTTCAGGAGGGGAAGGAGGGTTCTCAGCTCAGCCAATACCTGAGCTAAGGGCAGATGGATTCCAGAAAGTAAATGCTACACGAATCATCTGCCCTTACTCAAGATGGTCACTGCCAGAAATGGCAGGGGATATTTTTCAAAATGATTTCTTAGCAAAATAAAGCATGGAGACATGGATGGATGGGGGAGTTTGCTTTGGATATCAAAAATGAATTAAATAGCATCTTTGGTTTGTGGTACTCAGATGCAATACAGTTCCACTTTAGGCTGGCTATATACAAAGATTTTCAAAAATGCAGAGATGTATAGTAACGAAGTAGAACTACTTAAGTACTGTACTTAAGTACTGAAATGCGGTATCTGTACTTTCCTAGAGTAGAATTTTTTTCTCCTACTTCTACTTTTACTTCACTACATTTTTCGATGATTTCGATACTTCTACTCAAGTATTTTTTTTTGTGCTGCATAGTTACTCGTTACTTTTAAAAAAATTACCACTGCCAGAACAGTAGATGGCAGGTTGCATAAAGCTCAAAAAAATGTGTATAATGTCATTTGTAAATCAGCGCATACGAAAATAAAGGCTGTGTATAATAAAAGCTGCTATACCAAATCTTTCCAATAAAAAGAAAATATGAAACAAACAAATAAATGGTGCTACAGCGCTTAAAGTGCATCAAGAAACTACTAACAAACACAGGTTAATCATTTGAATAAATCATTTGAAATAATAAAAAACAATATGATGTTCAAACTTTTGACTTCTTTCTTTAATAACTACATAACACAGTACTTGTACTTCTACTTTCAGTACTTGAGTAGAATTTTTTTTTCAAAACTACTGGTACTTTTTACTTTTAGTACTTAAGTAGCAAATTTTTAGAAAAAACTACTTGCAATACTTAAGTAAAAAAAATGTTGAATACTTTAGTACTTCTACTTAAGTAACTTTTTCTGTGAGCACTTCCACTTCTACTCAAGTCACTTTTTGATCGAGCACTTGTACTTTTACTCAAGTAGAAATTTCGAGTACTTTATACAAGTCTGCAAAAATGTATACAGAAATTTGTTGAACAATTCTCAATAAATTTAAAAGCTTGACAAATGTCATTCCAAAGAAGTTCAAAATGTAATTTGCTTTTAAAATTAAATTTTAACTTTATCGAACAAAAACCATGTTCACTGTTAGAAGTTTGTTTGTTCGAGAAAAAAATTTTCCTTTGAATTTTTTCAGCAATGCGGTTGAAAACTAACAGCAATTTTACCCCGCTAACAATTGGAAAAATCGAATGAACATTCTTGAAAAAACATTTTTTAAAGTAATTCTACTAGTATATATCCAGCTTAACATTGGTAGTCATGGAGAAGAGGGCGCAAATTCCTAGTGTATTACCACTAAATTATTTTATTAAAAACACACACCAGTGTTATACTCACAAAATCAAACTAAAATCAAGCTCATCAAGTAAACCACTCCAGCAGGTGAGACATGTGACTTGTCTATTGTCACACAGTGGAAAAGCTTATGCATTTCAGGGGACAAACTCTGTACCTGTGAGGAAGGAGGTTTGTCCCCCAAAACCGTGTGGCAATAGACGAGTCACACATCTCACCTACTGGAGCAGTTTACTTGATAAGCTTGACTTTATTCTAATTTTGTAAGTATAACACCGTTGTGTATTTTTAATAAATGGTTTTGGTGGTAATGCACTAGGGCAGGGCTTCCCATACTTTTTTGGGCCAAGACCCACTTCTGAATACAGTTATTTTTTGGGACCCACTTGCTTGTAATTGAATATTGTAAAGCGCTACAGAATTAGTTGGCGCTATATAAATGCAAATAACAAAAATGCATATTTTAAAGGGAGGGGGATGTTAAATTAAAAATATAAATTTACTACTTTTCAATTTATTATTGAATACACTTGCCAGATATTGTAAGTGAGGGGTCAGAAACCTGTGGTATGTGTGGCATATAAGTGGAGTTGTAAGTAATCAGCCCCCTCATAGACAGTATAAGGCAGGCAGAGGACAGAAATCAACCACCCCAGGATAGTAATCAGCCGGCTATATGGCACCCTCCTTCCTCTCCCAGTGGTCCACAGTGAAGGTGAAGCCCCTGTTTGCCCTCTCCAGGGCCCAGCACACCTCACCCAGAGTCTCCATGATGAGGAGCTCTATGCTGGTCTTGGTATCCTGGCTCTTCTCCTTCAGATCCTCTACTGGGGTCACAGAAGCTGCCATGAACTCCTTACACCGCCGGACCACCTGGTCCATCTATAAAACCGAGGCTGCCGTCTCTGCCCGCTATAGCTGAGAGAATCCCGCCGCCAGTCTAGCCACCACCGCTGCGGACAGCAGGACTGAGGAGCTGGCACTGCACCCCATGAACATATCCTATTTAACAGCCCACATACATACTCACTGATGCAAGTATCCTCCTCGCGGGAAATGCAGACCAGCCTCTGTAAACTGCGTGGACGGGGTCCTGAATCCATCGCGATCTGACTGCTCTGGCTCTCTGTAATTTGCGCGGGCTCGCAGAGCACAATTTAAGCGGGCCTGCTCTCAGTGATTTCCGGCTCAGCGCGACCCACTCAAACGCAGCTCGCGACCCACCAGTGGATCCCGACCCACAGTTTGGGAACTGCTGCACTAGGGGACTGTGGCTTTTTGTGTATGTATTTACAGTATTCAAAAGACCACCCAGTCTGAGGAGGGCTGCATCGTTAAAACCATTTCCTGCCATAGTCCTTTTTTGGAAAAGTCTGTGAATTGAGTGCTGGATGTTTTTTTTTGGTTTAATTGGTAGTCATGGGGAAGAATCACCCCTTACAGATAGCTAAAAAGGTCATTGGTGTAAGTGGTTATTTGTCTGAGGGGCATATTTGCTCACTGCTCCAGAAACCTCTAGCAACTTTAGGAGGAGCCCTAAAGTTCCATGGAAAACCTGCTTGAGAAAGACTGTTCCTAAAGAATGTGTCTTCTATTGGAAGATAATAATTATGTCTCTCTTGTTTGGTCAGCCTCAGTGGATATAACCAATGGACAAGGCCAAGGGGACGGGGCTACCTGTTGTGTCTACATCTAGTTTCAAGGTTTACATTATCTATCTATTTTGTATTATATCAGCCCTTTCAAGCATTTGGATCACCATATTCTTGCATTCGGCAGTCCATATAATTCTGTCCGTTTTAGAACCTTTTCAGTAATGTCAACCTCGATGTACATGAACAGTTTTTGAACCATTCCAGTAGACTTTGCCTACTTTGCCTTGATAATCTTCAGGCAGCGAAAATAATAAAGTTACTAAATCAGAATTGTCTTTCAGCTATTGAATAGGGCCCTTCTTTGATAAAAGTGAAAGCAACTATTTTGAAAGACGAAAAACCAATTGACACATCAGTTCATTAGATAGCAACAATAGTATCCTGGTTTTACCAAACTAAATCGGATGCCTTCATTGGGTCTACTTGACAGAATCATCTTCGTCATGCCAAATCCTGCCAAAATGGCCCCGCTACTTTCATTATTTATTTTATCATGCTAAGCTTATTTTTTACAACATTGGATGTATGACTCGAGGCCATACATCACCAGCGTTAATAATGGGTTAAACATTATGTAATGAGAATGTACACATCATGCTCTTGTGTTGAGTGTTGGCTTTCATGCAATATTCACATGTTTAGCTATAGAACACAGCAATACCTGTCCACATCCTGTGTCTGGGAAAATCAAGGAAATGTAAACCCCAACTGGATGTCATTTAGTTTGCTAAAGCACTGTGTATCATAAGAAAAGGCGAACACTGGACCCCCTCACCAAACACCCCCCCCCCCCAGTCCCCGCTGTACTTACCTCTGGTGATCCTGAGCTGTCAGGGCTCCTGCAGCCACTCTAGCGGTCCAGGAATTTGGAAACCCCGCTGTTCTTCCTCTTCTCTGTCAGTGTTTACAAGATGGACCAGATGGATTCTGATTGGTCAGCACCATCCTTTACTATGCTGTACTAAAAGGTTTTAATACACCTGTAAGTGTATTTTAATCAATCTATCTTGAACATCTTGATACTAAAGTTCCACTTATTATCAAGCAGGGTACACATTTTCATGTTATCACTCATTGTAACTGAGCCTGCTTCTCACAATCTACATGATGGTGGGCAGGCACCCTTAAAGTATAACTAAAGTCAAAACCTTTTTTTTTAGTTTTTTCTTTTAGGTTTGGATAGAGTGGAGAAGGATTAGAGCTCCTGTTAGTTGTTATTGCTGTCTGTGCCCCCGTTAAGGAGATTCCCCCTCTCTATTTGTCCTTTTTACCATTATCAATGAAAGTAGAAGTAAAAGAAAATCCCAAATTTTGGGTTGTCCCCAGAAAATCTTTCAATGGGGACAGTTCTGGTGACCTGGGGTTCCCAGAAGAATTCCCTTCAAGTTATTGTAAAGTCAGAAGGTTTTTTTTATCTCGCTGCATTCTATGCATTAATATAAAAAACCACCTGTGTGCTGCAGCCCCCCTCAGCCCCCCTTATACTTTCCTGAGCGCCCCTCTCGATCCAGCGATGTTGCACGAGAGACTCAGCAGTATGAGACTCTCCCTCCTCATTGGCTGTGACAGCAGCGGGGTCCAATTGTCTTCTGCTGCTGTCACTCAAACTCAGTGATTCAATGAGGAGAGAGGGGGGGGGCAGGGATGAGCCGTAACTTAGTAGACTTAATGGACACACAGAGCAGTGGCTCGGATTTGATGCTCCTATAGGAAGCTGCTTGTTGTGGGTGCACTTAGCAGGAGGGAGGAGCCAGGGGAGACGGCAAGGGACCCAAGAAGAGGAGGATCTGGATTTTATCAAAAAAGGCAAGACTTTATTATCACTTTAATTTGCAGGGATTTCCTCTCACTTCCTGTTTGGCTATAGGAAAGGAAGTAAAAGGGAAATCACCGCAATGGGGCGCAGATGGTGAAAAAAAAAATCTGAAAGTTTTGCCCACACTTCTACTTTCATTTCCAGGAAAAGCATCCCACTAACCATGCTGTTATCTCTTAAAAACTAGCAATAATCAGAACTCTCATTCTCCTTTTCATCATAGACCATGTGACAAGATGCCTAGTCTTTCAGTTGTGTGGGCAGTACTGAAGGAACCTAGAGCAGCATTTTCTCTAGGAATTATATTTCATAACTTAAACTATCCTTTATCCATCCCAGCATGACTTTTATTTTAGCTTTATTCTAACATTTTATTTCTGGTCTACATCAATCTGTTTATTGTGTATAAATGTTCAATATGGCCTTTCCTTCCAGGGCACAGTCCTTTCTATTTCCAACCAAATCTCTCCAGGAATGAGCTTTTCTTTTAAAATGTATTAAACATCATTAGATGTTATTCGCTGTGCAGCTCAATAACATATTAATGTGAAGCGTCAGTATTGCTTTGTTCCAGCTGAACACATATTAGCCATACACAGAACATTGCAGAATGTGCTCTATAACCTTGTGTTTCCATGTCGGATGACAGTTACATGGCTACAAAACAAAATACACCTTGTTATGGAGATGAATTAGAGTTAAATTCACATTGATGTCATTTACATACTAGAAAATGGGATGTATGAACATATAAAACAATGCAAAACCACATTCTGAACCTCGTATACATAGCACAACATCATTGTGAGCCTAACAAGCAAAGGTTTAGGACACACACCCATGTTCTTTTTTTTTATCTCATTCCAATAAGCATTATTTACATTTACATTACATGGTTAATCCAACTTTTTTGTCCCTGCCAGATGTTGACGCGTTTCACCTAAAATCTGGGCTCAGTTATAGAATGCTGGATGCAGATTGGAATAAATGGCTCTATAATATTAGGCTACATTTGCACTTTATACTACTGCTGCTGGATGTATAAATGTAAATGTAGAAAGTCTAGCACTAGAATTATATCCAAAAATTTGAAAATGCGAATGCAACAAAAAATATCTTTAACATTTACAATGAGCGAGAAACTAAATTAAAATTCAAACTGTGCAACAAAGTCCACATAAGAAAATTGTAACCGACAAAGTCCACAAGGAGAGTTTAAAGTTTTATTTCTCACGTATTGTTATGATGTTTTTTGTTGCGTTTGAAAGAAGCGCATTGAAAGATCTGGTCACATGGATATCTTTTACTCTTTTGCTATGTGGACTTTATATGCACAGTTTGAATTTCCATTTAATTTCTCCCACATTCTATATTTTAAAGATAATAATTGTTGCTTTTGCATTTTCTAATTTTTTTTTTTAAATAATTCTAGTGCTAAATTTTCTACATTTATGACTTTATATCTTGTATCAAGATATAGTGTTAGCAGATTAACTTTTATTTAATTTAATATTTTCTTCTTTTTTGTTTTTTTGTGCTGGATGTATATCTGGCTGGTTAACATAAGGGAATAAATTTCATGGCTTCAACCACTTTCCTCAAATGAGGAATAGCCCTCTTATTTTTGGGATATGTGAAGGAATGAGACGTGTGAATACCTTCTTTTAAGAACGTTTTACTGTGCTACACACTGATTCGGTTGGAGGGCTTTTCAATACCCCTAGCCCCTTTCATCATAGCCTGTATGGATTCTAGGTAAAGAGTTAAAGCGGAGTTCCACCCAAAAGTGGAACTTCCACTCATCTGCTTCCTCCCCCTCTCCAGTGCCCCATTTGGCACCTTTGAGGGGGGAGGGGGTACCTGTTTTTGACAGGTACCCTTCCCCACTTCCGGGAGACAGCGCCGCGTGCCATCCCTCGGAAGTTTCGTCCTTTTTCTCCTTCCCCTGTTCCAAGCCAATAAGAATGTGCAGGGCGCTTCGCGCATGCGCAGTAGGGAAGTAGGGAACCGGCTGTGAAGCCGAAAGGCTTAATTGCCGGTTTCTCTTACAGTGAATGGCGGCGGTAGCAACCGGCAGCTGATCCGAAAATCGGCTGGGGTTGCCGACATTGCGGGCTCTCTGGGCAGGTAAGTGTCTATATATTAAAAATAAGCAGCTACAGTTTTTGTAGCTGTTGACTTTTAATTTTTCTTTCCACAGCTGGAACACCGCTTTAAGATGTATATAAAACCAACTATTTATTATTGTGGGAAGTTACAAGTCAAGTTTTTATTGCTGTCTGTGTCCCCACTGGATAAATTCCCTCTCTCTAATTGTCCTGGGGACCATTGTCACCGCAACTGGAAGTAAAGAAAAATCTGATATTTTTAATTGTCACAGGAATAGAAGGAAAATCTTCCAATTTGAACATGTGACAGCTGTCTAGGAGGGGACTTTCCTTACTATGAAGAGATTTCGTTTCACTTCCTGCTTTGTCTTTAGGACAGAAAATTATGAAAGATCTCTCTAATGGGACTAAGGTGACAAAACCAATGGGACTTTATAAACTGGAGTTAAGACTCTGGGATTTTAAAAAGAGTTGGTAAGTAGGCAAACACTAAGACGTTTGATGTGTAAAGTGTAAGGGGGGTAAGCTATAATATTTTCTGATATTTCAATGTCAGAGTGCTAGTCCTTGTATACAAAAATGCCAATTGTCTCAAAGTTCATTGTCCTTTTGGGTAAATTATATAAACTTTAGGCTTCTCTACACAGCACAGCTGCATATTGCTGGCTAGTAAATGCAGATTAATCCTACTCTAACAGCAAGCATTTACGCTTTGGCTATTACAGTTGATGAATTAGAGAGAGTTCTTCTGGATCTCCTACATGGCATGTGTATGACTACAGATGATAGAATGATGATGGTATTTGGGGCTTTGCGGGCCAGTGGGAGGAGAAGGATCACACCAAAACCAATATATAAAAAATTGACATTTTATTAATTTTACAGACTAAAAAACATGGGCAATCATGCACATGTTAACATACAGACAACACATGTAAGGGGAATTATAAAATCAATTTGATCAGAGTCATTAAGTAGAAATACAACCATCTCCTTATCCTTCTCCTCCCACTGGCCCGCAAAGCCCCACTTTTTTCTGTCTCCTTGTTTTTGTATGCAATTAGGGGTAAGGGCCTCACTACACGGTACCCTATTTGTTTCGATGATGGTATTTCTTGCAAAAAAAAAAAAGACTCCCCAACAATGCATAGTTCCACTGCAGTTCAAAGGCAATTGGTTAAAGGGGCATTCCAATTATTCACTTAAAATGTGATATTTCACCCACTGTTAGGCTGCCCATACATTAGTCTTTTTTTTCTTTCAACCAGTTGGGTAAAGGAAAACAAAATGGCCCAACTCCCTCATCCACACATTCGACGTGGATAGGGAAATCCTTCCTACTGAGCTATTGTATTGTAACAGTGGGGAGACTTCCCCATCTTCAGAAGTGGTGGCGGCACTTATCAATTGGGAGATACCCAACAAGCTGTTTTTTACAGAACTTGATTGGTAGATCAACTTCTGTACAACCAGCCTGTCCATAACTGGATCGAAATTTGGCCCGTCCCTTCTGAACCAGCAGCATTTCAATCCATGTATAGCCAGGAAGGTTAGGAAGATGGGGAGTTAAAACCGCTAACAGTTATACACCCCTTCGGGCAGTGGAGAGAGCTCTGCACATCTGTCTCAGGGTACCTGACTCTCCCCAGGCTCTCTCTGCAAGAGTTGTAAGAGAATGCAACAGATGGACCAGAGGCTAACATACCATTTGTTTAGACTGTGTAAGGGTTCTCAGGGACCTAGGGGCCCATTTATACTAGATATGAGTCAGAAGGAATTTTGTCACATAGCTGTCAATGAACACACAGCAAATGTTTTTACTTGGCCAATAGTTGAATGAGTAAAGGGTCGGGAACTGGTCTTGCACAAGAGCGGTTTTGATGTCAGTTTCCACCACTGAGGTGGACTACTGCTCTAGTATGAGAAGTGAGAGTCCAAGGAGTGTAGGGGAATGAGGGTTATATACTGAATTTCATAAAACCTACAAGAAGCCAGTGGGTCATTCAGCCTACCAGATTCCATTAATAACTGAAATAATGTGGACTGACCATTGATGGATGGACTGACTGTTAAAGCCTAAAGTTCTACAATTCACTGTATGATAAATAATATTTCTTACTTGGCTGCTTCTCTCAGAACCGTGACGTTTCTCATTTTTCCCTCTCCGTCCTTAAATTCTGTCTTGTTTGCAACAGTTAGGATCCCGTTCCTGGTGGAGAAGTCAGGGAAGCACCTCTGCAGGACTGTTAGAAGAAAAGACAAGGTCAGACAATTCTGCAACGTTAAACCTCTGAAAGGGGTGTGAAAAGGGCCAATCAACAGGCAATATGCAGACATGGTAAAATACCTATTCTGTATTAATCTAGCTACATCCCATTAATCAAGAAATCTGAAGTCATTTTGTTAAGTCTGTGTCTCCTATTCCTGAAAGCTGACCACAGTACCTTTGCAAACATCTGCTCCAAATCTAATGGTACACTTTTTTCATGAAGGGAACCTGTAAACCATGGGTGTCCAACCTTTTGGCTTCTCTGGGCCACAATGAGTAGAGAGAAATTTTCTCGGGCTGCATATAAAGTATATACTATAGTTAAGGTATATAAGTAATAAAATGCCGCGCCCCCCGTACTAATTTAACACAACTAGAGGATGATCAAATGAAATGGAATCAGTATACAGAGGTTTACTTCTTCTGAGAGATAATAAAAGAACACTCTAACCACCATCACCACTTCAGTGATTTGAAGTGGTCATGGAGGTAGCAGTCAGAAACACTGCACATGCTCGCCCTCTCCCCTCCGAGGCAGCCTCTGCCTACAGTTGGAAGCTGCTGTGGCCGTGCCCCCGACTCGACTTCCTTCCTCCCCAGCAAAAAAATAATTGTCAGGGGGCAGTGGGCCGCATTGCCTGCGGTTCTGGGCCACATTTGGCCCTTGGGCCGCAGGTTGGACATGCCTGCTGTAAACAGATACATTTATGGGCTCTCAAGTTGCAATGCTGACCATCTTCTGAAAAAAATATTTGTCTGGCTGACATGCTGGGCCTCAAACTTCAGTAATTATACAGCCAGTGGAGTCAAAACCCCTAATCAGTTAGCATGTTTTAGGTCAGTGACTCATGATCTATTGAAACCAGAGGATCAGCATGATAACCAGGCAACTAAAACCTTCAGATTTTCAGTAATGGAAGAGTTCTCATGTCTGTGAAGATTCTTATTTATCCAGGTCACGGTAAAGCTAATAGTAGTCTGTTCCGTTTAACTGACCGCCTTCTATAAAGGTAGTGATTCATAATGTATGATGAAATGCATTGGCAGAGCTTGGACGCACTTCACAGCGTGTGCTTCCAGTCGCCATTTTGGATTCTGAAATACATGAGTGTAGCAGCACTGCAGTTTTTATATTTTGTAAGTGCAATTCTTTTTTAAAATAAAGATCTTCTTTAGTTTAACACTATTGGGAGATCTTCCCTTGCTTTGTTCTCTTCCCATGTATTTATGACCCGATGTGGAGTGGCGAGGTCTGTAGCACATTGAGTGTATTGCCCTCCAAGGACATGAGGAGTGTGGAAAAACTATGAACCATGTCTCATTAGGAATGTGCTTATGTCCCTACAGCCTGATATGACCACTCAATGTATGAGGGTCATGTCCATCAGGTAAGCTGCCTATGTGCATAGTGCTGGTTTTTTGCTTACAAGATTCACCTCGCAGGCAGCAGCTCAGACACAGTTGATAGAAACATGGAGATGGGCTTGTACAACTCTTACAGAAGAGTCAGGGGTCAAAGGCCTCTGATATAAAGTACATAGCACAATGCAAGAGAGGTCAGTACCAGAAAAAGAAAGGTTTACCACCATGTGTGCAGAATAGGCCTCCCTAGTGAGCTGCCTGCCAAGATTCGTAACAAAGGTGCCTTCCAGATATTTTGTTTTATATATGCTAAAAAGGAATACAGAAAGAATCAAGAGGGAAGGAAGAAAAAAGGGAAACAAAAAGGGGGGGGGGGTAAAGGCAGGGGGGACAAAGACAGCTTGTGCCCTAACAGGGCATATTTTAGGGAACCCAGCAGGAGTGTTTTAGGTTGAGGCCCATTACTCAGAGCCATGCAACGGACCAGGGGTGCCCGAAGGGTTGTACTTGTTCCCAAATGGATGGATTTTTAGAAAGTCCCAGAAGATATGCAGATAGGAACCCTTTTCCTGGCCACATCGGCAGCATAAATTGGATGTGTGCAGAAAGATTTTATGTAGCATGGTTGGAACCCTGTACCATCGACATAAGATCTTGTAGCCCTGCGCTTGAAATATGTTAAAAATGGAAGACTTGCATGCAAACAATAAAGCCTGTTTGACTTTGGCTGGGGAGAAAGTCAACTGTAGATCCTCTTCCCACTTAGGTATGTAAGATGGGACGTAGAAATTACGTGGTCCCAGATGATGAGTGACCCAAGATTGCCATCATCCCATATGACATTAAAAATAATAACACTAGTGTGTTGTTCTCCTCTTGGGGGGGGGGGGGGGTTTAAGGCAATTGAAGAAATGAAAAGAGAGAAAAGCAAAACAAATATATATATATATATATATATAAAATATAAATATTTATTAATACAATTCTAATTAAAAAGTGACAAATATGCCAAACTTGAACGATTCACATAACCTCATCCTAATCCCATGGCCAAAAACGGAAGAAACCAAAGTTGGTCATGGGCAAATAGGACCAAAAGTATTATGCAATAAATGCACCAAAGGAAGAGGAATGGGGATACACAACTCCCATCCTGGGGTATGACCCCCAAGGGAGGGAAAGTATTTAATCCTTTTGGTCCTATTTGCCCATGACCAACTTTGGTTTCTTCCGTTTTTGGCCATGGGATTAGGATGAGGTTATGTGAATCGTTCAAGTTTGGCATATTTGTCACTTTTTAATTCGAATTGTATCAATAAATATTCTCATTATATATATATATATATATATATATATATATATATATTTGCTTTGCTTTTCTCTCTTTTCATTTCTTCGATTGCCTTAAAAATCCCCCCCATAAGAGGAGAACAACACACTAGTGTTATTATTTTTAATGTAAGATGGGACGAATCCTGTAGGAGAGGACACCAGTCATTTATACAGCTGAGATAGGAGGTTGGGTGCATGAGACATATCCATACACAAGTTCTCAAATGGGGTGGGGTAATGCAGGCTACCATGTTTAGCAATGGTAGATTTCAAAAAGTGGTAGGTCTGGTATGCCGACAAATTGTCAATAGACAGCCCAATAAATGCTGGATGTCTAACAGTGAAGGGCATCTAGAAGATGACACAAAGTGTAGAAGACAAAAATTGCCTATGTCTAAGAGGCGGTCAAGATTTTGTTAGTGTTACCGGGCACAAGCTCCAGATCCCTCAATAGGGGGATCAGGGGGGACTGGTGTAATGAGACGTCCAGAAGGGGAAAAAGTGGATGAAATCACATTAAGCGCAGCTCTGATGCACAAGGAGGGAGATTAAGCGTAACCATGGGAGCCACGAAATACAGGACAAGATTTTCACGCTTACACTGTATTTGTGGGCTCACACTCATCACATTTTTGTTTTTTTATACTGTACACTGTGTGTTATAATAATTTGTCATGGCTCTGGTTGAGTCACAAGCTGATGATTTTGTGTGATTTTGGTATTATATATATTTGTTTTATACATCTGTGTTAATGATTTTTATACACTTTTGGTTGGCTGTATACTAAAAAGGTTCTATTTTTGTAATTTTTTGGATTATGAATATAACATAATCATTTTTTTATGTTTAGCTTTTTGTTTTTAGCGTCTCACTTTATTGGCTTCCTAAACAAACAAGTCTATATAGTATGTCTTTCAAATATATACATATTTGCTGTTTAATCAGTTTAAAAATAGTGTAAGTATAGAAAAAGGCCCATTGATCTGTCAGAAATCCACTGAGCTTCTAAAATCCTGTTTGGGCTTATGACATGGTGCCCTTGCTGCACTGATATCCTATCCAGGATTGTCAGCCCTGCCTTCACGACTACGGAACTCCACCTATACCCTGCCCCCTCCGCCCCTTCAACATGCTTACTTTAAACTCTTTCCCAGTAAAACAATGTTTCTGCCTTGTTTGCCAAGAGCCTGCCCATATACTGTGTATAGGGAAAATCTCTTGGGAGATGTAGTTCTGGGGACATGCCTAGGTCAGTAGGAACTAACCTTCCAGACGCTGCCCCTGCATTCATTTTACAAGCCTGGTGAAGACATCACAGGGAATAATAAAAGCCGTTTCTTGCTACAGGAGCAAAGTAAAAGACAAATATAATGTATAAAAGCTGGTACAATCTCTAAAGGGGGAAAAGAAGGTTTGAGGGTAAATTTAGGTAATGCTTGGACTACACTTTAAAGCGGAGCCACCCAAAAGGGGAAGCTCTGCTTGCGCCTTAACACCCCCCCCCCCTTTCCCACCACTGCACTGCCACTTTTTTTGGGGGGGGGAGAGGGGGGAGCTGGTACCTGTTTTTGACAGGTACCTGCTTCCACTTCTGGGTCAGATCACGGTCGTGATCTACGAGGAGTATCAACCCCCTCCTCCTTTCCCCCTCCCCACAGCCTTCTGGGACACACACAGGTCCCAGAAGACTGCAGGACTATTCAGAAAGTGAAGCGCAACTAATGCAGGCACAGTAGGGAACCGTCTGTGAAGTCAGAAGGCTTCACTGCCAGTTTCCCTTACCTAATATGCCCCGTGCCTGCACCCGAAGCTGATTGAAGAATTGGCTTGGGTGCCGACATTGCGGGATCCCTGGACAGATAAGTGTCCTTATATTAAAAGTCAGCAGCCACAGTATTTGTAGCTGCTGACTTATTTTTTTTATTTAAGGAGACGTGGGTTTTATCAGTCATACAAGTAGCTATCATCAGTTCTGAAATATTTTAGGAACATACTCCAACCATAACTCGGTCACCTTAATCACATCACCATTGTAATGTGTCAAGGCAAATGTTAATTGTCAAGGAACAGTATGTGAGGTGGGAAAATATGTGTAAAAAAATAGGGTGTTTTCACAAATTTTCAAAGATGGAATAAAACCTTTAAAAATTTGAATGGGAGCGCCAGACCAAAGAGCTGAGAGTCTAAAATCATTTAATATCAGTGTTTGCTCATAATTAATCGCAAAAAGACTACTTGGAACAGCCAATGAGTTTTGGAGTTTCAGACACTCTCCAAACTCTCGAAATGTGTTGGCTGTTCCACAATGTCTTATCATGATCAAACACCAATATTAAAGGATTTCGGATTCTTAGATCATTGATCTGGCACTCTCAAACTTTTTACATGTGGATCCTTAACTTTAGGTACCCTATACAGTAAAACCTTGGATTGCGAGCATAATTCGTTCTGGAAACATGCTTGTAATCCAAAGCACTCTTATATCAAAGCGAATTTCCCCAAAAGAAATAATGGAAACTCAGATGATTCGTTCCACAAGTCCTTCAGTTTATAGTCTATGAACAAAGATTTTAGCAATGTGATAGGTTGTGTAACCATAAAATGTCCATCCACAATTCCCTTCCCAAGGGGATTAGAAGCAAAATCTATCAGAGCTACAGAATATAAGAGAGATGAGAGGCGCCTCTAAGTGTAGCAATATGGTTACATTTATTGAAGGTTCAACATTTAGCAACTTGATGATTAAAATAGGCACACCTAAGTATGCAGGCATCTGGGGTAAAGATGTCCACATAGACCATCTTCTGAACCACCGGCTCTCACCACTGTCAGTCTGCAATCGTGACCGGGAAGAATAGCCTGCAGTAGAGTGATCTGAAAGTGAGGTTTGGAATCACTCGTGGAGCGCAGCGGGGAAGGGATGATGAAGATGGCTGTGCAGAGGATGGTCTATGACTGTGGACAGCTTTACCCCAGATGCCTGCATACTTAGATGTGCCTGTTTTAATCATCAACCATGTGAGTTGCTAAATATTGAACCTTCATTAAATGTAACCATGTTGCTACACTTTAGAGGCGCCTCTCTTCTTTTATACATGACGCTACTTGTATATCAAGACATCGCTTGTATATCAAGTCAAAATTTATTTAAAAAATTTGCTTGTCTTGCAAAGCGCTCTCAAACCCAGGTTTTACTGTATAAGGGACATCCTGTTTTGTTGAGTGGCCTTACCAGAGCTACTGCACCCCATATGAATGTGAATGGTTTTCTTTAACCACGGCCTACTGATAAGTAGAATTCACCACCTCCTTTTAGGTAGAAATGTAGCCCAGATTTAACAATACTTCAATAAGTATTTCTATATTTAAAATTCTCTTATTTAGTACACACATGGTAGCAACAAGAACTTACATGGCCTACTTGGAACGATCATAGATGGGCAGTCTTCATCCCGTAAAACTTCTGCAATAGACTGAGATAATCACAGATCAGGTAAAGCTTCTACAGATTTATATTTTCATACAAAAACCAGATAACTGCCAATCATACTTCTCTCTGTGGGTGACGCCAATCTTGTTTTATAATATACAGATTTCCTGTATATTATGCAATTTTATAACTGAACAAAATGGTCAGCTGGGGGGATTTTTACATTTTAAAGTGTCTCTTTTCATTCTGAATCTAGTAGAGAAGGGATAAAACCTCGGGTATCGGGTTTTATTTTGCCCTCTGTGTTTCATTGGGGAAATTTGCCTTCAGTTACTGTAGACACAGAAAGTGTAAGAAAATGTTTGCAGCAATGGAGAGAAAATCTCTACAAAGAGGTAAAGTGGGGCAAAACACAGCTACCCTACACAGTCTTACAGAAGCTCCAAAAAGGAAAGAGGGAAACCACTTGTAGGGAGGTGCAGTGTGGTGTGGCAGCAGTAAACACTTGGAAACCAGATATAATAAAATGGTATTGTAGTTAAAGTCCAACAACCCAACTACCTGGTGGAAAGGCAACCCAACCGGGCGCACTCCCAAAATGTTGCAGAGAACAGGGTAGCGGCAGGTCTCGGATGCTCCACCACCATCTGTCTCGAAGTACAGAATGCAGCCTGGCAGGTCTGCGCCCAAATGGGGAGTCTTCCAGTAAAAACAGCATGTCCATGCTCATGCCCTATTCACCAGAAACCTCTCCCTACTGCTGTTGCTGTCAGATGGGTGCCAAGCCTGAGAGCCAGAGCCCTAAATTGGCTCTGCCTGACCCAAGATGACTGCCAGAGTCATATGGGTCAGCAGAATCCAATTAAATAACTTCCGCAGTGACCCAGGAAACCATCTTCCTCTTGACTTCCCCTCCAACTGCAATGCTCCTGCCTGCAGTGTGGAAAATAGACTGCACCTGACTACACGTTCACCATATTAAAAGCCTCAGAGTCAGTTTATTTCCAGTATACAGACCACTCCCATCTGGTACATTCTCTAAGGCATTTCACTCCTTTGGGAGCTTACTCATAGGGTAATACATTTCCCTGCCTTAGACAGCTGTCAGAGGTACAAGTGTCTCCATTGGAGGATTTCCACTTGTCCTCGCAGTTTCTGCAACCTCATGCTCTGGCGGTTTAAGGACACTGATAGAAGTCACAAGACTGCTATATACTGCTGATGAGAAAAAGTATTTATCCATTTATATTTACTCAAATATTTGCATTTCCATGTTCTGTGTACTGTGGGAGATCAGATATAGTGAATGCAGGTTCGGGGTTTAGTAACAATTTAAACACGTGGTCATTAGGAATAATTACTCCCTTAAAGATAGATAAAAAGTTCAATGATGTCAATGGGAACTTATCTCAAAAGAAGAAATTGTTAACTGCTCAAGGGAACCCCCAGCAACCTCTGGAGGAACTCTAAGGTTCCATGGAACCCCGGTTGAGAAACCCTGGTCTAGTTGCAAGATCCAGAGTAGAGTATTTGAATTGCGACTGTGTGCATGAGTCTTTCTGAACCGCTATTTTTTTTTTTTTTGCAAATTCTTTTTATTGTTTTCAAGAAAAGTACAAAAACAGAGCCCTCGGCATACCCCGGCTCAGGAGAAAACAAAATACAATAAGACCCCGTTCAGACAGGGGCGACACGACTTGGTGGGGCGACCTCGGCGCAAATTGCACGGACTTCATATCATTGAAGTCAATGCAAGTCGCCTCCAGGTCACCCCAAAGTAGTACAGGACCCTTTTTCTAAGTCCGAGCGACTTGTGTCACTCCTATTAGAACGGGTCCTGTACTATTCAATGGCGAGCGACCCACAGCAACTTGTCAGGCACAAGTCGCGCTAGTGTGAATGGGGGCTTAAAAGAAAAAGAAACGTAACAACTAAAAACAATCCACCCCAATTATAGGCTGCTGCCTCAAAGAGATCGAGTGTGTGTGATCGAGATCGATATGAAAAAATAACAAAGGAAGAACTATCAGCCCCCCCCCCCCCCCCCCCCAGCCAAAACAACAAATAAAATAATGTGATGGGTGCGCTGATAGATGTTAAACCTGCAACCAAAGGTCCTTTTACCTAATGTGGAGTAAATTTATTTGTAATAATGTTTGGTGCACTATAACTACTAATAATGTGTCTCGTGCAAAAATTCTCAAACAAATGTGTTATACTCTCAATACCCAAAAATATTCTCATAAAAACCATTAATATGCAAAAGAACACAGTGAACAGGTGAATAAATCAATGGTGAATTGAATATGATCCAATGTGCTAAAACAAGTGTCCATAAAGTCTAAATTCATCCATAGTGCTTCACCGCAAATAAAATGTAGGATCCAAGTTTGAAAATCAAAACAGTGCTCTATCCAATTCAAAAGAAATGTGTGAATCCCACCACCTCCTATCTCAGTTGAAGTCGGCTCGGAGGAAACGCGTCAGGGAGGAGGCGTGCCGTCACACACGTCATCCGCGGTCCGTTCTGCAGCCGGCCACGGAGAGCCACAGGGTATTCTGTGAAAAGCTTGTATCAAGATACACGAAAATAAGTGATTACAAGATACCGCAAATAAAATGTAGGATCCATGTTTGAAAATCAAAACAGTGCTCTATCCAATTCAAAAGAAATGTGTGTGAATCCCACCACCTTTAGGGTTTCCTCCTTACCCGACGGATAAAAGTAAGGTGCAAAAAAACTCCCAAATCAATTCCCTGTGTGAAAAAAAGTGTCACCAATATTGCAGATTCACCCGGTGCGGAGGATGATAATCTAAGCCTCTTACCAGATGAAAATGTCACTGCGCTTGGAATATATCCCACTAAAGGGTTTCCTTTCCTCCAACACCAGCAGATTCAATTGTGGATGATCTCTATACACGAACCACTTTAGCTGCTATACTCCTCCATATGACTCCACCAATGTGTAACATGAAATGAAGAGAATGCAGCCGATAGTGCATTACCCCCAAACTTTAATAAAACAATAGGCTAATTACACTTACTTTCGTGTATCTTGATACAAGCTTTTCACAGAATACCCTGTGGCTCTCCGTGGCCGGCTGCAGCACGGACCGCGGATGACGTGTGTGACGGCACGCCTCCTCCCTGACGCGTTTCCTCAGAGCTGACTTCAACTGAGATAGGAGGTGGTGGGATTCACACACATTTCTTTTGAATTGGATAGAGCACTGTTTTGATTTTCAAACTTGGATCCTACATTTTATTTGCGGTGAAGCACTATGAATGAATTTAGACTTTATGGACACTTGTTTTAGCACACTGGATCATATTATATTCACCATTGATTTATTCACCTGTTCACTGTGTTCTTTTGCATATTATTGGTTTTTATGAGAATATTTTTGTGTATTGAGAGTATAAGGCCCCGTTCACATTGGGGCGATCCGACTTCCCGGGGCGACCTCACAGGTCGCGACGCGCTGCTCGCCCCGCGACCTCGGAGCGGCCGGCACGGACTTCATAACATTAAAGTCTATGCAGGTCGCTCCGGGTCGCCCCAAAGAAGCTCCGGACCCTTTTTCTAAGTCGGAGCGACTTGTGTCGCTCCTATTAGAACGGGTCCGCAGCTTCTCTATGGAAGGCGACCTACGGCGACCTGTCAGGCGACCAGGTCGCCTGACAGGTCGCCCCAGTGTGAACGGGGGCTAACACATATTTGTTTGAGAATTTTTGCACGAGACACGTTATTAGTAGTTATAGCGCACCAAACATTATTACAAAACAACAAATAATAAGAGTGGATTAACGAGAAGTAGTCACAATATCAACACGATCGACTGTGGTGTCTACCGTCTCCAGCCAGATACTCCAAACCTTGGTGGATTTTTGGGGACAGCCCCTATTAGTGTAGACTTCTTTGTATAATGGTATGACAGAGTTCCCCAATGGCTGAACCGCCATTTTATGTAATAATATCTCCTTCTCCACTCACCTTTCTGGGGTTGTTGAAACCGGGCTTACAGAACTGCCGGTAGTATTCCCAGTAGCTGGTATTGTACCTGTTGGCTTGCACGTCCAAGTAGGTTGCAAATCTATCCGGGCACTTGGGAACGCACAACTGTACACAAGACAATGGAGTCAGCAGCCAATCACATGTGACATATGAGTATAAAACTTTACAATTTACACACAGACATTTTTTAAGCAGAACATGCATGAAAAAGAAAGGTCCAATTATCTGAGAACATCCCAGGTTTTCTTTTGTTGCTTTTTTTTGTTTTGTTTTTTTTTGCTATTTTTTATTTGGAGGGTGCAGTCTCCCAAGAAAATGGGTCTCCAATTATTGTAAACATTTTAAAGTCTTTGTTTATATGCATTTGTCTAGCTATACAGGGAGGGCTATACAAGGGCAGCCATCATTTTCCATTACATATACCACTCCTGCTTCCACCTTTTAACTCTCATCTTTTTTTTTTTACACAAATGTACATTTTTAGCCTCAAGATTAGTTAAAACCTGCAAAGCATTATATATTTTCTGAAAGCAGAGACTCTGTTGAATAAAACGGTGGTGGTCATGGGCCTCCGCAGGTAGGGGCAAGGGGGGAGCAAGTGCTGAGATCCCAACTGACAGCACAGTGAGGGCAGTGTTCTGTCAGATGCTGAACTGCGGTAATGCAGGGCGGGTGGGCAGATGAATGAGCGGTTGGGCAGTCAGGCAGGCCAGTGAGAAGGCGGACAGACAGGGGAGTGGGCAGGCCAGTGAGCAGGCGGACAGGCAGGTGAGCGGGCGCCCTGCATTGTCGCAGTTCAGCATCTGAAGAACACCGCCCTCACTATGTAGCCTTGGGAAACAGAGAGATTATATTATCCCTGACTGCCCGTCCTTACTTTGGGACACTGCCACTAGCAAGTGACAAGCTGCATCTGGTGGCAGGTGACATGGCAAGTGACAAGCTGCACCTGGTGGCAGGTGACGTGGCAAGTCACAAGCTGCATCTGGCTGCAGGTGATGTGGCAAGTGACAATCTGCATCTGAAGTCAGGTGTCGTGGCAAGTGACAAACTGCATCTGGTGGCAGATGATGTGGCAAGTGATAAGCTGCATCTGGTGGCAGGCGATGTGGCAAGTGACAATCTGCATCTGGTGGCAGGTGACGTGGCAAGTGACAATCTGCATCTGGTGGCAGGTGACGTGGCAAGTGACAAGCTGCATCTGGTGGCAGATGACTTGGCAAGTGATAAGCTGCATCTGGTGGCAGGTGACGTGTCAAGTGACAAGTTGCATCTGGTGGCAGGTGACGTGGCAAGTGACAAGCTGCATCTGGTGGCAGATGACGTGGCAAATGATAAGCTGCATCTGGTGGCAGGTGATGTGGCAAGTGACAAGCTGCATCTGGTGGCAGATGAGGTGGCAAATGATAAGCTGCATCTGGTGGCAGGTGACGTGGCAAGTGACAAGCTGCATCTGGTGGCAGGTGACGTGGCAAGTGACAAGCTGCATCTGGTGACAGGTGACGTGGCAAGTGACAAGCTGCATCTGAATGTAGGTGACATGGCAAGTGACCAGATAAATCTGGTGGCAGGTGACGTGGCAAGTGACAAACTGCATCTGAAGGCAGGTGACGTGGCAAGTAACAAGCTGCATCTGGTGGCAGACGATGTGGCAAGTGACAAGCTGCATCTGGTGGCAGGCGATGTGGCAAGTGACAAGCTGCATCTGAAGTCAGGTGATGTGGCAAGTGACAATCCACATCTGGTGGCAAGTAAACATTCCAGTGGAGGACACTTGTTTTGCTGAAAAGTACTACTAGGGAAAATAAATCTAAATATTGCAGCAAAAGCTATTTTTAATTTTATATTTTATTGGCAGTTCACTTTTATCTTGTTATTTTTGCCTGGAGTTCTGCTTTAACTGCATATGTGTTCACTTATGTGTTCATCATACCTGGATGGTAGGGCACTGCAAATTGATAAGCACCAGAGGACTTGCACATTGCAGGATATTAAAATACATTAAGAGGGTCTTGTTCCTAAAATAAATCATAAGGACACAATAAATGATCGGTTTATTCCATAACACAAGTATGAACATTTAAACCACAGATAATCAATTACAACATTAAAAATGTAGAGAAAGATTTGCTCTCAACGGTGACCCTGATAATGGTGCCACATCCCATATAAATGTAACAAAGAGGTTGTTTCCCTGGTGGTGGGACTTCGCAGGCAACAAAATTAATTTACAAATAGTAATATACAAAAATGTATTTTATTGAAAACATAATAATGGATTAAAAAGAGAAAACAGTAATTCACGTTTCATATGATGCAGGTGACATGGGTACTATAACAGAAGAAACCCAAAATCTGTTATAGTACCCATGTCTTCTGCATCATATGAAACGTGAATTACTGTTTGCTCTTTTTAATCCATTATTATGTTTTCAGTAAAATACATTTTTTTATATTACTATTTGTAAACCCATTTGGTTGCCTGCGAAGTCCCACCACCACGGGAACAACCTCTTTGTAACATTAAAAGTGTAAATATTAAAGTGGGCATCATCAGGTTCAATATTATTATTTCATGTTAGGAAACGTGTAGAAAATACAGGTATTTATTACTTCTTTTGGGGAGCACAGTACCCCCCAATGCCTTCATCTGCATTTCCCGTCCGGAATGTTGAAGCCATTTTTGTTCAGGCTTCATGCAGGATCACCATTTATTTCCTGGAATGTGATGGCAGCTCATAGATAGAAATTATGTAAATCTGGGTCTCTGCAAATTCATAAACAGATCAGCTGTGTCTGACACAGAATAAATGAAACAAGGGCGCCAGGTCAGAGTAGTGTTTAACCACTTGCCTACTAGGCCTATTTTTGACATTTGGTGTTTACAAGCTAAAATCAGTTGTTTTTGCTAGAAAACTACTTAGAACCCCTAAACATTATATATTTTTTTTAGCAGAGACCCTAGAGAATAAAATGGAGATTATTGTAATATTTTTTATCACACCGTATTTGCGCAGCCGGGTGCTGATCAAATGCCAATTGGCGGACCTTTTTCGGTCATGTCCCTTCGACAGAAGCCGGACCGGGTTGTTCTGGTGGGAGGGGGGGGCGTTCCTCTGTCAGAACATAACAGAACAGCAGGGGAGATCGCTGTACTAACACACTTGCGGACAGTTCAGATCCACCTGTCAGTTTTTCAGGCGGATCTGAACGGATGCCCCATACATCTCTATGGGGCATCGGATGTCAGCGGAGACATGTCTGCTGACATCCGATCCGATCCTGTCCGTCAAATTTGGACGGATGGAAACCCTATTTTCCATCCGTCCAGCAGATCGGATGAGAATGGACAGGCGGTCCGTTCTCGTCCGATTCCCCCATAGAGAAGAGTGGGGACCTGACAGCTCTGTCTCCGCACACAGCACGGAGACACAGCTGACATCCGCCTGCTCAGTGAGGGATCGGCGGATCGATCCCCCACTGAGATAAAAAGGAGTCCGCCGATGGACTCCTATGTGTGAAAGGGGCCTTAAAAAAAAACAAAAAAAACAACGCTGTACTGAGCTTTGTCATGCTGCAGTGTGCAAGAGGCCTTAAAGTGTTACTAAACCCACAACAGTAAAATCAGTCTGTATATGTAGTAAAGCATGCTTGTTATACATTGTGGAACCTAAGGGGTTAATCCTCTGCATTGTGTAACAAGGCTGTTTGATCCTGTCTTCTCTGATGCTCATCTACTTCCAGTGTTTCCAACTCATCTCCTGATTTTCTAGAGGCCAGGACATGCTCAGTTTGGTGTGTATTACTACATTTTTTTTTTTCTTGGGAGAGTGCATGTGCCAATCAGCACTGTCCAGACAGAGGGTCTGTGCGAAGCTGTACCCAAATGAAATTGACGTCTTTTTTTCCCCACAAATAGAGCTTTCTTTTGGTGGTATTTGATCACCTGTGCGATTTTTATTTTTTGCGCTATAAACAAAAAAATGAGCGACAATTTTTTAAAAAAAAAAACAACATTTTTCACATTCTTTTATATGAAATTCTTGAAAATAAAAATGTAAAAATCTATGTTTTTTTTACATTTTAGGCCAATTTGTTTTCTGCTACATATTTTTGGGAAGAAAAATCGCAATAAGTGTATTTTGATTGGTTTGCGCAAAAGTTATTGGGTTTACTAACTAAGGGAAAGATTTGTCATTTTTATGGTTTATTTTTTTTACTAGTAATGGCGGCGATCTGCGATCTTTTGCGGGACTGCGACATTGCGGCGGACAGATCGGACCCCTTACTGACATTTTTGACACTTTTGGGGGTACCAATGACATTACTACAGTAATCAGTGATATAAATTTGCACTGTTACTGTAAAAATGACACTGGCAGGGAAGGGGTTAACAGTACGGGTGATCAAGGGGTTAAATGACTAGGGGAGTGATTCTAACTGTGGGGGGGCGTGGCTTCTGAAATTACCATAGTCATGTGATCCTATATAGAAGGATCACATGGGCTCTATGAGCATTGCAGGGAGAAGAATGGTTAGCTGTGTTTACAACAGCTGACCGTTCTCTCTCAGCGGGGAGCGATCGCGTGATTCTAACTGTCAGGGGGCGTGGCTTGTGAAGTCATCACAGAGACATGCGATCTTCTATAGCAGGATCACATGACATCTGTGATCACTTCAGGGAGAAGTACGGACGGCTGTGTTTACATCAGCCGTCCGTCCTTCTCTGTCAGCAGTGGGAGATCAAGAGTGGCCGGCGGGCATCAGAGCCGCCTGTCACCCGCACTAGCTTCCCCGCTGACGAGCAGGAGCGGGAGCGTGCCCCTGGCAGGGCGTGATCGCCCCCTAGCTCCTCCCAGCACTGTACATGTACGGGACTTTGCCTGGAAGTGCCAGACTGCCGCCGCACAACTGCGGCGTGCGGTCGGCAAGTGGTTAAAGACAAATAGACTGTTCATTTTGGAAAATAACTTTCCCCAGAGCTTAGTGAATGAGATGGAGCACTGATAACCTCCATCATCCAATCACGGTAAAGCAAAAAATGCTCTTTTTTTTTTATATTCCAGGAATGTGATTGGGTATTCTTTACAAAGTGAAATTTCACCACATTCACCAATTGCTGGGGAAAAATAGCAAAAAACCATGAAGGGCCCCCTGGACCCCTGGCCGGGGGCCCTTCCCTTCTAGCCTGGTGCTAGCTTCAGGAGGAAAAAGGAGGACAGTGATTTCTCTAGATGCCGCCCCTCCTATCCAGGTGTACAGAGGAGCCGCATGGGCCCCCTGGAGCATGGGGCCCAGTTGCAATTGCAACCCCTGCAACCCCTGTAGTTACTCCCCTGCCTTGCACCTTGCAACTTCTCTAGCACGGATTATTTTCCTTTAGTAATTCAACCCCTATGACTGTAGTTTTCACTATAGCAACCTCTGCTAATGCTTTTTCATCAGTTTACCCACATCTGTGATGAGGTTTACTTTACTATACAGTTTATTTTTTTATTGTTACATGTTTATTTGTGAAGACTTGTAAAGTTTTTGAAGGCATATGCATATAATCACTCCAATTCCTTGCTGTATTGAGCAAGTCTGTGTAACGCTAATTGTTTCCACAAGAGGGCTCCAGAGACAACAGTCAAAGCAACTGCATGAACCTTGCAGGCAGACACATAGTATAAATGATAAAATATTAGCTGCCTGGAAGGCAAACAGCAAGTAGTAATTATCTGATCATTTTTAGGACAGCATACAAAAATAGATACTTACTCATTCCGCGTATCCTTCTGTCCACAGAACTGTCCATAGCTGTCGGTGGGGTATATAACTTTCCTGGGGTCCCCATGTATCCATGCTGAAAGACAAAGCACAGAATTGTAAAACACAAATTTTAAGCAAATAGAAAACTGGAGCCGCACTCCTCATTTGTGTGCAAGGAGGAATCTTCCTGATTCTATTTCATTCGGCCCAGTGGCTGAACAATAAAAAAACAACTACCCATCTATGGGCAGCTTTAGGAAGCACCTGACAACATGGGGCAAAGCCATTTTTGTACTGTGTGTCCTGTAGTCACCAAAAAATAATGATACTTCTTTAACCACTTCCTGGCTGTGCTATAGCCGAAAGACAGCTACAGCACAGTGGTGTGGTTCTGGGAGGACATTCAGCTGGGGTGTGTTCTGTGATCACTGTGTCCTTTGGGCACAGGTTAGCACAGATTGGAGTAAAAGGCCAATCACAGCAGCACTTTACCATGGGATCAGCTGTGTTCAATCACATCTGATTACAATGTAAACAGACTTGCTGGTTATGGGCAGTACTTTCCTCATGCGCTGTCACAGCATGAGAAGAGAAGAGCAGACAGCCGACAAGGCTGACAGTGACCTGATGATCAGTGCAGCCCCAAGAGTGCCAATCAGTGCCGCCTATCAGAGCCCATCAGTGGCACCTATCAGTGCCTCCTTATCAATGCTGCCCATCAGTGCAGCCTATCAGTGCCTCCTATCAGTGCCCGTCAGTGCCTCCTATCAGTGCAGCCTATCAGTGCCCATCAGTGCTTCCTATCAGTGCCACCTATCAGTGCCTCCTCATCAATGCCACCCATCAGTGCCTCCTCATCAGTGCCCATCAGTGCCTCCTATCAGTGCCCATCAGTGCCTCCTATTAGTGCCCATCACTGCCTCCTATTAGTGCCCATCACTGCCTCCTATTAGTGCCCATCACTGCCTCCTATTCGTGCCCATCGGTGCTGCCCATCAGTGCCACCCATCAATGCCGCCCATCGGTGCCACCCATCAATGCCTCCCATCAGTGCCTCCTCATCAATGCTACCCATCAGTGTAGGCCATCAGTGCAGCCAATCAGTGCTGCCTGTCAGTGCCCATCAGTGCAGCCTATCAGTGCCCACCAGCGCCTCCTATCAGTGCCTCGTATTAGTGACCATCAGTTCCTCCTATTAGTGACCATCAGTGCCGCCTATCAGTGCTTATTAGTGCAGCCTATCAGTGCCGCCCATCAGCGCCTCCTCGTCAATGCTGCCCATCAGTGCCTATCAGTGTCCATTAGTGCCACAGATCAATGCAGCTTATCAGTACACATCAGTGTCTATCAGTGTCCATCTATGCCACATATCAGTGCAGCCTCATCAGCACACATCAGTGAAGAAGGAGAAAAATTACTTATTTGCAAAAAATTTTAACAAATTAGGAAAAACGTTTTTTTTTTTCAAATTTATGGTGTTTATTTTTTTGTTTGTTTAGCAAAAAATAAAAAACCCAGCGGTGATTAAATATCACCAAAATAAAGCTCTATCTGTTTCAAAAAATGATAACAATGCCATTTGGGTAGAGTGTTGGATGATCGCGCAATTGTCACTTTTTAGTGCGACAGCGCTGAAAGCTGAAAATTGGCCTGGGCAGGAAGCGGGTGAATGTGCTCGGTATTGAAGTGGTTAATACACTCCCAGGTCCCGCTAGGGTACTAAAGAAGGAAGTAGAGATTGTATCTTATTCCTCAGCTGGAATATTCCATCATTTACTATGAATGCAGAACCTGGAGCTTACAGAGACCTAAGAACCTCTCCAACCCGTGTGACAGCGCTCAGACACAATGGATGGCTGATTAGGAGCTGAGCAGTGCATTGTGGGAAGAAGGATAGAAGGTCCTCAATGCTAGGAAATACCGGGGGTTCCAAATTTACATCAAAGGGGGTGAGCAATCACATGACTCCAATACCTTTGTTTCAAATGGGCAAAGTGAAAGTTTACTTTAATCGCTTCATCTCTGGAAGATTTTACCCCCTTAAAGGTTAAAGAGTAACTCCACTTTTGCGTGAAAGTTATAGCGTTTCTTTAAACGATGGTATACATATGGGAATTGTTATTTATTTCTATTTTTTTTTTTATACTAGTAATGGCGATCGGCAACTTATAGCTGGACTGCGATATTGTGGTGGACAATCTGACACTAACTGACCTTGGAGGGGGGGGGGACTAACCAAATGACACAACCAGTGACACTAATATAGTGATCAGTGCTAATAATATACACTGTCACTGTACTAATGACACGGGCTGGGAAGGAGTTAACATCTAGAGTGATCAAGAAAAATGTGAAAAAAGCATTGCTGGTCCTTCCAAATCCATACCTTTCCGGTCTGGTGCAGATTTTAAGAGGAACCCCCTTCTCAACCATACCAGGCCACATGCCCTCAACAAGAGAGGGTGCTTTGGGGCAGGCAGGCTATGCCCTCCAAACCCCAAAGCACCTTGTCCCCATCGCCTCTTCCCCACAACCATGGCCGGTTGTGGGGGTCCATGGGCAGGGGGCTTATTGGAATCTATAACCCCCAGATCCCGGCACCCTCCCATGTAAATGAGTAAATGACTATGGGGTACATTGTACTCCTACTCATTCACCAAAAAAGTGTCAAAAACAAAAAACAAATACACAGTTTTTGACAATTCTTTTATTAAAAAACAAATGACACCCCCCCCCCCAGTGCAGAGCCAGCTTCAATCACGACGCCTGCCACCACCTCCAATCCGAAAAAAAGCTCTGCTCGCTCCGAAGGCTCCCACCGTCTGACTTTTCTTAAATAGCTAAGGGGCGGGGTCATTCAACGATGTCACCAGGTGGCACCTCCCTGTTGTGACGTCACTGACCCAGCATGTACCAGGGGACAATTTACCCCATACCCATTCAAATTGGGGGGGGGGGAGGGGGTGGCGGGATCTGGGATGCATGCTCAGATAAGGGTCTGGTATGGATTTGTTAGGGCCTTTAAAATCCATACCAGACCCCCCACTCTTTTTTTATTGGATATAATTTGTGTTCAAAACTGATCAGATGTGCGATTCAGATACGTTCCCATAGAAGGCAATGAGCCTGAAATTTGCATCTGAACTGCACCCCAGCACTCAAGAAAACACACAGAATTCTTTTTAAATTTGCAGCAAATTTGCGCTGCCGCTGCACCGCATTTATGTGAACCAGCTCCATAGAAAGCTGGTTTAATTGACATGTCATGCAAATCGGATGCGCATCCAATTTGTATATATGTGAACAGAGCCTTAAAAATAAAATGGACCCCCAGCTAGTGAACCAAAAAAGAAAAGGAGCTCAGGCTGCAATACTCACTTAATATCCAGAGCTGACGCCCACAATACATTCTCAACACAAGATGTCCTCAGTCCTCCAAGCTGAATGAGACTAAGGATAGTCTATGAATACAGGACCACATGACCCTCTCACTACACTACCCTTTTTACGCATTGCATTGGTGCAGACCCTATTGTGACGTGTGATGTGTCGCAAAAACATCTGCAACAGGATGGGGAAAAAAAAGTAAAATGTACATTCAGGGGGCCCCCAGGAGGGGAGATGGGGCAATTGTGGGACGGGTGCTATGCCCTGAGTTTGGCTTTAAACAACCTGACAGTTTCTTATATCTCCTGTGGACTCTTTGGTGGGATCTTTGCTAAATTCCGAGGTCTGTAGTGGTTATCTCCCCTCCATTGCTAGATTCTTATTTATTTTATATTATGGAGAATGTAACAGGATGAGCTAGAACACACAAAGCTAAATGGAAATACCCAAAACTCCCAGGTGGACAGAAACACAAGCAACACTGTTCCTAATGGCTACTACATGGAACTAGGTTATAGTTCCCTCTAGCAGGGGACACGGCTCACCCCAAAGTATGGAGTCTACCTCCATGATAGTTGATCTTCACTAGAGTTCCTGATAAAGGAAAACCCTAGTGGTCCAGGTTTACTTCAATGCAAGCTGGGTTGAGGTCACAGCTCTCAGGATTGCCCCACCAGGGTGGTAGCTGGAATACAGTGTGGAGACTGTACACAAAATGCTAGGCAGAAAAAGTAGTCAGGTTTGGGCAGAGGTCAATGGTAAGTGGCAGGCAAGAGAGTAGTTAATTCCGGACAGCGGTTGCGGGCAGGCAGCATTCAAGAGAAAAGTCAGGACAATCCAAGTCAGCAGCAAGCAAGGCAAACTGGAAGAATAATAGTTATTTTGCACAATGAATAGCTAGCAATATGACATACCACCAGCCAATTCAAAGGCTGGAGCTTAAATACCTCTTTGGTCAGAGGAAACACTCGGTGTAAATTTCAGAAAGTTCTGGAAATCCTGGCAGGGATTCTGCAAATACCATTGGAAGTGCTGGCAAGGATTCTGCAAATACCATTGGAAGTGCTGGCAAGGATTCTGCAAGTACCATTGGAAGTCCTGGCTGGGATTCTCCAAATACCAGTGGAAGTCCTGGAAGGAATTCTGCTAGTACCATTGGAAGTCATGGCAGGGATTCCTTGAGCACTATCAGAAGTGCTGCCAGGGATTCTGTAAGTTCCATTGGAAGTGCTGCTAGGGATTCTCCGAATACCAGCGGAAGTCCTGGTAGGAATTCTGCTAGTACCTTTGTAAGTCATTGCAGGGATTCCGTGAGCACCATTGGAAGTGCTGCCAGGGATTCTGTAAGTACCATTGGAAGTCCTGGCTGGGATTTTCTGAATACCAGTGGAAGTCCTGGCAGGAATTCTGCTTGCACCATTGGAAGTCATGGCAGGGATTCCTTGAGCACCATTGGAAGTGGTGCCAGGGATTCTGTAAGTACCATTGGAAGTCATGGCAGGGATTCCTTGAGCACCATTGGAAGTGCTGCCAGGCATTCTATAAGTTCCATTGGAAGTCCTGGCTGGGATTCTCAGAATACCAGTGGAAGTCCTGGCAGGAATTCTGCTTGTACCATTGGAAGTCATGGCAGGGATTCCGTGAGCACCATTGGAAGTGCTGCCAGGGATTCTGTAAGTACCATTGGAAGTCCTGGCTGGGATTTTCTGAATACCAGTGGAAGTCCTGGCAGGAATTCTGCTTGTACCATTGGAAGTCATGGCAGAGATTCCTTGAGCACCATTGGAAGTGGTTCCAGGGATTCTGTAAGTACCATTGGAAGTCCTGGCAGAGATTCTGAGAGTACTGTAACAACTATTTTGTAGACTAACAGGGTCCACCTATAGCTACATTTCTCCTTTTGTTGAACTCACCCAGTTGACAGTTAATAAAAGATGGTGCTGGGAAGACATGACCATCAAACAATGACTCATGAGACTAATTGGGGGCTAACAATACCCAAAGTAGGAAGATTATCTTGCGCCTATGACCAACCTTGCAGTGGCGCCCACTTTGCAGCAAATCCATCACCACTTTTGCAGTTATAAAAAAGCACATCGCTCGCCATCCATTGTTGCAGTAGTGGATGATGCACAGTATGTAAATATGTTGGTGAAGATGACGGGAGGTGAATGTTCTCCGCAGTGGTGAGACTTTTATTGTGCTCCCTCTAATGAAACAACATCTATTTGTAACATCTATTGTGTTGTGTCTCCGTGAATCATGTTTATGTGACACGCCGGGAACATTTTATTAGGTGAAACACGGCGAAATTGTCACATCTGTGCAGTTCTATCAAGGGACATGACCGCTGTCCATAATTTATGGCATAATACTGGGAGCCATAATGTTGAACCCGAGAAGGTTATAAATATGTATGCGGCCATCACTTTTCCACATGCAAGGGAAATGTGTTCTCCTGAATATTTCTCTTTCTCTGGTAAATCTAAGGTTGCTTCCATTGTAATTCATAGTCTTTGGAGGATGGCTTTTTTCAGAAAGTTACACAACAACATTTGCCTTCATTTGGAACTATCCTATATTAAGGGAGAACTACATTTTGTATAGTTATCCTTTCTTACCCATATACACCCCAGCATCCTCTCCAAAGTTTTATGTTCCAATGTCCATGCTTCTGGAAACTTCACGCTGTAAGGTCCACTGGGATCCTCATGGACAGGTTAATATACAACTATGGTGGATTGTAAGAACTAGGGATCGACCGATTATCGGCAAAGCCGATATATTGAGGGCCGATATGCACTTTTCCCGGCCAAGGTGGCCGATATTGCCGATATTTCGGGAAAGTGCTTGTACCGAAGTGATGCCTGCAGCTAGAGAGAGGCATCACCCCCGGTACCGGCGCCCATAGCTGACGGTCGGCTGTCTTGTAATGATAACCAATGCGACTGAGAAGCCACTCGTCTGTCATTACAAGGAGAGGGAGGGGACGACCCACCCCCTCCCGCGGCTCGCCCAGGTCTCCCGTTCCACCGGAAGACCCGGGGCAACCAGCCCGCACGGCCGCTGAAGACCCGATTAAAGCCACATTCGGCTCTGATCGGGTCTCCATGTAAAAACCCAAAAGTGATGTCATGACATCACTTCCGGGTACTCTGCACCAGATTCAAAAAAATGACAGCATTCAAAACAGCCAAACTTGGCGTTTTGAATGCTTTTAAGTGCAGAGGAGGGGTTTGGGGTCTTTTAGACCCCCAGATCCCTCCACAAGAATACCTGTTAAGTGATAAAATAAAATAAAAATTTGAAATGTATGAAAATATCGGCCGATACCGATACGCAATGGCCAAAATATTGTTATCGGTATCGGAAACGAAAAACCATTATCGGTCAATCACTAATAAGAAGATTACAGCTCAAATCCTCACTCTTTACCTGTTGTGTCTCCTGGACAGAAAGTAAAAAGAAATCTCCCAGACAGGACACAGACAGCAATAAAAAAAATAAATCCAGACAGGGGGTTTTACAATTGCTTTCACTATCAAGAAAAAAAAGGCTATGGCCATAAATATACTTTATGAAGTCCCCTCTAAACTGACCCTACTGCCACACTTAGGGCCAATTCACACTACGGGGTTAATTTACTAAAGGCAAATAGACTGTGCACTTTGCAGTTGCTTCAGAGCTTAGTAAATAAGGTAAACCTTCCCTCTGCAAAGAATACCCAATCCCATGCAAGGAAAAAAAAAAAAAAAAAACACAGCATTGTTGCTTGCACATGATTGGATGATGGAAGTCAGCAGAACTTCTGCTCATTTACTAAGATCTGGAGCAACTGCACTTGCAAAGTGCACAGTCTATTAGCCTTTAGTAAATCCACACCTATGTGCAGTGACAGACGTTTTACTGCCAGGAAGCAATTGTTTCCTACAGTGAGGGAAAAAAGTATTTGATCCCCTGCTGATTTTGTATGTTTGCCCACTGACAAAGAAATGATCAGATTATAGTTTTAGGTTTATTTTAACAGTGAGAGACAGAATAACAACAAAAATTTCCAGAAAAACTCATTTAAAAAAAGTTATAAATTGATTTGCATTTTAATGAGTGAAGTAAGTATTTGATCCCCTATCAATCAGCAAGATTTCTGGCTCCCAGGTGTCTTCTATACAGGTAACAAGCTTAAGGCCCCTTTCACACAGGGAGTCCGTCGGCGGACTCCGTTTTTCTCAGCGGGCGATCGATCCGCCGATCCCCACGCTGAGCAGGAGGATGGCAACTCTGTCTCTGCGCTGTGTGCAGAGACTGAGCTGTCGGGTCCCCATTCTTCTCTATGGGTGAATCGGATGAGAACGGACCGTCTGTCCGTTCTCATCCGATCCGATCCACCAGACGGATGGAAAATAGGGTTTCCATCTGTCCGGATTTGACGGATCGGATGTCAGCAGACATGTCTCTGCTGATATCCGATGAACCATAGAGATGCATGGGGCATCAGTTCAGATCCGCCTGAAAAACAGACAGGCGGATCTGAACGGACTCTCTGTGAAGGGGAATAAAGGGAGTGCTCCTAATCTCAGCTGTATAAAAGACACCTGTCCACAGAAGCAATCAATCAATCAGATTCCAATTTCACCACCATGGTCAAGACCAAAGAGCTGTCCAAGGATGTCAGGGACACGATTGTAGACCTACACAAGGCTGGAATGGGCTACAAGACCATCGCCAATCAGCTTGCTGAGAGGGTGACAACAGTTGATGTGATTATTCGCAAATGGAAGAAACACAAAATAACTGTCAATCTCCCTGGGTCTGGGGCTCCATGCAAGATCTCACCTCGTGGAGTTTCAATGATCATGAGAACTATGAGGAATCAGCTCAGAACTACACTGGATAATCTTGTCAATGATCTCAAGGCAGCTGGGACCATAGTCACCAAGAAAACCAGTGGTAACACACTACGCTGTGAAGGACTGAAATCCTGCAGCGCCCACAAGGCCCCCCTGCTCAAGAAATCACATGTACAGGCCCATCTGAAGTTTTCTAATAAACATCTGAATGATTCAGAGGAGAACTGGGTGAGTGTTGTGGTCAGATGAAACCAAAATCAAGCTCTTTGGCATCAGCTCAACTCGCCGTGTTGGAGGAGGAGAAATGCTGCCTATGACCCCAAGAACACCATCCCCACCATCAAACATGGAGGTGGAAACAATATGCTTTGGGAGTGTTTTTCTGCTAAGGGAATAGGACAACTTCACCGCATCTAAGGGACGATGGACAGGGCCATGTACCATCAAATCTTGGGTGAGAACCTCCTTCTCTCAGCCAGGGCATTGAAAAGGTTTCGTGGATAGGAATTCCAGCATGACAATGACCCAAAACACACAACCAAGGCAACAAAGAAGTGGCTTACGAAGCACATTAAAGAGGAAATAAACTTCCTCTGCAGACATTTGCCTATAGGTAATCTTACAGAAAAGACATGTACTTATAGGTAGTGAAAATATCCCCTAAACGTGTACCGATTAGGAAATATATACATGACATGCAGCCAGTGACATCACTGGAACATGCGCTCTGAAGGAACGGGCCCAGGTGCTGTTCCTTCCGAGCCCCGTGCCGTGAACAGCAACTACCATGTGCATACGCGGGGGTGATGCCATCACGGCTCCGGCCAATCACAGCATCGGAGCCTACAAACCCGAAAGAAACTCTGGGGAAAATGTCAGCGGTGTGCGGGCTGGAACTGCTTCGTTCTAAGGTAAGTATTACATAATGAGCTAGCTCATTATCCCTTTGTCTTACAGGGGTTTTTTTTTTTTTTTTTTTAATTTTTGTTTTTTTTAAGTTTACAACCTCTTTAACCACTTCAATACCGGGCACTTTGACCCCCTTCCTGCCCAGGCCAATTTTCAGCTTTTAGCACTGTTGCAATTTGAAAGACAATTGCACGGTCAGTCATGCAACACTGTACCTGAACCAAATTTATGTGATTTTTTCCCACAAATAGAGCTTTCTTTTGGTGGTATTTTTTCTTTTTTGCTAAACAAATAGAAAAATACCGAAAAGTTTGAAAAAAAAAAAAAAGTTTTTTTTGTTTATGTTATAACATTTTGTAAATAAATAAGTTTTTCCTGCACTGATGAGGCCGGACTGACAGGCACTGATGAGGAGGCACTGATGGGGTGGCACTGATGATGAGGCACTAATATTCAGTACTGATGGGCACTGATATGCAGCACTGATGGGCACTGATATGCAGCACTGATGGGCACTGATATGTGGCACTGATAGGTAGCACTGATATGCAGCATTGGTGGGCACTGATAGGTGGCACTCATGAGCACTGATAGGCAGCACTGATGGGCATAGGTGGGCGACACTGATAGATGGCAATGATGGGCACTGGTGGGCAGCACTGATAGATGCCAATAATGGGCAACACTGATGAGGAGGGTAACGGGAGGCTCCCTGAGCACTGATTGGCATCCCTGGTGGCATGGGTGGTCATCCCTGGTGGCCATGAGTGGGCATCCCTGGTGGCCATGGGTGGGCAATCCCTGGTGGCTCTAGTGGGATCCCCCAAGGGTCTGCACTGGTAATCAAAGCTCTGATTACCAGCACAGACCCCCCCCCCCCCGTCAGGAGAGCTGCGGGTCGGCTCTCCTCTACTCATGCCTGTCAGGCGCGAGCTGAAGAAACCTGATCAACGGCCCTTCCTATTTACTATGTGACCAGCTGTGATTGGACACAGCTGGTCACATGGTAAAGATACTAAGTCATAGGCTCTTTACCGGGATCGGAGATGCGGTGTGTCAGAGTGACACACCGCACCACCGATCGTTGCTCTGCGGGCACTCAGGACATCATATGACGGTCAGGATAGAGCAACCACTTTTCCGTCGTCATTCTGCTATATGACGGGGGGCAAGTGGTTAAGGTCCTGGAGTGGCCTAGCCATTTTCCAGACCTTAATCACATAGAAAATATGTGGAGGGAGCTGAAAGTTCGAGTTGCCAAACGTCAGCCTTGAAACCCTAATGACTTGGAGACCTGGTGGCCAACTACGCGAATCGTCTGACCTCTGTGATTGCCAACAAGGGTTTTGCCACCAAGTAGTCATGTTTTTGTTTTGTCAGTTTTGTGAAGCCGGTGGCTCTTGTTTCTGATCTCGCAAATTCTTTGGTTTCTGATTTTTCTTGTATGAAAATCGTACGAAAACATTACACATTAAATGAAAATTATTCATTCTGTTGCCTAAGAGAAAAATTTGAAGTTTGTCCCTTTGGAAATTTTCATTCGGAAGGTCGGAATCGGTTGTCGAAAGTTGGTTACACTCTATCAGAAAATTGTACGATTGGTCCTCGGACGAAAATGTTCGCCCGATTTTCTTATAGTGTGTATGAGCCTTAAAAGAGCCCATACAGATGCTTTTGGCAGGTGATAGAATTACAATTTTGTTACCCTGCAGATATGGTCCTTTACTCACTGTTAATGCAACACTGCTACTGTTTAAAGTTGAACTTCAGGGAAAAAAGACTCCCTCTGCATTCCATTAGATACAGTAAGGCTGGGTTCACATATATGCGAATTGGATGCGTTTTTAACCGCATTCAATTAGCATAACGTGTGAAAACGGACTGTCTTTCAATGGAGTCAGTTCACACATATCCGGAGGGGTGGCTGCGGTCCATTTTTTAAAAGGGTCCTGTAAGATTTCGGGTCCGGTTTAGGTGCGAATTCAAGTACAAATTTGCACCTAAATCGTACCTAAACTGGTGAACAAAATCGCTCCAGACTGCAAACGCAGCCGGACATGTGTGAACCCAGTAAAAGGGGAAGAGGAGGATTGAGGAGATCAAAGGGATCACCTCGGAAGGGCTGCAAAAAAGGGAGGCTAAACTCTGGTTAAAGTATTAGGTATCAAATTTTATTGGTAGCTAAGATCAAAACAAAAAATATGAATCACAAACTTATAGTAGGATATGATTCAGACCTTGAGAGCCCGCGAAGGCAGCAAAAATAGCACAGACGCTCAAAACAAGACACGCCCATATCCCACCCCAACACCAGCACCAAAGTTGCACACAGTCCAATGACTGGGAGCGACCGGTCGAAATACCGACTTTTGGCCACTTCAACCAAATAGGGCCTGGTCATTGAACAGCCAAATCCTCCGGTCTTAAAGTGTTTTTTTTTTTTTACTTCACAGGTACTCTTGTGGAGGGATCTGGGGGTCTAAAAGACTTAAAAGCATTCAAAACGCCAAGTTTGGCTGTTTTGAATGCTGTAATTTTTTTTAATCTGGCGCCAGTACCCGGAAGTGATGTCAGGACATCACTTCCAGGTTTTTGCATGGAGACCCGATCAGAGCTGAATGCGGCTTTGATCGGGTCTTCAGCGGCCATACAGGATGGTTGCCCGGGTCTCCCAATGGGACGGGAGACCCGGTCAAGCCGCAGAAGGCAGCGGGAGGGGGGGGATGTCTCCTCCTGCTCCTTGTAATGACAGCCGAGTGGCTTCTCAGCCGCATCGGTTGTCATTACAAGACAGCCAACCCTCGGCTATGGATGCCGGTACCGGGGTGATGCCTCTAGCTGCAGGCCTTACTCTGGTACAAGCACTTTCCCGAAATATTGGTAATATCAGTCATCTTGGTGGCCAACTCTGATATTTAGGGGAAAATGCATATCGGCCCTCGACATACCGGCTTTGCCAATAATCGGTCGATCTCTAGTACGTACCCCACCGAACACTGGCAGGCGTAGAGCGATAAAAAAGAGGTGGCTGAACCGTGGTATTAAGCCCACCCCACCGCCCACCGGAATTCTAACATTACAGCCTGACAGGGCTGTACACCTGCTGTAGCCACAATGCTTTGCTGCACGGCCGTGGCAATTTTACAGGCGGCACTGTCTATCAAACTCGTCCACTGAGATCAATAAGGGCTGCAACACAATCGTGAGACAAATGTTTGGCTTGCAGTTGCGGCGCAGTGCCGAAAAGTAAAATTGCTGTTCGGCAATTTAAAAGAAAGTTAGAAAAAAACTGTCAGGTTGCACTAGTTACTCCTAAATGCCTGCCAGCAGCTGCCACACTGTCGCCGAGGATTGCTTTTCAGCCCTAACAGCGCTCTCCTTTACATGTCCGGCAAGCCTTTAGTTATACTGTTATTTTATAGAAGTAGAATACTCTACAATATACGCCATAAAAAAAAATGGCACCATGAATTCCCTCGTTATTTTCAGACAATAACCGCCAGTCATATAATCCACCGACTCCTCACACCGGATCTCCATTCTTCTAACATGAAATTAAATGCTCGCTATTAGTCCAGATCCTGCCTGCCAAGCACTGGTCCTCCTGCAATTTAGCAAATCACGGGAGCAGAAAATGCGGCAGCTGCTGGTCTCTCTATTAATGGTGATGGTCAGTCTGGAAAACACCACCTGTTCTCTGGCAGATTATTAGCCGCTAGAAAATGAGGATACAGAAAGTGGAGTTTTAATTTGAGAATTATCCAGTCATTGCAAATAAATTTCTACCGCCACGATGTCTAATGGAAGTTAGAGGTGAACTTCAGGAAAAGCTGAACAAAGTTGTACTGATCGGGCATGTAGAGCAAATGTCAGAGGCAAAGAACAGTATTCAGTTTGCCTGCATGCCTAAGGCCGGGATTCGCACCATTGATGAGCAGGCAGAATGTACCAAATTGATCGACCGATTAACTTGGATACAGCCAGTCTGCTGGATTTGCTTCTGAATATCGCAAGTGGCTGCTATAGCCGCTATCAAAAGTGGCAAGCCTGAGAGATAAAACAAACAAAGTAAGGGGTACCAACATCCCAAGTTCAATGTCACAATGTCGGGGAATAGGGAAGAAGGCAACCAGATCTCCACTTTCCTCAGACAGGACACAAAACCACTGTGAGCAGGAACTCATGGACCTATGTACTTCTGGACTCTCTCCACCATAAGCATTATAGAAGATACAAAAACAGGCAGCCCATAGCGTGAACCTGATAAACTTTATTATATTCAAAAGCAATAACAAGGTGGCCTCTTACTCTGAGAAGATAATTTAACAGCGTTATTCTAATGTGTGTAGCACCGTCAGGAGCAACGAGACCAGCTCGTTCCTTGCCGGAATCCAAAGTGTCAGCGGGTGACGTCAGATGCTCCTCCTAACCCCCCGCACGCGTATCCCCCCGTGTAGACCGATGAGGAAGCCTCCACCCACGGGAGGCGATACGCGTGCGGGGGTTAGGAGGAGCGTCTGACATCACCCGCTGACACTTTGGATTCCGGCGAGGACCGAGCTGGTCTCGATGCTCCTGCCGGTGCTACACACATTAGAATAACGCTGTTAAATGATCTTCTCAGAGTAAGAGGCCACCTTGTTATTGCTTTTGAATATAATAAAGTTTATCAGGTTCACGCTATGGGCTGCCTGTTTTTGTATCTTCTATAATGCTTATGGTGGAAAGAGTCCGGAAGTACATAGGTCCATGAGTTCCTGCTCACAGTGGTTTTGTGTCCTGTCTGAGGAAAGTGGAGATCTGGTTGCCTGATTTTATCGGGTTGAGGATTTCTGCCACTATAGTCTGCACCTGAGGGCTTTTTGCATGGACCTTTTACTTGAGTCTTTCTGGTATGGACTTATATATACATGGGTTTTTTCACATGTTAGTTTACTTATCTGTTTCTAGCGCTACACTATTTGTTTTTATACATTTGTTATGCTGGTTTTGTTTTTGAACCTGAGTGTATAGCTGCTTTTTGTTAGGTTTTTGAGCGCTGATATACCTTTTATCCTTTTAATAGGGAAGAAGGGAACTGGTTCCCCACAAACTCAGTCCCTGGGAGTGGGGAATAGGGGAAAGGGGAGATAAGGGGGACTTTCAACGTACCATGTTACATACAATGCATCACATTGACAAATATATAATCAAAACTTTTATTCAAAATATAAAGGACACAATCTTTAAAAAGGACCAAAGTGCAACAATATATAATTCAAAAGACATCAATTGTTTAACAATAGAGTGTGCAGTAGGAAAACTCAGGCGTGCATTCCTCTACATGTTTCATGGGTGGACCGCTTCTTCAGGAGGATATGTGTGCACTGTTGGACATTGTTGGACTTTGGTCCTTTTTAAAGATTGTGTCCTTTATATTTTGAATAAAAGTTTGATTATATATTTGTCAATGTGATGCATTGTATGTAGCATGCCATGGTACCTTGAAAGTCCCCCTTTTCTCCTCTTTCCCCTATTCCCCACTCCCAGGGACTGTGTTTGTGGGGAACCAGTTCCCTTCTCCCCTATTTCCCGGCATTGTGCTATAGCCGCTAGCGATAATCACTGTCTATTGGCACGATTCTCCTGTCAACACTGACAGGGGAATCCCTCCTGTCTAGCAATTGTCTTCTCGCGGCGGGAGAAGCCTCCCAACTGGGAGAAGACAATTGCTCCACAGGAGGGATTCCCCTCCTGTCAGGACTGTCTGTGTTGATGGGGGAATCGTGCAAATTTCCACGGGTTGCAGGAAAACAATTTGCACCGTCTATAGGCCAGGCTGCCTAAGGGTTCTTTCTTTCTAATTCTAATCTTTCCTAATAGCTGAGCTCCTCCATGCCTCTTATCAGTTTGGTTGCCCTTGATTTTGCTGTCTTCCGTCCAGGCCACTTTTTGCGATTCGGCGCTGTGCGACTTTAACTGCTAATTGCGCGGTCGTGCGACGCCGTATCCAAACGAAATTTACGTCCTTTTTTTCCCACAAACAGAGCTTTCTTTTGGTGGTATTTGATCACCTGTGCGATTTTTACTTTTTGCGCTATAAACAAAAAAAGAGCGTTTATTTTGAAAAATAACAATATTTTTAACATTTTTTATATGAAATTCCCCCCCAAAAAAATGTAAAAAAATTTTTTTAAAAATTTTTTTAAAAATTTTTGGCCAATTTGTTTTCTGCTACCTATGTTTGGTAAAAAAAATCACAATAAGCGTATTTTGATTGGTTTGCGCAAAAGTTATTGCGTTTACTAACAAAGGGAAAGATTTCTGACATTTTTGGTGTTTTTTTTTTAACGCGTAATGGCGGCGATCTGCGATTTTTTTTTGCGGGACTGCGACATTGCGGCGGACAGATCGGACCCTTGACTGACATTTTTGATACTTTTGGGGGTACCAGTGACATTACTGCAGTAATCAGTGCTATATATATGCACTGTTACTGTAAAAATGACACTGGCAGGGAAGGGGTTAATTTTATTGGAGAGGGAGGGGTTAATGTATGCCTGGTGCTTACTGACGTGTGGGGGGGAGGGGACTGAGTGAGTCATGGACAGATCGGATGTCCAGCTATGCTGAACAGTCCGATCTGTCACTCCCTGTCACTATGGAGATCCACCCGCTTGTGTTTACACAGGCGGGGGATCTCCACACTAGATCCCCGACGATCGGGGGAAGAGCGGCGGCGATCGCCGCTGCTCCTCCCCTGGCCCGACTCCCGCTGTGACTGAAAACAGCGGGAGCGAGCCTCCGGCGGTGCGCAAGCGCCGCCCAGAAGGGGGAGTGTCTGACGACATAGTACTACGTCGTCAGACGATAACGAGCCACTCTGCCGCAGTAATATTACTGTGGGCGGTGGTAAAGTGGTTAAAACGTAACTCTATGGCCTCAGTATGTGTCTTCCCTGCCACCCAAAGAGTCGCCTGCCACCCAAAAAGTCAGAGGTCAAGACAATGTTGATCGCCTTCTTCAACAACGTTGGCATCTTCCAAGAATGTATGACAATGGTTCTGCGATCGATTCCTAAAGAGGACTTTGCTAAAAGTTACCAGAAAGTTTATGAAAATTGCCAAAAGTGTGTTGTGAAGGATGGAGATTGTTTTGAAGACCAATGAAGGTAATTTGTTTGTATCTTCTGTTTTGTTTGTTTTCTGATACCATTCACCAAACTTTTTTAGACACATCTCGTATGTCTGGTAACAAATAGGGATTTCTTTGCTTTGGAGGGATTTCCTCTAACTTCCTGTTTTGGGGACATCCCAAAAATTTGGATTTTCTTTCACTTTTAGTTTTGGCTGATTTTCCCCCAATGAAGCACAGATGACAAAAAAAAAAAACTGACGGGTTACAACTAGGCATCGACCGATTATCGGCAAAGCCGATATATGGAGGGTGGATCTGCACTTTCCCGATATATCGGAATCCGCCCCTGAGTTTACCAATATTACCGATATTTCACAAAGCGCTTTTACCGGAGTGATACCTGCAGCTAGAGGCATCACCTCAGTACCGGTGTCCATAGCCAACGGAGGGCTGTCTTGTAATGACAACCGATGCGGCTGAGAAGCCGCTCGGCTGTCATTACAAGGAGCAGGAGGGGACATCCCGCCTTCCGCGGCTCGCCCGGGTCTCCCATCCCACCGGGAGACCCGGGTATCCTACCTGCACGGCTGCCGAAGACCCGATCAAAGCCTCATTCAGCTCTGATCGGGTCTCCATGTAAAAACCCGGAAGTGATGTCATGATATCACTTCTGGGTACTCGGCACCAAATTAAAAAAAATGACAGCATTCAACTTGGCATTTTGAATGCTTTTAAGTGCAGAGGAGGGGTTTGGGGGTCTTTTAGACCACCAGATCCCTCCACAAGAGTACCTGTGTAAAAAAAAAAAAAAAAATCCAGAAATGTTTTTTTAAATGTCCGAAAATATCAGCAGATATCGGACGATACGATATGCATGACCAAAATATGAGTATCGGCAATAAAAAAACAATATCGGTCGATCACTAGTTATAACCCTCCCTTAACCTATCCAAAATTAAAAGTTTTGCCTTTAGTTCTACTTTTAACAAGAGATTGTTTTAGCTTTCAGCTCAGTTCACAGTAAGTGGCAACAGCACCACATTTTAGGCAGGATCAGCAAGTGATTTCTGTACTTGCTGAACATGTTCTTCGACTGAAAGAAAAAACGAATGCAGTCACCACATCTAGGGACTGGTAAGCTGCGCTATATAAAAAATTCTTGGTTTTGGGGTTTTGGAACAAGACGTGCTTTGATTTACCACAATATTGATGTACTAAAAAAATAATATTTTCGACACCGCACAAATGATAACATCTAAGTCACACATTACTTAACATTGGTATCTTATTGATTGGTAGGCATAAAAAAAAGAAATTTTCAACTGTCACTTACCCACAATGCCCAGCGCAATATATCCCAGGATCACCACCACAAAGATGATGCAGCACAGGACATCTGTACAATGCCTACATATAAAGAACACAATAGATCAGAGACAGGTCCTTATGAAGTCATTGGCTACATTCATATATCTGTATGATTCATTCCTATGGAAGATGAGTTTTCATGGAAACCACACTAAAGATGGAGCATACAAGTTTTTTTCAAAGCCCAACCTCTGGCTGAGGCTCCCACCCCAGTTTTGAAGCCCCACACTGAGGCAACCCCACAACTTTTTTTTTTTTTTTTAATCTTTATTCATGCCTTTCTAACGTGTTTTCTTGGTCTTGGTTGTGAGATGAAGGGACATCATACCTCCCAACTTTATCAGATGGGAATGAGGGACACCTATTAGCAAAAGTATATAGGCATAGGACACACCCCTAATCTCCATGACATCACCTTATATTGGCTTTTGAAATCTACAGATGCAGCAATTTAGAAATCAGATAAAAGTTTTAGCTCTGAGGAAGAGGCTAAGCCTCGAAACGCGTAAGCCTTTACAGCTTCAAGGGACGGTACACCCTTGGATCTCGATGCTGAAGACTGCGTACCATATTTGATATGCTTTTATCAAGAACTCGTTTTTGAGTATTTTTTTATACCTTTTATTTTGAATAAACCTTTTTAGAGGATAATGCACTAGGCCGGTGCAATCTTGTGTTTGTTTTGTCATTTTCAGTGGTCTCAGACTACCCTGGTCTTTTAAGGGGCTGCAAGGCCGAAGCTATCCGATGTTGCCGAGTCAATAGTTCTCAACAGCTGCAAGATTGTGGCTGAGGTGGATAGAGGATTGCACCACTCAGAGCGCAGGAGATAGGTGCTTCGCAACGACGGTTTGTTTTTTACCACCTTGTATTGGCTTTTGAAATCTACAGATGCAGCAATTTAGAAATCGGATAAAAGTTTTAGCACTGGGAGACACTTTTTATATACCACTATACAGAATAGACCAAAATAAAGGGACGAATGAGGAGGAACCCTTTCCCACTATGCTGAAATAGTGTTTTAACCGCTTGCCGACCGCTGCAAGTACATATACTGCGGCGGTCAGCTCCGTGCAGGCAAAGTGACGTATGGGTACGTCACTCGCCTGTGAGCCAATAGGGGGCGATCGCGCGCCGCGCGCGCGCCGGTGGCGCGCTCCCGCCCCTGCTCGTTCACGGACACCTCCGCGCGAGTAACCGGCGGACACGATGTCCGCCGGTCACTCGCGATCGTCAGTTACAGAGGGAGAAAGGCAGGCGGCTAATGTAAACATAGCCGCCTGTCATTCTCCCCTGTGTAACAACAGAGATCATACGGTCCTGCTATGTAGGACCGTAAATACGGTCCTGCTATGTAGGACCGTAGATCTCTGCTGTTACATGAAAAGCCACATCCCTGCACAGCTAGAAACACGCCCCTAGGGACACACTTAACCCCTCCTTCTCCAATAAAGTTAACCCCTTCCCTGCCAGTGTCATTTTTACAGTAACAGTGCATATATATAGCACTGATTACTGTAGTAATGTCACTGGTACCCCCAAAAAGTGTCAAAAATGTCAGTCAAGGGTCCGATCTGTCCGCCGCAATGTCGCAGTCCCGCAAAAAAAAAAATCGCAGATCGTCGCCATTACTCGTTAAAAAAAAAAAAACAACAAAAGTGACAAAAATCTTTCCCTTAGTTAATAAACGCAATAACTTTTGCGCAAACCAATCAAAATACGCTTATTGAGATTTTTTTTACCAAACATAGGTAGCAGAAAACAAATTGGCCTAAAATGTTAAAGAATTTTGATTTTTACATTTTTGGGGGGGGGGGGGATTTAATATAAAAAAATGTGAAAAATATTGTTATTTTTGCAAAATTGTCGCTCTTTTTTTGTTTATAGCGCATGATTAAAAAAATCGCACAGGTGATCAAATACCACCAAAAGAAAGCGCTGTTTGTGGGGAAAAAAAGGACGTAAAATTTGTTTATATACAGTGTCGCACGACCGCGCAATTGTCCGTTAAAGTCACGCAGTGCCGAATCAAAAAATAGGGCCTGGTCAGGAAGGGGGTAAAATCTTCCGGGGCTTAAGTGGTTAATGTTGTGTTCTCCAACACAAGAAGTAAAGAAGAATTCCTGGTCAAAGGAAAAAATGGCCTTTGCAGAGGCTCCCAACCCCATGGAATAAGCAGTTATTTGTACCCTATTCCTCGCTCCCGCATACTTTCTCTGCATTTTATGACCAGGTCACCTTCACAACTGGACCGATCACATTGCAACATCAACACATACAAAGCAGGCCGAGCAGTCCTGTGTTATACAAGAGGCCGCCCAGACCCCCGAGCATTCAAGATCCCTGCCTGCAGAGGAGTGAGGAATAGGGATTTGAAGGCGGTGAGGCGGTGATACTGTATGTCACCTCCTCACTACCTGTTTTACACCCTAAAAGCATGCAAAATGTTGTGGTGTGGTCCCATTCACTCCAGTGAGCTGTACTGCTTACTGGGTGATAGGGTGGATAATTTTTGCTGTGCCAAATGCATTCCCCATACTGCTGCCTTCGAAGCTTGGTGGAGGTAAGGAGCAACAAGACTCAACCACTTCCCAAGCACAAATAAGCCTAACAGCAGGGCTGAACCATTTTTGCAAAAAGCTGATTTGCAGGGGAGAGTGGGCATGACCACTGTCCCCATCCTAAACCTGATGACTACCTAAAGCCTCGTACACAGTCACACGCAACGTATTTCCGCCGACCGGTCGTCCGTCTTTTGTCCAGAGTGGTGTCTGTTGGTTGGAATGTGCTCTAGACTGCACACGAATTTTCCCGTATGACAGAATTCTACTTCAGAAGTGATGTCATGTGTCTTGCTCATAAGATTTTTCCCCATCGAAATATGTACTAATGAGACGAAAATCGGACGTGTTTTGACGGAGGACAAAAATTTTAATGCCTGCACACCAGGATTTTGTCAGCCGAAAAGTCGGAGTCGGCTGTCGAAAGCACCATACTAACAATCCGAAAATCAGTAGATCCGTCGTCGGGCGAAATTTCCCGGCCGAATTTCTTATCGTGTGTACGGGGCTTAAGTAGCCTATCACCAGACCAGAACACTATTGGATGGGTAAAGACGCATGCCTAAGCCTACGGTAGTTCCAACTTTAAAAAGTCAATGTATGCATAGCAAACCCTGCTGCAGGATCTATCACAGAGGCTCATCTCCCAAGACATAATAGTAATTAGATATAGTTCTGTAAATAATCTGATTGAATCATCCACTTGAGCGTAATTATTCAATACTTTACAGACAAGAATAGAAGACTGTCGTCTTATGGGGCAATTTTTGCTATCAGGTTGCAAGGCCTAGCCAGTACAACTGCACCAGCACTAATTATTTGATTTGTTTTTCTCCCCACATTTTATCACTTTGCACTATTGTTTGTATTTCTTTCACTTGGATAAAGGGTGTGGGTGCTCAGTCTGAAGTCTAGGAGGAGGATGTGTGGCCCTCACCTTGTACTCGTTTGTCGGCTTTGGTTGACCATGCGGAGAGGGGTCTGCCAGGCTTTTGTGTAGGTGGACCAAGTGGAGCCTTGCTACTGTCAGGAGCCTGGCACCACTGGGGGGTCAGGGTAGAGTTCTACTTCTTTGGGAGGTGGAGAAGAGACACACCCTTAAGTGCACTCGAAGGCCCCTTTCACACGGGCATTATATTTTTTCCCATTCAGATCTGATGTGTTTTCAAAGCGTTCCTTTAATTTTTTTGAGCAGTGTATATATACAGAAATGTGTTTTTTAATTAGAAGCAGAGGAAGTATCTGAATTTGACCTGGTAACAGCCTCTTGCAGTCCCTATACAGCAGGGCTGGAGAGAGGAAGAAGCACAATGAGAAGCCAATCAGTTCATATGCTGACAACAAGCATGCTGATAGGAAGAGAGAGCAGAGTGACAGAGAGGAATTCATCACTGTCCTGCTTCCCCCTTCACTGTCCAGTCACAGGCTTGGATGGGTAAAGGACGACCTGGGCTCTGAGGAAATGAGTTGAAAGATGCTGGCCATCAGACTGAGGACATCTAGTGGCAGAACAAAAAAATTACTGCAGAGAGAAATCTCTGGATTCAATTTGAATATTGCAGCAAAATGTTTTATTTTTTATTTTATCATTTAATGGGTTCTTCATTTTTATCTTGTTACTTTTGGCTGGAGTTCTGCTGTGAACTCGCACAGAATGCGTCAATCACAGGAGAATTCTGCAAATTTCATTCCTAAATCATTTCCAGTTTGAGGTCCTGACAGGCAGCCGAAGTTTCCAGAACAGTTTTGTAGCGCTGTGACATTCAAGGCTATTTCACAGCAGGGATTTTAATAAAACCAGAATTCCTTGCACGGTCCGGCTCCCTGACAACACGTCTCCCCGCTCAAACGTTTGCTCACACTCCTCTACTTTTACTCCCAGCTCCCTATTAATTACCCTCAGGCAAGAAACTGAGAGTGTCAGAAAAGCCTGGCGTGCGGCAGTATTAAATATTGAAATGCTGCTTTGCAAACGGCACCAGCAAAGGAAGGAAAGGAAGAGAGGGAGCCGGAGAGGAGATTTGATTCTGTCTAGAACCTGCCATGGCGCTGATATCAGCCGCAACGTGGAAAAAGGAACAGATTAGATTTTTATCACAAGGTGAAAGCACCGTCACCCATTCTAAAATAATTTGTGACATTTTAGTTACGCAGCTCTGCTTCCTTGGATTGGCTTCAATGGAAAGAAACTATGCGTTAAAGTGGAACTGCGGTAATAAAAAGAAAGAAAGAAAGAATTTCTCTGTAACAGTAAGGCCTTATTCATACTTGCTTGAAACACTGCCGCCTAATAAACGCACCTATAGCGTTAATGGGAATTGTTAGCTGAGTCTGATTCACGTTTAACGCAACCACTTAGGCTACGTTCACATGTGGGCGTAGCGGATCACTGTGATTCTGCCCGCGATCCGGAAATCATTGCAAATCGCAGGACGCCTGTGCGATGCCCGTGATTTGCAATGGCACCTCAAACGCTGCGCGATGTTGCCGCGGTTTCCGCCTGCCAAATTGCAGTAACATCGCGCAAACAGAATCGCGGGATGCCTGACGCACAAAAGAAGCTCTTGTACCTTCTTTGTGCGTCATGCGTCCGTCAATTCTGTTTGCGCGATGTTACCGCGATTCAGCAGGCGGAAATCGCTGCAACATTGCACAGCATTTGGGGTGCCATTGCAAATCACGGGCATTACACAGGCGTCCCGCGATTTGCACTGATTTCCGGATCGCGGGCAGAATTGCGGTGATTCTACCCACGATCCGCTACTCCCACATGTGAACGTAGCCTAAGGAGCAGGCCAGGTCCGACACTTTTTGTTTACAAGTAAGTCCCGGTTCACACTTGTGCGATGTGGGAAGGCTGCGAATTCGCAGCCTGTTCCCGCATCACAAACGCACATCTGGCAGCTCACACTGCCATATGCGATACGCAGGGGGTGTCAATTAAATGTTAACGACACCCACAGTTTGATCGCATATCGCAGGGAGATCTGACAGTTCGCACAGTATCGGATCGCACAAGTGTGAACCACTGTGCGATCCGATCCTGATGCGGCTGTAAAAAAGGGTCCTGTGCGTCTTTTGTGCGGGTGCGGTGCGAATTTAGCCATACAAAGTGTATGGCTGGATTCGCATCCGCACATCCGATCGCATGTAATGAAGGAGCAGTGCGCTCCGAATTACATGCGATCTCCGCACTTGTAAGAGTGTGAACCGGCCCTAAAAATCAGGTAGATTTGCTAGAAAATGAAACCCCAAACATTTTATATATATATATATATATATATATATATATATATATATATATATTTTTTTTTTTTTTTTAGCAGAGGCCCTAGAAATAAAATGGAGAGTGTTGCATTTTTTCTGTGTCACACTGTATTTTTTGCACAGCGGTACACATTATTGTATTTAAAAAAAATAACCAACTTACCAAATAATTTTTGGGTAAAACATGAAAGATGATGTCACGCCGAGGAAATCGATACCAAACATGTCATGCCTTAAAATGCATTAAAATTATGCACGCTCATGGAATCGCGGCAAACTACAGTACCTAGAAATCTCCATAGGCGATGCTTTAACATTTTGTACAGGTAACCAGTTTAGAGTTACAGCGGAGGTCAAGCCCTAGAATTATTTCTCTCACTCTGGCATTTGCGGCGATACCTCACATGTGTGGTGCGAACACACGTTTACATACAGAATGAGGGCGAGACCTACGTATGCTTTTGGGGGGGGGGGGGGCTTTAAAAAAGTTTTATTATTATTATTTATTTTATTTCATTTTTTTTCTATTTTTGCACTGTCCCTTTACATGTTTTTTATCACTTTTATTCCTATTACAAGAAACGTAAACATCCCTTGTAATAGAAATAAGGCATGACGGCTCCTCTTTATGGAGAGATGTGAGGTCAATAAGACCCCACATCTCTCATCTGCAATAGAAAGCAACCTACAAAAATTGGCCTTGTTCACATCGGCTGTGAACCGGAAGTAACTTCATGACATCGCTCCATGCCTCCTAGACCATAGTGATGAGTGGAGGCCATCTTTCCTCTACTTATCTTTAGGGCCAATCACCGCAACCTCAGGATAGGTTCTCGGCCTTCCCGATGTAAGCTGAGAACCATTGGAATGCCACTAATTCGCCGCTCATATTACTTTTATCGGAAAGAGCGCCGACTCTACAAAATTGTAATACCCGTAACTCTGGTATTAAACCTCAAAGTAATTATGTCAATTCCCAGTTAGGCGGTTGGCAAGCGGTTATAGGCGTGGTAAAAACCCTTCCCAAATGCAAAATGCTTGTTGGATGAGCATTAAAGGCATCTTAAAAACGCATCCCAGATGTTCTTTTTTTTTTGCCTTTGTGATCAAGGCCTAACGCTCCGTGGTGTAAACGCATGGCGGCGTCTTTATGGTGTAGTACCATAGACTAGAATGGAAGAAGTTGAGATGCTTTCACTCCACACAAAGCTTCATTTTTGAAGCGCAGCAATGCAATGCTTCATGTTTTGATAATGTGAAAATCACTTTACTATATTGCAACTAACCCTTCAATGTGGTGGCCGCATTCATTTTCTTTATTCATGCTTTTACTTCTTTTCACCTGTTGATCCTGCTAATAACACACTTCCTGTGCTAGGATGGCAATACTCACTGTACTGTATATTAGGGATTGACCGATTATCTGCAAGGCCGATATATCGAGGGACGATATGCACTTTCCCCGATATATCGGTATCGGCCCCAGAAGTGGCCGATATTGCCGATATTTTCGTGACGTCATTCTGCCTTCTTAGGCCGCCTCCTTCGCCTTGGACAGCCTCATCTGGAGTCGGGACTAGTCTCGCGGGAGTGTATCACAGCCATACACCCACCCACAGCAGCCCGTGCCAGCCAGCCACCCACATCCACAGGCCCTGTACCAGCCAGCCAGCCACAGGCACTGTACCAGTCACAGGCACTGTACCAGCGAGCCAGCCAGCCACCCACAGACACAGTACCAGCCAGCCCCCCACAGGCCCTGTACCAGCCAGCCACCCACAGTCCCTGTGCCAGCCACCCACCACAGGGTGCCAGCCAGCCAGCCACCCACCACAGGGTGTCAGCCAGCCACCCACCACAGGGTGTCAGCCAGCCACCCACCACAGGGTGCCAGCCAGCCACCCACCACAGGGTGCCAGACAGCCAGCCACCCACCACAGGGTGCCAGACAGCCAGCCATCCACCACAGGGTGTCAGACAGCCAGCCATCCACCACAGGGTGCCATCAAGCCACCCACCCACCACAGGGTGCCAGCCAGCCACCCACCATAGGGTGCCAGCAAGCCACCCACCCACCACAGGGTGCCAGCCAGCCACCCACCATAGGGTGCCAGCAAGCCACCCACCCACCACAGGGTGCCAGCAAGCCAGCCATTAAACATTAAACAACAATTACCATGTTCAGTACCAGATTTGTGTCAAAAATTGTCTTTATTTTTCAAAACTTTGAATGTACAAAATATCGGCCCATATCGGCCGATACCGATATGCGTTGGCCAAAATATCGGTATCGGCAACGAAAATCTAATATCGATCGATCCCTACTGTATATATGGAGAAGCAGCGTTGTCAACATAGGACAGGAAGTGTGCTACAGAACGCCTCCCCCTCTTCTCTTACCCAAAACCTAAGAAGGGGACTGTTCTTTGGTCCATAGAGGAGAACTGGACAGGGATTGAAATCTCAATGTAGCACAAGTGCACAAGGAAGCTACAATCTTTTTGGGATTTCTGGCAGGATCAACAGGTATTTTTTGCACTTCTTGAACAGATATAACAAAACGCTTTTAATGTTATATTTAAAGTGATTGTAAACCTTAAACATTAAATATGAACAAAGCATGTCCCTCTATAGTGTGTGCTGGTCTCAGTCCAGAGCACTAAGAGTCATTTCTGTCTGCTGCTTTCAGCATGAATCACTTTTGCCAAGTTTTCCTGACACCAAGAGAAAAAAGGTAACAGGGGAGGGACCTGCTACACACAGCCTGTGATTGACAGCCTCAGCTCTGTTCATGCGTGCTGTGTGAAGGGGGTATGTACTTCCCTCCAATCAGCTCTCAAAGCTCTCCTCACTGAGCTTTACAGAGTGTAATTTCAGCTCTCCGCCCCCTTTTTTTTCTGATGGCTCAGGCAAGCTTTATAAATTCTGTACTTTGAAGGGATGTAGAAGACTGCAGATAAACAGGCACAACTTATGCAGGAGGATTTGTTTCATCCCTGTGTATCACCTGAGGCCAGTCACTTTACAAAAACTTTAATTGACCATAAAGGAACAAGTACAGTAGGAGAATTTTATTGCTAGGGTTTAAATTGTGTACAATAAAATAAAAAAGCAATCTTAACTGCAATATACACTTTAAAGTTATTCAACCAGGCCGGCGGGTAGATATGGGCGTCTGGAGCCACCACACAGAATCTGCTGCAAATATCTTCCATTTCGGAGGATGCCGACAGCTTCTGCAATAAGGAGTGTAAATGTGGCCTGGCTGTTCCACACCCAAACAGGAGTTCCTCCCCTGGAACCTCTCTCTAGCTGGGTTGACACTAGTGCGGACCGTGAGGCTGACGCTTGTCCAGGCACGGCAGCCCATTCATTTAAATAGGCTGTTGTGCCTGCATTTCCCGCAGGAAAAAGGTGCATGCACCTTTTAAAAGTGCAGCCGCAGGGAAACTGCATGGCCTTTTTGACCATGTAATTTCCTTTGGGTTCCCACACCCACAAATGTGCTGTGGGTTGACATGCGTGCTGTGCCATTCAGAATGATTAGTTGCCCCGTGGGGTCTCGTGAGAGCAGTGCGACTTGGCTGCAGGTAGTTGCCGGTGCAGGAACAGGTGCGATTCCTGCACCCACAACCTGCCCACAGACTGCAGGAAAGTGTGAACCGAGAGTAACACTTTCCCGAAAAGACAGGAAACATGTCAATACACTATACACTCAAACAAAATGCATGCCAAACCCGGGAGTCCTAAATAGACACTGCCCTGAACCAAGATGGCCACGGACAGCTGCTTCCTTGATGACAGCAGGAAGTTGTGGAGGAATAAAGTTCCTCACCCCTTCCTTCCCTGTCTTCACCACCACTAGGGGCTAACGCCACCTACAGAAGAGAGTCCAGACTGCACCTGCATTCAATTTAGCAAATGTGAAATTCAGAATCACAAAGAGCTTAAATTCTTTAATATCCAAAATCCAGAATAATTATATGAGGTGTACACTTGATTAATTTACCACAAGACTGATGTGAATGTGTAATGTATATGTAAAGCTCTGCGTAAATTGACAGCTCTATATAAGTACCTGAAATAATAATAATATCAAAATTAGATGTATCGGCATAAACTGGTTTCTACACAACTGCCACATGGTTCCCATGCCGGACAACGTCATACGGCACATGTCATCAGCTAGGTACCACAAAGTAAAATAACATAATCAGATTGCCATAATCATTTCTACATGAGGGATAGATGACAGTCATCTGGGTTAAAGCCTGGGTTGTCACCACTGAAGTGGCTATTCCTCCATATGATGATGGTCATACCTTACTGGTAAGATGGTCTGGTGTAAATGTCTGATGAAAAATAGGGGTTGATTTTACTAAAACTGGAGAGTCACAGCTTAATTGAACAATCTGAAGCATTAAACCAGATAAGTGTCACCTATCCCTCGTGTGGAAATGTCAACTTTGTGGTACCAAGCTCATGGTCTGTGCCACATGAAATGGTCTGGGATTGGAACACGTAATAGTTGTGTTGAGATCAGTTTATGCTATCTGCTGATACATCTAGCTTGGTGGCTAAAAAAATGAAAATGTAGACATCATACATGAGCAAGTCACTCATATGAGGTAGTCACTGTATCACGTGACGAAACACATTAGGGGTGGGGCTATGTGATGTCATCACGCCTGGAAGGCCATTTTACATATGTCTTTCCTATTAATGTTTATCCGTAAGGGGGCAATGTTTGGAAGGTTTTAAAAGGGTGCTTTTTTCTTTGAATGGATATTTATTCTTTTTATTATTAAAGCTAAGAGTATGGGAATACTACACCATGAGAGGTTATTTATTTATTTTTTCCTGCTGAGCGGGCAGGATCCTGAGTGGATGGTGACCAAGCCATTGAGTCTTCTGGTGGATTGCTGCATCATACGGACCCTGGTTTTACTGGGAATGTGAATGTTTACCCTACCTGAGTGTAAGTCATATCCTTGAAGTAAGAGAAAGCAGAGAAAGGTGGTGGGATTATCCGAGCACATAGGATGGACAGATATGCTTGACATAATTTGCACTGATACTTAAAGGACACTTTTAAGAAGATTGGAATTGGGATATTAAATAAAGGACTGGTGTTGATATATATTATGATATATTATGAATTGATCAAATTTTCATGGTATTTATTATGAATTTTTTTTTTCTATCTCAGATTTTTATTAATTGATGTATTTTTAATTTTATTTATTTTTAGTTGCGTTGCACTTTTGGGGTTTTTAGTGAGATTTGTGGTGCGGGAAGACACGACAGTGGTCGGCAGCAACATTTATATTAAAGATTTTGTCACATTGTTTAGTTCAGGTTGGGGATCGCGGTGATTTTTTTGGTTTCTCTGGGAAAGGATATCGAACAGTTTGAGCTCTTTGAAATTTTGAATTTCATATTTGCTTACTGTCTTTTTTTTTTTTTTTTTGCCATTTCTTATAGAAAAAAATGCTATGTGCTGACACGTCTAGTTTGGTGGCAAGTTCAAGTGTAGACATCATTTACCCACTTGCCTATTGGGCACTTTCACCCCCTTCCTGCCCATTTTCAGCTTTCAGCTCTGTCACACTTTGATTGACATCTCCGCAGTCATGCAACACTGTACCCAAATGAAATGTTTATCGTTTTTTTCACACAAATAGAGATTTCTTTTAATGATATTTAAGCACCACTGGGTTTATTATTTTTTGCTAAACAAATGAAAAAATACCAAAAATGTTGAAAAAAAAAATTTGATTTTTCTCCTTCACTGATGTGCGCTGATTAGGCTGCACTGATGGGCACTGATCGGCAGCACTGAAGGCCACTTATAGGTGGCACTGATAGGTGACACTAATGAGGAGGCACTGATTGGCAGGCCTGATGGGCATGGATTGGCAGCACTGGTGGGCACTGATTGGCAGCACTGGTGGACACTGATTGGCAGCACTGGTGGGCACTGTTGAGATTGCACTGATAATTAGTGCCCTGATTATCAGTGTGGATGTCCCTTTAACACAAGCAGGTTATCAGCTCTCTTCTCCCTTCCTCATGCTGTCAGCCATGATCAGCTGTCATTGGACACGGCTGATTACATGGTAAAGGGCCGATGTGATTGGCCCTTTAACCCGATCTGTGATCAGCTGAGTCCAAAGGACTCAGCAATCTCAGAGCGCGCCATCTGATCACAGAGCGGGTAGCACGATCACGGAAGGACATCCATGGACGCCCTCCCAGGCAAAGTAAGCCGAAAGACGGCTACAGCGTGGGCAGGAAAGGGATAATTATTTTTGGGATTTGGATATCGAAAAATGTGATCACTTTGAGATTTGAATTTCAGATTTTTCAATGACTGTTTTTTTTTTTGGGGGGGGGGGGGATCCTTGATAGAAAGATATATGAAGACTCTTTTGATATAAGACACAGTGGGGTTGATTTACTAAAGGCAAATAGACTGGATATTATGCAAAGTGCAGTTGCTCCAGAGCTTAGTAAATAAGGTAAATATTCACTTTGCAAAAAAAAAAAACAATCCCATGCAAGAAAAATAAAAAAAACAATTTTTTTGCTTGCACATGATTGGATAATAGTAGTCAGCAGAGCATCTGCTCCTTTACTAAGCTCTGGAGCAACTGCACTTGCAAAGTGCACAGTCCATTTGCCATTAGTAAATCAACCCCAATATACAATATGCAAGTTCATGTGGATTATAAAACGAGGGACTCTATAAATGTGGCTTTTTACATTTATATTTTTCTAATTATTGTAGTTATTTAAGTTACTATAATAAGGACCTAAAGAAATAAAGATTTTAGTATTTCTTCAATATATGCTGCTGTGATACCTTAAAGCGTAACTCCACTTTTGTTGAGAAAAAAACATTCCCCTCTGGGTGATCTCTGTGCATTGCAAGGATTTTAACAAACTTTGTTGCAGATTCCTCCCTTTTGTTATTCTGAAGAAATCATTGTTTGTTCCTCTGTTCCCCTGTGCTGTGTGGGTCAAATGGGAGTGGTTTCATATTAATCTATCAGCTGTGGCCGCTGCAGGGCTCTAATAAGGAAAGCTTCTGGGCCTGCATCCCTTTAGACGTGTTCCTATTGGGAGTATCTCACTAAAAATGAAATTTATGTTGCAGGGGATATCTTAGTGTAGACTTCTGGGAAAATTGGTGAGTCAATCACACAAGGAGGAAATTATGTTTCTGGGGTGTGGTCAGTATACATTCTGTGTACAGAACACCTCCAGGCAGCCATATTGCATTGCATTTTCAGAAAATTACAACAGCTGCAGATTGAAAAGGAAAGGTAATTTTTAATAACATTCCATTACAATATGATTTGTGTGGCAATTGTATACGCTATATTGTTTTTTCTTTATTTGCTATTTTTTTTCCCCTCAAAAGTGGAGTTACCCTTTAACCACTTTACGACCAGTGACGTAGACCTATGTCGGCTGGCTTTGCGTGGTGATACCGGGATGATGCCTCCATCACCCTGGTACCGTTTTTTAGAGCCGGCGGTCGGCTTTCCGGCGGTAACGACCGATGCGGCTCAGGAGCCGCTCGATCGTTACCCCGGCGAGCGGGAGGGGACCACCCCTCCCGCCGCCTTCCGTCCTGATCAAAGCCAGAAGCGGCTTTGATCGGGTTTTCCGATGACGTAACCTGGAGGCGGCGTCCATGACGTCACGTCCGGGTTACTCTGCTGCTAAAGGTGGCAGATTCAAAAAGTGACAGTATTCAAAAATGCTGGTTTCGACGTTTTGAATACATGGAAGTGTAGTGGAGGGGTCTGGGGTCTTTTGGACCCTCGATCCCTCCATAAAGAGTACCTGTCACTGCATATTGCTGTCACAAGGGATGTCAATTTTAAAGCGTCGCCTATGGAGATTTTTATTAACCGTAGTTTGTCGCCATTCCGCGGGTGTGCGCAATTTTAAACCATAACATGTCGGGTATCTATTTACTCGGCGTGACATCATCTTTCACAATATTTTCAAAAAAATGGGCTAACTTTACTGTTTCGTTTTTTTAAAATGCAGTGAAATGTGATTTTTCGTAATTTTTCCCCAAAAAATGGCGTTTGAAAGATCGCTGCGCATATACCGCGTGACAAAAAATATTGCAATGACCGCCATTTTATTCTCCTCCAGAGTCTTTGCTAAAAAAAAATATATATATAATGTTTGGGGGTTTTAAGTAGATTTCTAGCAAAAAATACTGATTTAAACTTAAACAAAAAGTGTCAAAAATAGGCTTAGTGTTAAAGTGGTTAAGCTTTTTCTAAAAGGTCCCAGAATAATTGAAAGTAGGGAATCCTTCAAATAATCTATAACCTTCTTATTTTTCATTTCCAGTGTGATATTTGATCAAGCATTAGGGACTCAGACGGAAGAGATTTTACATCCTACATACAAAGAACTAAAATAGTCTCATTAAGCCACGCAGACTCCTTTTCTCTGCAGGGCCCAGGTAGTAGCTCCATAAGTGTCAATAATGCATCTGGTTTGTCACTTTTAATCTTTTAATTACATCGCCTTGCTGTGCGTTCTCCTGCACGCCAAGCACTTTGTTGGAGCTGTAGGCAGCTTCCTGCTGGAAATCCTCAGAGCTTGTGTAAAAACCCAGCCGGGCTTTGTTCATAGAAAACTCGGTGACATTTCACAAATGACGGAAGTGCTTCCAACTCTGCACACTCATCTCTGCTCTTCCGGGTACAAATGGAAGGTTTTTCAAGCTGTGCCAGTGCTAAGCCTGCTAATCGCTCCTTTTTTACCCAGGTCCATCTGCCGAGGGTTCTTAAAGCGGAGTTCCACCCTGGGAAAGCTTTTTTTAATAAAAATACCCCCGGGACAGTCAGGGCTAGTACATTCCACAATGGCTAGCCTCTGATCTGTCCCGGGTTGCACTTATCTTTTAGAAGAAATACTTACCTTGAAAAAGTATTCTCCAGTGCTGCCATCTCAGGTGTGGGCAGCTTGAAGCCAGCGCGATCCTCTTCTGCGTCCTCTTCCGTCTTCTTCGGTCCCACGATGAACTGCACGGGCCCCGCCGTCAGGGCCGCAGCGTCATCCCTGCACAGCTTCTGGGCATGCCCAGAAGCTGTTTAGCAAGGTATGACGGCGCCTACACCGGTACTGACGTCGGCGCCGGTGCAGGCGCAATGATTCCTGTGAGCGATGACGTTCAGCTCCCAGGAATCATTGCAAGCCAGGAAGTGACGACGGGCCGTGGTCGCCGAGGGGAGGAAGAGGAAGTAAGGTGAGTATATTTTCTTCTAAACCAGGTAAGTAAAAAAAAATTGCGATTATCCATTTGTTTTTCAGGTGACCCGGAGCGAGAAGATGGAGGTAAGTTTAATTCTAGGGTGGAACTCCGCTTTAACCACTTCTGGACCGGAAGGATTTGCCCCCTTAATGACCAGGCAATATTTTGTGATTCGGCACTGCGTTATTTTAATGGACAATTGAGCGGTCGTGTGACGCTGTACCTAAATAAAATTGGTGTCCTTTTTTTCCCACAAATAGAGCTTTTGGTGGTATTTGAAGAGGATAAATTCGGAGTCTGTGTTTTAACCCTGGAATCTTGCCAACATCCCTAGTAAATATTGAACAATGGAGAACCCCTGAGGATTGGGACTTTGAACGGCAAGAACCAGGACTTGAGTATGAAAATGTATAAATTTTATTACAAATATTACAAGAATGAAATATACAAAAACAAAAATAACATGGATGATAAAAACATGGTCATAAATACGTCTTGGAACCTAGAGGGTCTGAGGTGTCTGGATCGGACTAGACGCGTTTCGGTCCAAATGCCTTTCTCGATAGTCCAGAAAACACCAGAGCTCAGACAGATATGCAAAAGCCTCTGTGAATACCAGGACGGAGGACCAGGTAAATGGACCTTAAAGGGTGAGAAAAAGCGCCTTCAGGTGTCTTTGGCCGCAGGTAGTATGTGCCGAATTGGCTAGGTCTATAAAAGATAGGCCTGAAACAATTTATGTATCTATATGGGCTTCCAAAGGGAGATTGGATGGTTGTAAGCCAAATAAATGATGGCTATTACAGGTGACAGTGAGAAAGAGCCCCCCGATCAAAATTCCCACGAGAATCTCCAAAGCGAGGTCAAAAACACAGGTCGTCTGCAATTTGTAATAGAGTAGAAGTATCTCCAAATATATATAGTGCTGGGACGTATCCAGCACTGGATCCCTTTCCAGCCCTGTGTAGTTGGATACCGCAGCGTCATCCCGGCATGCCCAGAAGCTGTTTAGCAAGGTATGACGGCGCCTACACCGGTACTGACGTCGGCGCCGGTGCAGGCGCATTGATTCCTGGGAGCGATGACGTTCAGCTCCCAGGAATCATTGCAAGCCAGGAAGTGACGACGGGCCGTGGCCGCCGAGGGGAGGAAGAGGAAGTAAGGTGAGTATATTTTCTTCTAAACCAGGTAAGTAAAAAAAAATTGCGATTATCCATTTGTTTTTCAGGTGACCCAGAGCGAGAAGATGGAGGTAAGTTTAATTCTAGGGTGGAACTCCGCTTTAACCACTTCTGGACCGGAAGGATTTGCCCCCTTAATGACCAGGCAATATTTTGTGATTCGGCACTGCGTTATTTTAATGGACAATTGAGCGGTCGTGTGACGCTGTACCTAAATAAAATTGGTGTCCTTTTTTTCCCACAAATAGAGCTTTTGGTGGTATTTGATCACCTCTGCGATTTTTATTTTTTGCGCTATAAACAGAAAAAGAGCGACAATTCTTAGAAAAAAAAAACAATATTTTTCACATTCTGCTATATAACATTCCCAAAAAAAACCTTAAAAATCTAGATTTTTTAACATTTTAGGCCAATTTGTTTTCTGCTACATATTTTTGGTAAAAAAAATAAGCGTATTTTGATTGGTTTGCGCAAAAGTTATTGCGTCTACTATTGGATCTGAACGGTCCGCCTGTGTAAAAGGGGCCTAAAGGCGTGCTTCTCGAGTGAAGTTCATAAACAGTCTGAAAGGCACTAAGAGTGAATAAGGTATGGGTAAACCTTTGCCATTTTTTAAATTGTAAACTTTTGTTTCTTCTTTTTTTTTGGCTGAAGTTTTCCTTTAGGCATTTAGCATTTCTGTAAATATGCAGCCCCTAATTGGAGTGCATTACCTGGATCATTTATCCTCCGCTGCAAACGCTTCTCATTTGGCTGCATGCACAGCTCTAAAGGATATTGGCAGAGCAGGCAGATCTGTAAAAACAGAAGATGAGGTTGCTCTGTATTCATTAAGCCACTGAACACGATGAATCACATGGAAACGGCGAGCGCTTGGAAGGGAGAAAGCTGAAACAATATCATTGTAATTTCACTGAAAATGTGGGGGCATTCGTGTTACAGTGAGAAAATGTTTGACTGGCTGCATTTCTGGAATTTTTCCGGCTCCTCTTCATTTGTGGCATCTGTCGCACAATCCTACAAGTTTGGCAATGGAAACGAACCAGACAGCTTGGAGGCTGTTTATAAGAACGCATGGGCCACTGAGAGAGGTCAGATTGAGACGTGTTAATCACCGAGGCCCAAGCTGCTGCCAAACGCAAGATCTGTCCAACGTGCGGCATCAACAGATAGAAAATGTTTATTTGTTAATTGGGTTCAACTCTTATCTCAGATGTCCCCAAAATGAGCTCAGAATAGAAGACTATCTCTATACTGTCTTTTTTAATATTTTTGCTAATGGGCCATTGTGGTTGTCCTACCTGGATTTGTAAAGACTGCAGCGGTGGAGCTACAAATAAATCTACTGCACAGAGGAGTAGCTAGAGGAGAATAAGCCCCCAGTGTAAAGCTTGTCATATACTATTGGATTTTTAATATTACAATTTACATTTTTGGAATTTTTGTTTTCTAATAGCTAGCAGGGTCAAGTCAACATTTGTTTTTGACCATTTTTTTTTTTAAATTTCACCACTTCTGAACCGGAAGGATTTGCCCCCTTAATGACCAGGTCATTTGTTGCGATAAGATAACTGCGTTCATTTTTTTTTTTTGAAAGGTGTTTATTTATAAGTTTTCAAGAACATTACAGAACAAAAGTACAAGCAATGTCAGTAAGGCCCCGTTCACACTGGGGCGATGCGACTTTCCGGGGCGACCTCGGAGCGGCCGGCACGGACTTCATAACATTGAAGTCTATGCAGGTCGCTCCGGGTCGCCCCAAAGAAGCTCCGGACCCTTTTTCTAAGTCGGAGTGACTTGTGTCGCTCCTATTAGAACGGGTCCACAGCTTCTCTATGGAAGGCGACCTACGGCGACCTGTCAGGCGACCAGGTCGCCTGACAGGTCGCCCCAGTGTGAACGGGGACTTAAACAGAGCAGGGTATAAACAACGAACCAATTGAAAGCATTGCAGCATAGACAACTCAAAAACAGGCCAACAGGGCCTAGGGAGGAAGAGAAGGACGGGGGGGGACCCCAAGACGGAATTGCTCAGAAGCCGAACGGCAACATAGGGACACACCTAGCAGGACACCTTAAGTCAGGGATCCTCAAACTACGGCCCTCCAGCTGTTGCGGAACTACACATCCCATGAGGCATTGTAAAACTGACATTCACAGACATGACTAGGCATGATGGGAATTGTAGTTCCTGAACAACTGGAGGGCCATAGTTTGGAGACCTCTGCCTTAAGTGGTCCCCACCCTAAGGTGGACAGGGGGGACAACCAGACAAGACGACAGACAAGGACACTCACACACTAACAAACCAACTCACACACCCACACATTCACACACACACACACCTTCCCCTACCCTCAACTATCCATCCCCATAGGGGAGAGCAATATTATATTACATGCTCGTCAGATAATCCTCAGTTCACATGGGACCTCCATGGTCTCAGTCAGCAGACAAGCTGGAAGGCAGAGGGGTATCCACCCAGAACGAATCCTCTACATCAAGCCAAGGTTGCCAAACTTTAGAAAACTTGCCAAGACACCCTCTACTCTTATAAATCAGTTTATAGAGTGGTACATCTCCACGCACTATAACATAGAACTGTTGTACGGTAGGCAGTTCAACACTTTTCCAATGTAACAAGATAAGTTTCCTAGCATAGAACAGTAGTATGCGGATCAGGGCCCAAGGACGTACACGGTGAATGAAGTAATTCAAAACGCCCAACACCCAACGGGCCTACCTCCGGCGTATGTGGGACCGGCAGGTGTAATTTATCATTAAAAAATGCGAAAATAGACGTCCAGTAACCTTTAATATGGGGGCAGGACCAAAACATGTGGAGGAGGTCTGCTGCAGGACAATCACATCTAGGACAGGCGGCTCCAGGGGCAACACCCATACGGACCAATTTTTGAGGCGTGTAGTGCCCAAATGGTGAATGAATTTGAACTGTATGAGTCTGTGGTTAGAACCAATAAGGTCCTGGAAGCACACCTCCGAGGCCTCATCCCACACCTCCTCGGACAGCTCAGGAAGCAGTGTGACCCACTTGCACATGGCCAGCTTAAATGGGTCTTAACTAGCCGCCTGCAGCCTCAAGTAAAACGCAGTGACCATTTTAGTTACCTCTGGGATAGACAACAACTTTTCCATTGGGGATTCCTCGAGCTCCAGGGTCAACCCAGCAAACTGTGCCCGGGCGGCGTGGCGTAGTAACAGGTATTTAAAAAAGGAACGGTTGCACACACCATGTCAGGCCCTCAGGTCATCAAAAGATACAAAAATGTTTGACCTAAAGACATGGGAGACATGCGTCACCCCAAGTCCCGACCACCAACAGGAGTCCGGGTGACCATGAAGCTCGGGGAAGTTGGGATTATCCCACAACGGGGCATTAGGAGACACCGCGGGTTCATGCTACCCCATCACATGCCAAGCCAGCCACCCAACCTCCATAGGAGAGACACGAGAGCAGCTCCTATGCAACTATATGTGGAGAGCATCTAAAGCCTGCATCTTCGATCCGTGCAAGGCCAATACAAGAATGGTGGAGGAGTTCCCAGGAGAGTCACCAAGCCAGTCATATATATAGGTAAGTTGGGACGCAATAAAATATTTGTAAAGAACAGGACATGCCAGGCTGCCCTGGAATTTGGAGGCCTGGAGGGAGGACCTAGCTATACGAGGGCGAGAGCCCTGCCAAAAGTGAGAGTGGAATCTATTTTATGGAATAAACGCCTGGGTAAAAACACAGGTGAAGCACGAAAAACATAAAGGAATTTAGGTAAGTAAATCATCTTAAAAATTTTATTTCACTTTCTGCTATATAACATTCCAAAAACAAAATTGAAAAATCAAATTTTTTTCATCCTTTCAGGCCAATTTGTATTCTGCTACATATTTTTGGTTAAAAAAAAAATCACAATAAGCGTATTTTGATTGTTTTGCGATAAAGTTATCACATCTACAAACTAGGGGAAAGATTCTTTTAGAGATTACAGAGCCAAGTATCATTTTGTGGTGCTAACAAATTTGTATGGAATTTGTTAATGATAACAGGAAAAACAGACACAGTAGGAAAGAAGGCCTGCCTTGGTTCCTCACATGGCACCATTGCACTTTCCCCACTTCCCTTTCCCCACTTCTTTGTTTGTTTGTCTTTTTCTTTGGAGTTTGTCACTGCACTTTCACCTTTTTTTCTTTATTTGCACGACTGGAGTGTGTGGGTCCTCGGGCCCAGCCTTGAGTCTTGGGAGGGGGTGGATATGGCCTTTTGGCTTAGTTCGCCCTCTCTCATGGGGTCTCCCTTGGAGAAGGTCAGTAATGGATGTTCCCATGTTTGTTCTCACAAGTTCACTTTAAAATGGCCATATGTGGCCCTGTTTTAGCACCACCTGCTATGACTGGGCACAAATTGCTGAAAAATCCTAAGACAAAAGGACAAAGCCCTTCAGGGGCTGTGGTGCCAAGAAGTATGCAAGTACATAGACCATTGACTGAGTCATACAGAAAACTAGAGAGGGTTGAAGGAAAAATAATCCTTAGGCTTTATTGAAGAGGGGGGCATGTGAGAATCAAAATATTGGCTTGCCAGAAAAAGCATTGGAATTACATATAGGTTTAGTGTTTATATTAAAATACGAATGTTTTTGGACAATTTTTCCTTTTTGAACTGTGCAAATTGATTCGCTCATATTTTATATCTTGGTATACATTGAAAGAAAAATGAATACAGGGTACATCCATGACACTTACAGTACTTAAAAAACATTCTGGACTTTCCAATATGAAAGCCCAACACTACTCACATGTTTGCTTAAAGCCTGTATATTTCAAGGTCAGACACTATCCATTAAGCCTAGTACATACCACTAGTATTTTTTTTCTCTCCGCTGAACTAACAATCTGATATTAACACAGCGTTCTCCCCTAAGATCACTGATTGGACCCGGTTTGCCGCTGGTTTTTTATCATGCACACCTGACAGAAGCCAACCCGGCTGCCATACACACGGGCCAGAATGTGGGCCAGTTTTTATTGAACTGGCTGATGTTGCCCGACATTTGACCCATGTGTATTAGACTTTACGGTGAAGGGGTGTGCATTTTGTCTGCTGCATATGTAAGCTGATATCTCCTGTCCTTCAGATCTATTTTACAGCGCAGGTGCTTTCTCCGCACCAGAAAGCTCCTGCTGCTCATTTGGGAGTGCAACACCTATTGAGCTCAAGAGCTGAATATAAACTTTTCATATGTAACATTTTAATGTTTACCTGATTAAAAAGAAATATTTTTTATTTCTGATCATAACAAGTACATTACGAAAATGTATGAAAAACACAACATGTCCCCCTAAGTGTCCATTCACACTACCGCGACTTGTCAGGCGACTTGTCAGCCTGACAAGTCGCGGTCCGTCGTGGTCCATGCAGTGCTACAGGAGCCGTTCTAATAGGAGCGACACAAGTCGCTCCGACTTAGAAAAAGGGTCCTGTACTACTTCAGGGCGACCTCGGAGCGACTTGCATAGACATTCATTATATGAACTCCATGCAAGTCGTGCCGAAGTCGCTGTGCACGTGACTTCACAGGTCGCCCCCGAAGTCGGAGCGACATAGTGTGAACCGGCACTTACGCACAAGTATACAAAGGTTACCTGTTTCCGATGGGTCCTTTAAACTTTGGATCAAACTTCCTTGGTTCACCTACAATGAAGAAACAAAAATAATGTTAACTTAATAAACAAAATAACTAATATTACAAGTCATATACTATCACATGGTCTCTATACTTTCTAACCAAAGAGCCAGTTTACAGCCCCCCAGACATTAGGGAAGGGAGGGGGGGGGCACTGTGGTCAGTGGGAGTAGAAAATGCCCCAGTATCAATTTATTTTATTATTTTATTTATTTCAGGTTTTTATATAGCGCTGTCAATTTACGCAGCGCTTTACATATACATTGTACATTCACATTGTAAGGGTAACCCAAAAACTCACGGGTTTCAGTAACATTTTGACTGTTGAAGCCAGATTGAAATATTTATTTAGACAAACATGTAGATAGGAAGCCATGTTTGGAGAGCAATGTATATTAAGCCAACAGAATGTAATGTGATTGACTTGCTCTCCAAACATGGCTTCCTATCTACATGTTTGTCTAAATAAATATTTCAATCTGGCTTCAACAGTCAAAATGTTACTGAAACCCATGAGTTTTGGGGTTACCCTTACAACATCAATGGGAGTAAACAATGCCTCCAGTTGGTGGTCAGTGGGAGTAAAACAAATTACATAGTACCTGTGATCAGTAGGAGGAGGAATATTGCCCCATCATTGGTATTAGTGGTAGGGATAATCCCCCATCAATGGTGTCAGTGGAAGCAATAATGCAACACCACTAATGCCAGTATGAGGAATGGTGTTTATATCAGTGGGAGGAATAGCATTCCAATGATTACACCAGTGGGAGGAATTATGCCCTCTCATAGATATCAGTGAAAGGAAGGAATTGAGCCCCATTGTTGGTGTCAGTGGGAGAAATATTGCCTTCATTCATGAAGCATTGTGGAAAGATAGCATAGCCACCTAGTCATTCATTATGGTCTACGAAGCTGAAGGTGTAGTGGGTTGTTTTTATTGCCTACATGCTTTGTATTAGAACACGTCCCTCTTTTTCACCCCATACAGTTGGAAGGTATGTGGCACACTCATTACTGAAATCATACCTGTGACCTTGTATCAGAACACGGGAGAGGTTTGGGTGGCGGTAGCCTTACCCTTATCATAGGAACATTAATCTTAAGGTATGTTTGCACTCTTGACTTTGAAGTGGAACATTCGTTATCACAATGGTCAGCGGTGAAATAAAATTCTTACCAGTAATCTCAGTCTACAAACATACATCTTCCTGTAACACAGCTATTATTTCCCTCCAAATGTATTATTCTCACGCACAACCATGGACACCAAACAGCTCTATCTCAATTTCAGTATCAATCCAAAAATAGGACTGTGAGCTGGTGACCTACAAAGTAAAGTGATCCCGGGATCTGCAGTGAAAGGCTCTTCTTTTGGATATTTGCGACTGGATGTTCCCAGAGTTTTTCAGAAATTCTGAGCTAGACATTGAGGAAGCCATATATTCTCATTGCACATAGATAGATAGATAGATAGATAGATAGATAGATAGATAGATAGATAGATAGATAGATAGATAGATAGATAGATAGATAGATAGATAGATAGATAGATAGATAGATAGATAGATAGATAGATAGATAGATAGATAGATAGATAGATAGATAGATAGATAGATAGATATGCTGTGCTTCCTGCTTAGTGGGGCAAGATGTAATAATAATGATGTTTTACCTTGCAGATTCTCCCATTTCACTGCAAATCTTCCAGACAGGATCAGTTTGATTAAGTGCCGGTTCACATATATGCGATGCGGGAACCCTGCAAATCCACTGCGGGTTTCTGCATCGCACTCGACTTGCAGGCAGTTCACACTGCCATATGCGAATCACTGCGGGGGTCAATACAAAGTTAACAATCAGTTTGCATATCTCAGTGCGAACTGTCAATTCGAACATGAATCGGATCGCATAGGTGTGAACACCCATGCAATCTGATTCTGGTGTGGACAAAAAAAAGGGTCCTGTACGACTTTCGCCTGAATGCAATGCGAATTCCGCCATACAATATGTATGGCTGAATTCACAACGCACAGATATCGCATGTGATTTGCAGAGAAGTGCGCTGCACACATCTGCAAATACATGCGTATGCTGCAGGCCCCGTCCAGGCACCCTGTTTTCTGTAATCCCTAACTCTAATTCTTGAGTCTCCACAATGGAAGCACATGCATTTAAATGGATAGGCAAAGGGCAGGTGAGCCTGGAAAGAGCCCACTCCTCCTTAAAGGTACAGGGGCACACTGAACACCCAACACATAGAACGATGGCAGCAAAGATGTCAGTGCGTTGCCTGACCAATCAGACTGCTTAAATGCATTAGCATCTTGGCAGTTTGTAATGGCATAAACTGCCTGCGGTGCTCAAAGCTAGGCACCATATGATCTAGGGCAGGTCACATGAGGAAGCTCAGGAGTAGAAGTTATTTTATTATTGTCAACAAGCGGTACTTGTTTAATAAAAAAAAAATATTAAAGTGATTTTTCTAATGTTGATACATACGGGGTAAGACATTTAGACTCCATTCACACTAGCGCGACTTGTCAGGTGACTTGGTCACCTGACAAGTCGCGGTGGGTCGCCCGCCACTGAATAGTACAGGACCTGTTCTAATAGGAGCGACACAAGTCGCTCCGACTTAGAAAAAGGGTCCTGTACTACTTTGGGGCGACCTGGAGGCGACTTGCATTGACTTCAATTACATGAAGTCCGTGCAAGTTGCGCCGAGGTCGCGGTGCACACTTCACAGGTCGCCCCAGCAAGTCGTGTCGCCCCTGTCTGAACGGGGTCTTAAAGTGTTACCTAAATCCAAAACCATTATTATTTTGCAGCTTGCCAGTCCGTAGATAGGGTGCCTGCATTATTCAGAGACATGCAAAAATCCAGAATATTGCTGCATCCCTTGGTAACTTTATTGAAGCATTAGAGTCACATCACAGGTATGACAGAAACATAAAAGGTAACGCGTTTGAGTAAGCGCTAACGTTAGCACGAAATGCGTTACCTTTTATGTTCTTGTCATACCTGTGATGTAATTTTAATGCTTTAAAGAGGTTGTAAACCTCAGAATTCTTTTTTTTTTTAAAAAAGAACACTTGAAAGACAAACACATAATGAGCTAGTATGCATCGCATACTAGCTCATTATGAAATACTTACCTTAGAACGAAGCCCCGAAGTGCCGACCGCTCACCTCTCTCATGGGTGACATGTTCTGTTGCCCTTCTTCCGGGTTTGCTCCATCCGGCGATCTGATTGGCTGGAGCCGCGATTACGTCACTCCTGCGCATGCGCACGGGAGCCAACGGTCACGGCACGAGGCTCTGAAAGAAAGGCACTAGCGGCCATTCCTTCAGAGCGCATGCGCCAGTGACGTCACTGACTGCATGTAAGGTAAATATCTCCTAAACGGTACATGTTTAGGAGATATTTACAGTACCTATAGGTAAGCCTTATCATAGGCTTACCTATAGGTAAAAGTTGCAGAGGAGGGTTTACTTCCTCTTTAATAAAGTTACCAAGGAGTGCAAGAATATTCTGGATTTTTGCATGTCTCTGAATCTCACAGAGGAGCTGTGCAGCACCCTGGGTTCCTGTTCACAACATGTGAGAGTCGGTCACTCACCTTGAGCAGCATTTGTTTTCAGGGTGACTGCATTTGTTTTCTTCTAGCTTGACCATTTGTTTCCTGTTATTTTCACCAGGAGAATAACACCCTGCCTGTCCCTGAGTGATTATGCTCACTCCTATACTGTGCTTATGGAATGAACCGTGGTTGCCAGTGACACCCTGGCTGGGCTACAAACATATCTGCCTTTGTTCTTAGGAAAGTGGAATGGGGGAATTAGTGGTTTACAGAAGAAAGATAACATTGTTTTTCCTTCCAGTTCAGCTCTAGTGACAAAGGCACTGCATTCCTAGCAAAATAAATAAGCATTTTCTGTACTTGTTGAATATGTATTTGAAAAAAAATGTAGCCACCACATCTAACAGCGGGTAAGCTGCAATATATTACATTTTTGTCCTTAGGTTTAGTGATCCTTTAAAGCAGCATTTCTCAACTTTTTTATCCAAGAGGAACCTCTAAAATAGTTAAAGTCTCAGTGAATGCCTGATATTCATCAAGGGCCATTGGAAAAATGCCCCTTACAATGGTGGTGGTAAGTGGAAAGACGGCTTCCCTTGCCAAGCATGCCACCTTTGCAATCATGCCGCTGGTTCTGCCAAGTGGTGTTTGATCTGGCCCTTTGCAGGCACCATCAGATGGGAGGTCAATTAGCCACACCTCAAGGAACCCCTAGCCACCTCTGGTGGACCCTAGGGATCCACAGAATCCTGGATGAGGATGGCTGCTTTAAAGTTTGCTTTCACTTTTGCCACCATATTGGGATTACACCTGTTATATTTGTTACATGTTCCCATTCACATAGCATAACTTGTTTCCATTCCCCAAGCTCCTGCAGCCTCCTGGGATACTCACGTCATGCATCCCAGCCGTCTTCAACTCAGCAAACAAAAATGAGCATGTGCCTCTGCCCGATACTGGCTGTCTTTTCCTGGCTCATGCCACCAGCCCCCTGAAGATGTGCTGCATCACATGCACGTCATCAGGGTGTCAGTTGCAAGAACTAGGAACAAGACAGCTGGTTCCTGATGATGTCAGAGAGAGCAAAATGGCGGGCCTGCAGCACAGCAGTAGATCACTACAGGACATCAATGCATTTGCTGGTTGTGTGAGTATGCTTGTTGAGCATAACCCAGAAAACCTGATAAAAGGAAACTCTTTTTATGTATTGTTAAGAAGGGGGCTAGGGGATTATATTTACCATAAATAATCCTGTCTGTCCTGTGATGGCAAACCTCACTATTAATTGTAAATTTGATATGCACAGTGTCTTTCCCAACAAAGGGTTAAAGATCTCAAGGCTTGGGTGTTATATCATATGTTGCCGTCTTATGACTAATAGTCATAAAAAACATTGTGAATCTTGTATGATTCTTCTAAATGAAAAAATGATGTCAATATTTGTTGTATGATGAATTTCTGATATGTTTTTTCTTTTTTCTAGTAATTGTATCTTCCTTGATATTGCACCCTTCCATGCCCCTGATGAAGCCGATTCCCGCGAAACATGTTGGGAATTGGGTATATAGCCACTAAGGGTCTCACAAATCGAACTCACATCTTGAGTCAATGATTGTGACACCCTTGGTGCAAAATTGGTAATCAAGTGATTTGATAATAAAGTATGTTTGATTTTTATGCAAACGAGATTCATTTCTCTATGTATTACTATTAGTCATAAGACGGTACCATTAAAATAATACCACTTGCGCCACATTGTGCTTTTTTCTATAAATCTATTTTGCCATGTAGGTACCCCTAACTCTTTTTCAAAGGTCTGAGACTATTCAATTTTCTAGTATATCATATGTTAATGCACTTTTAAAAAAAAAAAAAATCAGTTCTTACATCTGTCCTTTAATTGGAAGCTTTTCCGAACAATAGAAGCTGCCTATAAAGTCCTATGTATAAACCTGCACTAGGGATGCACCGAAATGAAAATTCTGGGCCGAAACAGAAACCGAAAATTCAGGATGCCCTTGACGAAAACCGAAACCGAAATTACCTTTTGCCCCCAAATTATTTTAAAATAGTTTTTTCTAGTACAAACCCAATTCCACAAAAGTTGGGACACTGTACAAATTGTGAGTATAAAAGGAATGGACTAATTTACAAATCTCATAAAGTTATAATTGATAATTAATATAGATAACATCAAATGTTGAAAGTGAGACATTTTGAAATGTCATGCCAAATATTGTCTCATTTTGGATTTCATGAGAGCTACACATTCCCAAAAAGTTGGGACGGGTAGCAATAAGAGGCCAGAAAAGTTAAATGTACATATAAGGCATTGCTGGAGGACCAATTTGCAACTTATTCGGTCAATTGGCAACATGATTGGGTATAAAAAGAGCCTCTCAGGGTGGCAGTGTCTCTGAGAAGTCAAGCTGTGCAGAGGATCACCAATTCCCCCAATGCTGCGGCGATGAATAGTGGAGAAATATCAGAAAGGAGTTTCTCGGAGAAAAATTGCAAAGAGTTTGAAGTTATCATCATCTACAGTGCATAATATCCTCCAAAGATTCAGAGAATCTGGAACAATCTCTGTGCGTAAGGGTCCTTAGACGACACTGCATCACATACAGTAATGCTACTGTAATGGAAATCACAACATGGGCTCAGGAATACTTCCAGAAAACATTGTTGGTGAATACAATCCACCGTGCCATTCACCTTTGCCAGCTAAAACTCTATAGGCCAAAAAAGAAGCCAAATCTAAACATGGTCCAGAAGCGCAGGCGTTTTCTCTAGGCCAAGGCTCATTTAAAATGGACTGTGGCAAAGTGGAAAACTGTTCTATGGTCAGACGAATCAAAATTTGAAGTTCTTTTTGGAAAACTCGGACACCATGTCACCCGGACTAAAGAGGGCAAGGACAACCCAAGTTGTTCTCAGCACTCAGTTCAGAAGCCTGCATCTCTGATGGTATGGGGTTGCATGAGTGTGTGTGCCATGGGCAGCTTACACATCTGGAAAGGCACCATCAATGCTGAAAGGTATATCCAAGTCCTAGAACAACATATGCTCCCATCCAGACGTCGTCTCTTTCAGGGAAGACCTTGCATTTTCCAACATGACAATGCCAGACCACATACTGCATCAATTACAACATCATGGCTGCGTAGAAGAAGGATCCGGGTACTGAAATGGCCAGCCTGCAGTCCAGATCTTTCACCCATAGAAAACATTTGGCGCATCATAAAGAGGAAGATGTGACACAAAGAAGACCTAAGACAGTTGAGCAACTAAAAGCCTGTATTAGACAAGAATGGGACAACATTCCTATTCCTAAACTTGGGCAACTTGTCTCCTCAGTCCCCAGACATTTGCAGACTGTTATAAAAAGAAGAGGGGGTGCCACACAGTGGTAAACATGGCCTTGTTCTAACTTTTTTGAGATGTGTTGATGCCATGAAATTTAAAATCAATTTATTTTTCCCTTAAAATGATACATTTTCTCAGTTTAAACATTTGATATGCCATCTATGTTGTATTCTGAATAAAATATTGAAATTTGAAACTTCCACATCATTGCATTCTGTTTTTATTCACAATTTGTACAGTGTCCCAACTTTTTTGGAATCGGGTTTGTACATTGGGGAACAAAAGAGGGAAAGTTCCTATCTTTCTCTTCCAGACAGAATTGTTGTTTTATGACACTGCTGAGACTAGTCCCTCTCTAGCATCCCAGGTATCCCCCTCATTTTTTCCAAAATCTCTCTTTTGTTCCCCACTCTTCTCTAATAAACAGCACTCTGCTCTCTTCCTCTATCAGTCACTTACATCTGTAACTCTGTTAACTTTCTATTCTTTTCTTGCCCTCTAACTCCTTGTCCCCCCTTTTGGCATACATCAGCTCCTTTAGTGACAATTATCTGCCGGCATTCACTTATAGTAAGAGGAAGAACGTCTGAGGTCTGGTCCGGAGCTGAGCAGCAGGCAGTTGGTGTGCTGAGGCTGATCGCGCTGGTCTGAGACTGCGAGGGTGGGGCCCGGCTCCAGAAGAAACCGCCACCCACGCATGCACCACCCACGTTACGCTGTGACTGGACAGTCACAGGCCAGCCCCCGTCATATTCGCCCAATCACAGGGCGCCCGCTGGCCATTCTGAGCCTGAAGATGGCGGCTGGAGCAGGGAGACACCGTTGGGGAAAATAAAGGTCAGACTGCCCCTCCAGCCATCATGACCCATTTTCGGACGAAATTGGATAGGCCCATTTTCGGCCGAAAATTTTGGTTGCCGAAATTTCGGTGCACCACTAACCTGCACCAAAGAAACAATTAGAAAGGAAAGAAATATTTTTTAGAAAATTAATTTAGTTATGCCGTGTGAATGAAAACACATACCAAACAGTGCGTCTGTTTCTCAAATTAGACAACAAAAATGGAAATAAATTTCTCATTAGTACATTCAACGACATGACCAATGTCTTTTGAGAGTACTTAAAAAAATTTTGATTTTAGTGACTTTACAAAATGAAAACCACATACACTGTAAGAGCCTGTTCACACTGAGGCGATCCGACTTCGAGGGGCGACCTGTGAAGTCGCGGTGCACAGCGACTTGTGTCACTCCTATTAGAACGGGTCCTGTGCTAATCAATGGACCGCGACCCAGCGCCACTTGTCAGGCTGACAAGTCGCGCTAATGTGAATGGGCTCTTAGACGTCCGTTTGTTTAGGAAAAGATTCAATTTCTGCGGTCAAAAACAAACATTATTTCAATCCCACTAATGATTAGAAAATGAAACAAATATTCTTAAAATGAAAATTTTCAACCAAATTTCCACTAGTCCATGGCCAGCTTAAGGCAGCTTTTCCTCTTTGTAAATTCTAAATGCATAACTCATTAACTAGGAGACTTTGTACCCTATTGTTGAAATAGAAAAACCTTATCTGCACCACTCCAGCCCAGATCTCAGCAGCTGATGTCCAGGCTATTCGTGGAATCCAGTATTTAAATCAGAACATTTCCAAGTCAGCATGCTTTAGGGAAAGGGAAAATGATATGCCTTACTAAAACATTCTTTAAAGCCCAACTTTAGGCACAAGAAGACAACTACCCTTAAGCTCGGTTCACACTGGGGTGGCACGACTCCTTACTACTTCGGGGGCGACTTGTGCATTCCCATGCACCACGACTTCGGAGCGACTTGCATGGACTTCACATAATGGAAGTCTATGCAAGTCACTCCGAGGTCGCCCTAAAGTAGTACAGGACCCTTTTTCTAAGTCGGACTTGTGTCGCTCCTATTAGAACGGGTCCTGTAGCAGACAATGGACCGCGAGGGAGGGCGACTTGTCAGGCTGAGAAGTCGCCTGACAAGTCGCGGTAGTGTGGACCGAGTCTTATAGTGGATATCACTTTATATCAGAAGCCCTCTTAACATAAAAGGCCACCTATCACGTCAAAGGTCACTTCATTGCGTCAGCGTCCCCCATCACATCAGAGACCCCCCGTCACATCAGAGTCCCCCCTAAACATCAGAAGCCATCCCATAAATGAAAGCCCCTCATGACATCAGAGAGTCCCCCCAATCACAGAGTTCTTTCATCACATCAGAGGCCCCTAATCACAGAGTCCCATCATCAAACAGTCCTACCAACACAGAGTCTCCTAATCACACAGTCTTCCCTAACACAAAACCCCTTAATCACAGAATCCCCTGATCAAAAAGACACCCATCACAGAGCCCCTCAATCACACCTGCCCCCCATGAAAGAGCCACTCATTTACACCAGTGGGCGGGAGGTAGAACAGGTCTCGAGGAGGTAGACTTCCATTCTCTGCTGAATGGTAGCCATCCACACCATGGCAATTCATGATACTCACCCAAATCAATCTGTGTTGGATGCTCACAGCACCCAGGGGAACCCAGCAGGCACCCTAGGGTGCTACAGCAACCTGGTTCAGAAACACTGGATTAAATTACTCATTGGAGTTGTCTCAGGTGCATCACGTTTAAGGTGGTCCCTACAGAAAAAGGCCTTCTTATTAGGTCCAGACCCCCTCCCCTTTTTAAAATTACTGCCTAACAAAAGTTGAAAAATATGCCTGTTGGCAGAAGCAGTCAGTTTGCCTGCCATTTGATGGCTCTGTTGCCATTATGGGATGGTAAAGGTAATGTTAAAGGAAGGTGTTAGCCTCCGTTTTAAAGGAATCCCTCCTCTAGTGATGTAATGGGTGGTGATAGTGCCTATATAAATATCAGCCATGGTTGGGACCCAATGTAGTTGGGGTATTGGAATAGCACACCCCAGAGCTGCAAAGATTTAATCCTGTACTGAGCTGATCTAAAGAGTCCTGTGCAGAGCTTCTCCTTCCCAGAAGTGGTACAGATGATTTGAGGACTAGCTGTAGTTGCCATCTCTACCCCTGATCTTCTACAGGCCTTTTAGTGTGGTGCATATGGCCTAAGGGGCCTGGACAACATCTTCCTAATGTGAGTTCCAGTGAAACCTGGGAATAGATGTTGGCTGAAGTCACAGAGCCGGTCCAGGCTCAGGAAAGATCGCGACCATGTGGTTGGGATCTGACCACATGCCTGGACCACCACCCGGCTCAGCCTCTCAACGACCCGCTGAGAGCCAGCAGCTTCCTCCCCCTCCACAGCCCAGCACTCCAGTGAGCGCAAGAGGGGGCAGAGCGGAGAGTCGGTGACTGACAGTCACCAGCTCTCTGCTCAGGGAGCTCTGAGAACCGAGAGATCGCAGTGTGGGATAGGGCTGAACGATATTCGATTTTCACATCGATATCGTGCTGTGAGCGTGGGAGATAGTCACATCGCCAGAACATGCAATGGAAGACAGTGTGGAAGGCAGAGAAGTAGGGACTCACAGTGAGTAGAAGTCTGCCCTGCAGCTAGTTCTCCTGACTGAGCGATGACCAGCGCGCCGTGAGCAGCGGCACAGCGAATCAATCACGCGTGCCTGCACACATGATTGGTTTGCTGTGCCGCTGCTCACGTCGCTCACCGCTCAGTCAGGAGAACTAGCTCCAGGGCAGACTGAACATGTCAGGGGACGGATGTCAGGCTGTGTTCTTCTACTCAATGTGAGTCCCGACTTCTCTGCCTTCCACCACAATGTCTTCTTAACCTGCTGTGATACTTCCCAGTTCCCTACATTAACATTAAAGCGGAATTCCGGGCACAAAAACAAAATTTCAATAAACATACCCCCGGGACAGTCAGGGCTAGTACATTCCACAATGGCTAGCCTCTGATCTGTCCCGGGTTCGCACTTACCTGCAAGAAGAATCACTCACTTATAAAATTTCTTCTCCAGCGTTGCCATCTCTGTTGTGGGCAGCTGAAGCCGGCGCGATCCTCTTCTGCGTCCTCTTCCGCGTCTTCTTCTCCCAGAATGCACCTTCACCGGCTCCTCTCGTCACTTCCGGTGCAGCGCCGCATTCCTCCACAGCTTCTGGGCATGCCCAGAAGCTGTTTAGCAGGGAATGCGGCGTCGCCCCGGAAGTGACGAGCGGGGCCGGTGCCGTCGCATTGATTCCTGGGAGCGATGACGTTCAGCTCCCAGGAATCATTGCAAGCCAGAAGTGACGAAAGGTGAGTATTTCTTTCTACAATTACAAGGTAAGTAAAAAAAAAAAAAAAAAAACCTAACTATCCAATTCCTTTTCAGGTGAAGGAGACCAAGCGGATGGGCACAAAAAAAAAAGGTTGATTTTGTGCCCGGAACTCCGCTTTAACCCTGGCCTGTATGGTACAATCAGAAGGCTGCACTACTTGCCTACAGTAACATTAAGCCTGTATGGTCGGAAGGCTTCCCCTTTTCGCATGCCTGCACAGTGCACAGTCACACGTCAATGGTTTGCTGTGCCGCTGCTCACGGCGCTCCCCGCTCAGTCATAGCCAACATTCACAACATTCATCACTACCAAAAATGCACGACGAAGAGTATCCGCCGCAAAAAAATATCGCAATATCTATCGTTGGGAAAATGTGATTTTTTTTCAATATCGTGCAGCCCTAGTGTGGGATCACTCAGTTCTCAGTCTTAGAGCCGGCGGGGGACAGATGTAGCATCGGACCAATGCTGTGTCCACCTAGGTAAGTATGATTCTAAAAAAAAAACATTCCCATACTTCTCTTATAATGGGCAAGGTTGGGGGGTGCTAAAAACACGACTCCACTGAGCGTTTTAACTCCCCCCCCCCCCCCCCCCAACCGTACATCTTACATAGTTACATAGTTACATAGTTAGTGAGGTTGAAAAAAGACATCAGTCCATCCAGTTCAACCTATGATGCATCTAAACTTAGCCTTAATCATACCAAATATTCCGTGTACTGAGGCAAGGTTCAATGCCCAATACCAGCCCCTGGGGTTTGAACACTGTGGTTTTTAGAGTTGATTTTGTTTTGCAGAATGGTAAAATGTTCAAATTTGCAAATATTTGTCATCCATCTTTCTCCCTAAAAAACAGTTTGTTTTTTTGCACATATAATTTGAAGCTCAATTGAAGCTTCAGATCCAACAATCTAACCTGCCCCCTGCACAATGCTCCAATCAACAGCGATGTTCAGGGGGCGTGAGTCAGACTGGCGCCATCAGTGTTCACCAGCGGTACAGCTCTTTAACATGTGGCTAGCACAGGGTGTTTATATGTTGCAGCAAATAGGACGGTTACAAATAAAAAAGAAGCCTGCAATTATTACTATTTATGTTGCCTGGCTGCACTACAGTAACAACATGATAGCGTCAGCCAGGCTTTAAATTCAACATCGCTTTTCTGAAAAACTTTGTATAGTAAGTAAGCAGTACATTTTGTAAATTGTATTCATTATCTTCTTTTTCCCTAGAGCGCTTTTTAGGCCTAATTCTCAAAGCAATAACAATCGGTATTCGCCATAATGGCCCCTATTTTTAGCAATTAGGGCCAATGAGACCTTAAAATAACCATCAAATGGCTGAAACTCAGGATAGTTCTGGTAAATAATATATAATCTCCTAGCTTAGCGAATGGAGCCTTTCATGTTTTGCAGTCGCAACAGAGTGGAGCAATAGGTAAGCTTGCTGAAAACACTTTAGACCATCTGAAACTGATATTTCTGTGGATGATGGAGAGTTCTAGGCCGGGTTCACACATGCTCTGGCCACGGGTCCCAGCAGGGGGTCCGATGCATGCCTGTTCTCTGTTTCAGGTGCAAATCAGGTCCGAATTTTTGCATGAATTCAGACCTGAAATGGAGCCAAAGACGCACAGAACCCTTTTCCCAGTGCCGACCACGCCGCCCGGAGCTGTGTGAGCGGACTCCATTGAGAGCCAGTCACACTAAGTGTGAACCCAGCCTAAAGGGTTACTCCACTTTCACGGGGAAGAAAAAGCAAATAAAAAAAGGTTATATAGCGTATACAATTGCAACACAAGCCATATTGTAATTGAATGTTATTAAAAAGGACCTTTCCTTTTCTAGTACAATACATTTTATTGTTGCTCGCAAAAATGACATGACAACTGATCACCCACACAGGGGGCACACAACAAAGAACATGGCATAAAGACATGAGTAATATCCGTGCAACTAAACATTTTAGTAATATGATATGTCAACTGGCCGACCTCATGGTAGGAGCCGTAGGTCCATGTAAGTTGCTTAAAGCAGAGTTCCATCTAAAAGTGGAACCTCTGCTCATTTGCTTCCTCCCCCCCCCCCCTCCGGTGTCACATTTGGCACCTTTCACGAGGGAGAGGGGAACAGGTACATGTTTTTGACAGGTATCCATCCCCACTTCCAGGCGCTGCCCCCTCCTCCTTCCCCCCACCGCCGAGCCAATCCGAATGCGCAGCGCGTTTCGCGCATGCGCAGTAGGGACCGCAAGGCTTCACTGCCGGGTTCCCTTACCGGCAATGGCGGCGCCAGCACCCAACAGCCGATGGAAACATTGGCTGTGGTGCCGACATTGCTGGACTCCAGGACAGGTAAGTGTGCTAATATTCAAAGTCAGCAGCTACAGAAACCAAAATAAACTCCAGGGATAGGAAAGATGGGAAATAGAAGGAAGGAAAGGGTAGGGAGATGGGAAAGGGGAGGGCAGAGTGGGTTCCTGCAGGCTTGGGTGGAAATATCAGCAATTCAAATCAGAAAGACATTGTATGCTGCTTCCAGCATATTCACATTGAAAGAACATTTTGCTATGGAGGATCAGCCCTTACTCCATTCCTCAGGATAGATAGAGGTTTCCAGATCTCCATCCCAACTGGACTTGTAGGAGGTCAACCAATGGCATAGTTGAGCATAATGGAAAAACATCTGCAGCATTGGGTGGAAATATGAGCAATTATAGGTTGCCCAGGTTGCTGGGATGCAGGGTGAGGAGAGCATACGACCACCAAGGGGCCACACTTTCAGTGTTCTAGCGTTGGAATCATGTAAAATGCTGTAATTTTCTTCATTTATCATCAGGGTGGTCAAAATGCTCTTCACTGGCATAAATGATACAGAAGGTGTTTTCCAGGCCCTAGCAATAGTGCGTTTGGTGGCAATAAACAGGTAAGTTGCAATAGAATAGAATAGGGCCTGAATTGGGCAATGTAGTAGAGCGAGTTTAGCTTCTTTACGGATAGGCACATGAAATAGGGTGTATAGGAGTCCAAAAACCCTAGACCAAAACTCAGTTAAAAGTGGGCAGGACCACCAGATTTGAACTATATCACCACATTGGCTGCATCATCGAAAGCACCTATCGCTGTAAGATGTAGTCAAACCTGCAATATGGGCCAGAACCCAGTACTATCTCAAAAGGACTTTGAATGCTACTTCCAGGGTAGTCATGTTGAAAGAACATTGTGCTATGGAGGACCAGGCCTTACTCCATTCCTCAGGATCGTTTGAGGTTCCCAGATCTCGATCCCAACTAAACTTGTAGTAGGTAGAAGAATGAGGGTCAGTAGTGGCATCTCAGGGAGGTCACCCAATGGAGTTGAGTAACAGAAAAACTCTGCAGGTGGTGTCTCATGAGTCTCCTGAAAAGACAAGAACTCACTGCTCAAGGTGGTGTAATTGCCTGATGACTCCGTGCATGCCCCGGCTTGCCTCCGTGAAAACTTTATAAAGGAAAAGAAATTGGCAGCACTCCAGGTTGAGTCAAAATCCAGATTTATTGACTGGACATCCAAATATGACAATCGTGACGAGGTAGACGCGTTTCACACACTGACTGTGTGCTTAATCATTACGGTTGTCATATTTGGATGTCCAGTCAATAAATCTGGATTTTGACTCAACCTGGAGTGCTGCCAATTCCTTTTCCTTTATCATGAGTCTCCTGGATGGAGGATCACGTAAGAAAGATGTGGGATGTGAGATGGTGATAGACCTGCATAAATCCATGAGACGACCACCAAGAAAATGCTCTGGGTCCAGATGGGAGCACAATTGGGAAGCTCCAAGAGCACTGAAAAGGGTACACCTGTAGTGGCATAAAGCAGGGTGAGTTGGGACATTTGTGCCGCCATATAATATTTCCTCACTATAGGAAATCGAAGTCCTCCCGGTAGTTTGTGGGTATAGAGGGTAAAGCGTGATACTCTAGGGCGCTTGTAGGCCCAAATAAAGGAAATAATTTTATTCTGTAACAGACATAAATAAAGGTAAGGTACGTAGACGGACAGGGTTCTGATATAATACAAGATTTTGGGGCGTATAGTCATCTTAACCGTATAAATGCGGCCGATCCATGACAGAGAGGGAAACTGCCACGATTGCATGAGGGAGGTAATGGTTCGTAGAAGCGGATAGTAATTGGTTGTAAAAAAAGAGTGGAGTACAAGGGGTCAATTTGAATCCCAGATAGTCCAAAGAGGAAGTGGCCCAACTTTCAATACAGAAAGTATGCTTGGAGATGCAGAACGGTAGAGGGAGGTTGGGAAATGTAGAGCACTGTTGTTTTATGGGGATCAATCATGACCTTTCCTTTTCAACCTGCAGCACTGTAATTTTCTGAAAAATGCAATACAGCAACCTGGAGGTGTTCTGCACACAGATGGTGTACCAAATGCCCCCCAGAAATGTCATTTCCTGCTTGTGTGATTGGCTTACTGATTCTGGCATCAGTAAAAGTACGATTTCTGGCATCCCCTGCAACAAGAATGGCATTTTTGGTGAGATACCGCCAAAGGGAAATCATGTCAAAAGTGATGCAGACCCTGACACTTTCCTCATTAGAACCCTTCAAGTGCAGCAGCTGATTAATATTTATAAAGTCACTCCCATTCACATTTACTTTGCACATGGTAACAGACAAACCAACAGCTATTTCTTCAGAATAACAAAAGGTAGGAATCTGCAATGTTTGCTGAAATCCCTGCAATCTACACAGATCGCGCAGATCGGAATGTTTTTTTTCCCAACAAAAGCGGGGTAGGGTTGGTGATGTACTGGTACGTTGCGGCCTTTATTCTGGGTTTGGGGGGCACGTGTGCTTGTTTGTTTTTTCAGAATTTGTGGTCATTTTTCATTAAAATCGTAAAAAATAAAAAACCCAGTGGTAATCAAATACCTGGGTACAACTGCTTTTTTCGGAGGTTCTTCCTCATTCTTTGAGGTCTCCAGGGTTCTTCTTTGCTATATCGAATTTCAAGAGTTGTGGCGGTACCCATCCTTACCCATCCTTAAAGCGGTGTCTATAGTAATCATTTCTCCACTCTTCATTGTTTGAGTGGTTTCAGGCTTGTGGGCGTAGCGGATTGCGGGCAGAATCACCGCGATTCTGCCCGCGATCCGGAAATCATTGCAAATCGCGGGAAGCCTGTGCGTTGCCCGTGATTTGCAATGGCACCCCAAACGCTGTGCGATGTTGCCTCGATTTCCGCCTGCCAAATCGCGGTAACATCGCACAAACAAAATCGCGGGACGCATGACGCCCAAAAAAGGTACAAGAGCTTCTTTGGGGCGTCATGCGTCCCGCGATTTTGTTTGCGCGATGTTACCGCGATTCCGCAGGCGGAATCGCGGCAACATCGCACAGCGTTTAGGGTGCCATTGCAAATCACTGGCAACGCACAGGCGTCCCACAATTTGCAATGATTTCCGGATCGGGGGCAGAATCGCTGTGATTCTGCCCGCAATCCGCTACGCCCACATGTGAACATAGCCTTATTGTTTAGGGTAATCAAATACCACCAAAAAAAAAAAAAAAAAAGATATAAATTTAATTTGGGTACAGTGTTGCATGACCGCGCAATTGCCAGTTAAAGTAGCACAGTGCTGAATAGCAAAAAAAGGCCTGCTCACCAAGTGGTTAAAGTTAAACTCACCCTTAACATGCTTCTCCCAGAGGTCCTTCTGTATTTAAAAAGAAATGTCGGAGTTGGTCTTTAAATCACCAATATGTTCCTTTAAGTTTCAATGGCAAGATGTTTGCACTTGTACACAAGTCACAGACATACATTATAGGTGGGAACCAGTAATGGGACAGGTTCATAGAACTGCCCCTCCTCCCCCACTTTTAATGCATGCCGTAGAATGGGTTTACTGCCCTGTGTCCATTCTCTGTCCCTTCCTCAGCTGTGCTAAGGGCAGCTTCCCCTCCTGCCCACCCCTTGTCCCAGCCCTGGTGGGAACAGAAGGAAGACTAATGCCAGGAATAGCTAAGCGGTGGAGACCTCAAATAATATAAGAAATAATCTGATCTGGTTCCACTTTAAACAAAATATAACCTTTGGTTGGGGGCCCCTTTATACTTTTCCACTATGCTGCAGTGCAATGCTGCACATTAAAGTGAGTTTGATAAGGCAGAACAATGATTTTCAAATGAACCTGCAACATTTTGTAACATGCGTCATAGTGCACTCCTGCATGGGTATATCGCCAGCTACTGTACTTGTGTGTGTTGGCGTGCCAGAAAGGCAGTAGCTGGCAACTAAATGAATGCCACCGCAAGACACGGCACAAAGTACTGGGCAATACTGCAACATAGGATTCTAAAACCAGTAAAGATAAGCTCTATGCAAACCACTAAATAAAAAGGAAAAATGCGTGTATATATACATTTTTCAGTCAGTTTTGCAATCCAGACAACCCTACCTCTAGTGTTGAAAGGTATACACAGTAATAGCCAATACAGACTGGTCAAGGACTGACCCCAGCCTGCTTATTGGACAATGAAGGAGCAGCAGCTCACTAATGAACTCTCCCCTCCGGTAAGTAAGTTTACTTTGTTAGATTGACAGCACTGTTCATAGCAATCGACTCAAATACATACAGTGCCTTGCGAAAGTATTCAGCCCCCTTGAACTTTGCGCTTTAAACGGACCTCTGAGACTATCACAGTGCAGGTGCATTTATACGGAGACTTGATTACACACAGGTGGATTCTATTTATCATCATTAGTCATTTAGGTCAACATTGGATCATTCAGAGATCCTCAGCCCCGGTTCACACTAGGGCGACCTGTGAGGCGACCTGGTCGCCTCACAGGTCGCCGCAGGTCGCCTCCCATAGGGAAGCTACGGACCCGTTCTAATAGGAGCGACACAAGTCGCTCCGACCTAGAAAAAGGGTCCGGAGCTTCTTTGGGGCGACCAGGAGGCGACCGCCATAGACTTCAATGTTATGAAGTCTGTGGCGGCCGCTCCGAGGTCGCGGCGCGCTGCTCGCACCGCGATCTCGGAGGTCGCCCCTGAAAGTAGCGTCGCGCCAGTGTGAACCGGCGCTCACTGAACTTCTGGAGAGAGTTTGCTGCACTGAA
>NC_138775.1:264768214-264770714 GCF_965119305.1 Pelophylax lessonae | reverse complement strand
GGTTAAAAAAGAAACACAAAAAATTGCCAAATAAATAAAAAAAAAAAAAAAAGAGGCAGCCTTGATGGACCACTCGCTCTTTTTATGGCGTCACTCTTCTACGTTCCTCGATCACAGGATGTATTCCTGGGATTCTGCTCCATAGTACATGTTTACAATGTGTTGGGAACTCTTTAGTGATCTGCGGATAGTTTTCCCTCTGAGAACTCTCCAGCCGTTCCCCCAGGAATATGAAGAATATATAATAGTGAATGGATTACCGTGTTTCCCGTAATAGTTCTCCTCGGCCTGAATGGCCATATTCCCAATCGCTGTCTTCTCTCCTATATTTTTAGTTGAAGTATTAGCCGGCGTTGGCAGTGCGGGAGCAGGCGTACAGAACACTCTTTAACTTGGGTTTATAAATAAACCTCCAGGAGAGGCACCGTCTGCTCCAGGAAGAGCCGGGGACGGCACACAGCTTCTGTACACATGAAGAGTCCAGCCCACACACCGGCAGATCACACCTTACACTCACTGCCATTGATTTACTAAAGGCGTCATTTGCACCCGCAGGGAAGTGAACCTGTGTTTGCTGCGAACAATCATGTGTTGGGGAACTTTTTCTGCATATGACTGGGACAGCATAAGCAAACACTGATTGCTAAAGGACAACAGTCCCAGTATGACGGCGAGAGGTTGGCTAGATCCAAAAATATTGGCTTGTGTGCTTACTGCTTTATTATAATTCATGCGCTGGTATTTCATGCCCAAAATACACCTTTAAAATAAGGTGACCAGATTTTTAAAATGAAATCCGGGGACAAATAAGAAAAGGACTGCATAATACACAGAGCGCTGGGTACAGGACTGCATAATATACAGAGTGCTGGACACAGGACTGCATAATACACAGAGCGCTGGGTACAGGACTGCATAATATACAGAGTGCTGGACACAGGACTGCATAATACACAGAGCGCTGGGCAGGGGCGGACTGACAACTCATGGGGCCCCCGGGCAATAAGAGATCATGGGCCCCCTGTGTCCCCGCCCACAAGCTAGCCACACCCACACAAAGGAACATTACTTTCATTGACCGCCAATGTAAGAGTCAGAGTCATTATTCCCACTGACCACCAATGCAAGGGACAATCTTCCCACTGACCACCAATGTAAGGGGCATTCTTCCCACTGACCCCCAATGTAAGGGGCATTCTTCCCACTGACCACCAATGTAAGAGGCATTCTTCCCACTGACCACCAATGTAAGAGGCATTCTTCCCACTGACCACCAATGTAAGGGACATTCTTCCCACTGACCACCAATGTAAGGAACATTCTTCCCACTGACCACCAATGTAAGGACACATTCTTCCCACTGACCACCAATGTAAGGAGCATTCTTCCCACTGACCACCAATGTAAGGAGCATTCTTCCCACTGACCACCAATGTAAGGAGCATTCTTCCCACTGACCACCAATGTAAGGAGCATTCTTCCCACTGACCACCAATGTAAGGAGCATTCTTCCCACTGACCACCAATGTAAGGAGCATTCTTCCCACTGACCACCAATGTAAGGAGCATTCTTCCCACTGACCACCAATGTAAGGAGCATTCTTCCCACTGACCACCAATGTAAGGAGCATTCTTCCCACTGACCACCAATGTAAGGAACATTCTCCCCACTGACCACCAATGTAAGGGGCATTCTTCCCATTGACCACCAATGTAAGGGGCATTCTTCCCACTGACCACCAATGTAAGGGGCATTCTTCCCACTGACCACCAATGTAAGGGGCATTCTTCCTTTGACCACCAATGTAAGGGGCATTCTTCCCATTGACCACCAATGTAAGGGGCATTCTTCCCACTGACCACCAATGTAAGGGGCATGCTTCCCACTGACCACTAATGTAAGGAGTATTCTTCCCGCCAAAGTGTACAGATGTCAGTATTATGGGAAAAGCACTCAGTGTACAGATATAAGTGTTATATATAGGGAATAGAACTCACTAAGTGCTATTCCCTATATATAGCACTGATTTCTGTAAACTGAGTGCTAGTACCTATAACACTGATATATGTACTACAATGAGTACTATTCCTTATACACTGCTCAAAATAATTAAAGGAACACTGAAAACACAACAGATCTAAAAAATATCATGCTGGATATCTATACTGATATGGACTGGGTAATGTGTTAGGATCTATACTGGTATGGACTGGGTAATGTGTTAGGATCTATACTGGTCTGGACTGGGTAATGTGTTACCAGCGTGACCCCTTTCAATGCAGAGTAACCAGTGTGCCGTGCCCCCTTTCAATGCAGAGAGACCAGCGTGCCCCCTTTCAATGCAGAGTAACCAGTGTGCCATGCCCTCTTTCAATGCAGAGAGACCAGCAAGCACCCTTTCACTGCGGAGTAACCAGTGTGCCGTGCCCTCTTTCAATGCAAAAAGACCAGCGTGTCCCCTTCAATGCAGAGTAACCAGTGTGCCGTGCCCTCTTTCAA
>NC_138775.1:264730714-264763214 GCF_965119305.1 Pelophylax lessonae | reverse complement strand
GGACTACATGATAAACAGAGCGCTGGGCACAGGACTGCATAATACACAGAGCGCTGGGCACAGGACTACATGACAAACAGAGCGCTGGGCACAGGATTGCATAATACACAGAAAAAATAAATAAAAAATCCATAATATATCCCAAATTTTGTAGACACTGTAACGTTTGCGTAAACCAATCAATATATGCTTATTGGAATTTATTTTTACCAAAAACATCTAGCAGAATACATAGTGGCCTAAATCTATGAATTTTATTGGATTCTTTTTTTTTATAGCAGAATGTAAAAAATAGTTTGTTTGTTTTTTTTTTTCAAAATTGCCTCTTTTTTTGTTTATAGCGCAATTAAAAAAAACAAAAATGCAGTGGTAATGAAATACCACCAAAAGAAAGCTCTATTCTTTTTTCAGAATATTTAGACTAGGGATGGAAAGCCGATATATCGAGGGCCGATATGCACTTTCCCCGATATATCGGAATTGGTTACCGATATTGCCGATATTTCAGGAAAGTGCTGTACCGGGGTGATGCCTGCAGCTAGAGGCCTCGCCCTCGGTACCGGTGTCCATAGCTGACGGTCGGCTGTCTTGTAATGACAACCGATGCGGCTGAGAAGCCACTCAGCTGTCATTACAAGGAGCGGGAGGGGACGTTGGGGACGTTGGGGACGTCGGGGACGTCCCCCCCCCCTCCCCCCCGACGCCTTCCACGGCTCGCCCGGGTCTCCCATCACACCGGAAGACCCGGGCAACCAGTCTGCATGGCCGCCGAAGACCCGATCAGAGCCGAATGCATGACATCTCTTCCGGGTACTGTCTGGCGCCAGATTAAAAAAAAATTAAAGCATTCAAAACAGCCAAACTTGGCGTTTTGAATGCTTTTAAGTGCAGAGGAGGGGTTTGGGGTCTTTTAGACCCCCAGATCCCTCCACAAGAGTACCTGTCAAGTGAAAAAAAAAAAAAAAATGTGCGAAAATATCGGCCCATATCGGCTGATACCGATACACGATGACCAAAATATCGGTATCAGTATCGGCATTGAAAAAACTATATCGGTCGATCCCTAATTTAGACAGCAAACACACTGTAGAGGCCAAACAACCCCCCAACCCAATCACGTAGACTGTGATAAATCATGTAGGCTCCATTTACACCACCCAGGTGTGACAGAGCCCATGCATTCCAATGCGTCACGTGTAGGGCAGTCGGTTTTTTCAACAGGTTGCAATACGCATTAAAAACAAGTCCCTGACCACCTTCCAAAATTGCACTGCACCAAACTGCATGATGCTGAGGCACCATGCGGGTTGGTGCACACATTAGCAGATGCATAGAGGTGTCATTAACATTCAATTGGGGTGCCATTACCGTTTAATGGCACTGCCGCTTGTTTGCTAATAGGCAGCGAGTTTCTGTGCGTGTCGGGAAAGTGCGCATATTTGGGGTTTTTTCATCACCACTTTTTCGCCACAACCACTGCTCCCAATTTTCTATCCATGTATGTGAATGGCCCATGAACTGATACTGTCTGTGCACGGCCCACAATCACATACAGTATGCACTTGTGGTCCTTGCACCCGCACTGATGTCAATTTGGAAGCAACGGCTGTGTCCATGCAGCTGCTGCATCATCCCAATTGACATGAATGGAACTGCCTACATGGGGATGGATGGAACACTTGTGCATCCCTGTGTAGGTAAACATGGCTCTCACTTGGATGTACACTGCCTGTGTGAATGAGGCCTAAGTACCGTATATACTCGAGTATAAGCCAACTTTTTCAGCATGTTTTTTTATGCTGAAAAAGCACCCCACGGCTTATACTCGAGTCACTGTCTCACTTACCTTTTAAAAATGGCGCTGCCCGGCGCCAACGCGTCACGGAGCATGCGCCGTCTGCCTGGGAATAGCCGAACATGTACGGGCTTTCCTGAGCATCGGCGGCGCATGCGCGGTGACGTGTTGGCACCGGGCGGCACCATTTTTAAATGTAAGGCGCCTCATCGACAGGTAAGTGAGAGTTCTCCGCAGCCCCTGCATTTCCTCATGTAGTGCTGCGGGCATGGTACAGGACATTCTCCTGTACCATGCCCGCAGCACTGCATCTCCTGTACCATCACCTGTGCCATGCCTGTACCATCACCTGTGCCATGCCTGTACCATCACCTGTGCCATGCCCGTACCATCTCCTGTGCCATGCCTGTACCATCTTCTGTGCCATGCCTGTACCATCTCCTGTTCCATGCCTGTACCCTCTCCTGTGCCATGCCTGTACCATCTTCTGTGCCATGCCTGTATCATCTCCTGTACCATCACCTGTGCCATGCCTGTACCATCTCTTGTGCCATGCCTGTACCCTCTCCTGTGCCATGCCTGTACCATCACCTGTCCCATGCCTGTACCATCTCCTGTGCCATGCCTGTACCATCACCTGTGCCATGCCTGTACCATCTCCTGTGCCATGCCTGTACCATCTCCTGTGCCATGCCTGTACCATGCCCGAACCATCTCCTGTGCCATGCCTGTACCATCTCCTGTACCATCTCCTGTACCATGCCTGAACCATCTCCTGTACCATTCCTGTACCATGTGCGCAGCGCCTGTTTTGTGTCTCGTGGTGGTCCAGTTGGGTCCAGTAGCTGCTGCATTTCCCACCCTAGGCTTATGCTCGAGTCAATAGGTTTTCCCCATTTTTTGTGGTAAAATTAGGTGCCTCGGCTTATATTCAGGTCGGCTCGAGTATATACGGTATACAGATGACGTGTTCCACCTCAGTGGCTGACACAGTTCTGGAATCAGCCATGGCGCTAATATTTTCATTGGCAGCTCCTGTATTCCTCTCAGTGCAGATTTCCTGTATATACAGTAAAATGGACGCCATCTTGTGTCTTTTTTTTCCTCAGGAAGCAGATTGGTCAGTGGAAGCTCGGCAGGGATGGCTGCGATGATAAATAAATCTGATTGTTCATATAATGTTATGATGAAGAAGGAAGTGTACAGGAATGAAAACACGAAGCCGTGCTCATTCACAGAACATTCCTCAGGATTGTCTCTGAGGTGACACGGCGCGCTCTGACCCATTTTCCAGAAAATAATAATAAGTATGTACAAGCAGATAAAACCATCTGTGTTTATTCCTTAATCCCAGCGGCAGCGGACTGATATCCCGCTGACATTATGGGAGATGGCGTATCGCCTCAGATAAGATGCCGCTTGGTTTTCAAACATCCACAAAGACGAATCCATGGCTCTGATTATAAGGAAGGTTGGATCCTTCTGTGAATAATACATGGAGCTCTGTGAGATGGACGGGATTTATATGTATGGGACGCAACCGGTAATGAGCGCTTCACTTCTCTAAATGAAGGGAACGTGGAATCTGATTGGTTCCAATGGATATCGCTCTCTGCATTACCTCAAAACCTAACTCCATGTTTATTTTCACTTAGTGACCAGCTTAGTTTGGACCAGCTTAGTGAACCAAGCCGCTCCAATCAGACCATTTCCTTTAGGGCCCCTTCACACTATAAATACACATAAGAAGAGCGATAAAAATTATTATGGAAAAAAAAGCCCTTAAAATGCTTCTCTGTTGGCCTGCAGTCACGGGTTTCTGTGCGTTTACATTCATCGTTATGCATCTTTCTACACGTTCTTCTGTGTGTTTATGTGCCTTTTGCTGCATAGTTTCTTGTTTTTTGTGGGTAAGAGGTTTGTTGCGGTTTTTACACGTGTTTGGCCCCTTTCACACATACGGACCGTTTGTCCGTTTTTCATCCATCCGTTGAAAGATGAAAAACGGACATCAATGCATTCCTATGGAAAAATGGATGACAACGGATGATCATCCGTTTACATCTGTTTTCATCTACTTCCGTCAATATTCGTTTTTTTGAACGGATGAAAGCCCTATTTTTCTTCCGTTAAGAAAATGGATCGGACGAAAAAAGGATGTAAATGGATAAACGGTCCGTTTTTCATCCGTTTTTGCATTGGTAGTGGATGAAAACAAAACGGATGAAAAGCGGACGAAAAACAGATGTAAAATGCAGTGGCGGCCGCCCGATAGGGGGCGCAGGGGCGCCGCCCCCCAAAAAAAGAAGAAAAAAAAATTGTCCAATGTCTGCCCACTAGGGGCGCCGGACCTAGTGGTGGGTATGGGGGGGGGTTTGACCCCACCTGCGGCAGGCAGAGGCGCCAATTGGCGGCCTTCTGGGGGTCATCAGGGCGCAGAGCAATGCGCCCGACACCCCCCACTTTGCCGATGTCCGGGCTGTGATTGGTCCAGACTCCAGCCTGGACCAATCACAGAAGGACATGGACCTGGTGACGTGACGCGTGGGGGAGCGGTGCACCGCCCCGGCGTCACGATCACCTTCCAATCCCCGCCCGCCGGCGCAGAGAGGAGAGGAGAGCGAGAGCCGCTCAGCCGCGTGACTCGTGAGGACTGACTGAGGCGGAGTCGGAAGGAAGTTCGTTCCCGGCCGTTCACAGAGAGTACTCCGCAGCACTCAGCAGCAGCCAGTAACGGTAAGTGATGCCTCAGGGGGGGGTCCTCGGGGGGGGGGGCCGCACCGCACACTGTCCTGTCAGCTCAGTTCTGGTGCTATGAAGGGGGCATACTATGCAGGAAGGTAAAAAACTTTCTGTGTGCAGCAGCCCCCCTAATACTTACCTGAACCCCAACTCGGTCCAGCAATGTGCACGAGAGCAGCGGCTCTCCTGGGTCTCTTATTCCTCATTGGCTGAGACAGTAGCGCCATAGGCTCCCACTACTGTCAACCACAGCCAGTGAGTCAATGAGGAGACAGCATGGCCAAGCCACACGCAGAGCAGCAGCTTGGGAGCAAGCCTAGTCCGGTACCCCCATAGCAAGCCACTTGCTATGGGGGCACTCGGCAAGAGGGAGGGGCCAGGAGCACTGACTGGGGACCCCAAAAGAAGAGGATCGGGGTTGCTCTGTGCAAAACCCCTGCACCGAGCAGGTATATACATAACATGGTTGTTTTTTGTTTTTAAAGGGTAACTCCACTTTTGTGGGGAAAAAAAATAGCAAAGAAAGAAAAAACAATATAGCGTATACAATTGTGTCACAAGCCATATTGTAATTGAATGTTATTTGAAAATGACCTTTCCTTTTCTATCTGCAGCTGTTTTAATTTTCTGAAAATGCAATGCAATATGGCTACCTGGAGCTGTTCTGTACACAGAATGTATACTGACCACACCCCAGAAACATCATTTCCTGCTTGTGTGATTGGCTCACCAATTTTCCCAGAAGTCTGCACTAAGATATAAGTCAGATTTCTGGCATCCCCTGCAACAAAAATTTCATTTTTTGGTGAGATACTTCCAATAGGAACACGTCTAAAGGGATGCAGGCCCAGCAGCTTTCCTTATTAGTGTCCTGCAGCTGCACAGCTGATAGATAATTATGAAAAACACTCCCATTAGACCCACTCAGCACAGAGGAACAAACAATAATTTCTTCAGAATAACAAAAGGTAGGAATCTGCAACAAAGTTTGTTATAATCCCTGCAATGTACAGCGATCACCCAGAGGGGAATGTTTTTTTCACAAGAAAAGTGGAGCTTTAGGCCCAGTTCACACGATAGAAACGCAGTCCGAATGCGTTCTATGTGCTTTTCTGCATGCGCATTTTTGATGCATTCCAGTGCGTTTTTGATGCAGTCCAGTGCGTTTTTGATGCAGTCCAGTTCATTTTTTCCCCCCTCTTTTTTCTTAACCTTAAATAAGGACATCTGTGTTCCACTGCGTTTTTTGTGCATTCCGGTGTGTTTTTCTGCAGTCCAGTGCAGAAAAAAATGCACCATGTTCTACTTTTTTTTCCTGGGACAGGAACGCACTGGAACTGACTACACTGGTGTGAACTATGCCATTGAAAAACATAACCTATACTCAATGCGTTTTTTAATGCAGAAAAAAAAACGCACTGGACTGCATGTGGTGTGAACTGGCCCTAAATCTGCCATTAATATCACTTCCCATATTATCACCCAATAGGGTTGGTAACTAGGCTGGCATAAGATGGATTAACAATGGTAATAACACAATCTAGAACACAAAGTGATTAAAGTTGTAGTAAACTCACAATTACAAAATTCGCTGACAGGCAGGGTTTTTATAACACAAGAGACCCATGAGGTCTCTTCTGTCATAAATGTCCCCCATGCCTGTCAGCAGGTAAATGTGATCTGGGCCGCGCATGCACAGCTCAGACCACATTTACGGGCCGCTCTGTGTGCTGCAGTGATTTGACTCCCGTACGCGTGACGTCACCCTGGCCCGGCCAGTCAAGCAGCCAAGGATAGGAAACCCGGAAGAAAGACCAGGGGAACAGGGAATCACCGGAGACATGCGAGAGCCCTGATAGCACAGCACTGGACGGCTCCATGTGCCAGTAAGGGTCCTTTCACACAGGAGGTCCGTATTTTTGTTCCGCTCAGTGACTTTTTTTTTTAAACGGACACGGATGCACTTTTGGAGGGTCCGTTCCGTATGTCCGTTTTTCATCCATCTGTTTGCGGATGAAAAACGGACATAATGCATATCTATGGGATTGCGGATGTCAGCGGATGACACCGCTGATATCCGTTTTTGCATCCCTTCCGTTTTTTAAACGGAAGAAAAATATTGTTCTTTTCCGTCTCAAAAAATGTAACTGAACGGAATGGACGCAAAACGGATGTCAGCGAATGTCACCTCTGAAGACGTCATACGCACTGACGAAACGCACGTAAGGTGGAACGCACGCTGCTTACGTCACGGGTGCCTGAGTGGAACGCAAGCTGGTATTCACCGCTTTCCACTCACGGGCACCATTTTTTTTATGTACTGTATACCTACTTACCCTATTAAAGACTATTTTTAAATGGAAATACACTATCTGGAGCTTTTTTACCTTGCATACCCTGACCGTATCCTGCGGATCAAGGCTATCCAGGAAGTGGATTCCGGATAATTGCGGTACTACTATGCCCAGTAGTGTCCTCTCTGGCCCTGGTGGCCATAAAACGAGTATAGGTCTTAATACCATATGGTATATAGGACCCACAACATCTGGTGAGTGTGTTCTCCTATTATCCCCCACGGTGACACCACAAGTACCAGCATTTGGATCATTGGAGGATTCAACACAGAGCACCTGCACTTTTTCTTTTATTGGCACTCAAGATAAACCTGCCTTTTCACTCGAGTCACTTATGAACTTTTATGTGGACTTTTTTATCTGCACATTGGCACTTGAGGTACCTATTGATGTAATTTATTGTATATTTTATGTACTTTGATAATATTGATTTGACATAATTATTTAATTGTTTTGCACTCTCTTTTAGCACCTTCCTCACCATTAATATTTTTATTATCCGTCGTCCATTTTACTGTTTTGATATTCACCTTAAATGGTTTATTATTTATGGATTATTTAATAGCAACCAGTACTTTGATACCCACCAATAGTTTTATTAATTCCAAGAAAGCGCTATAGTTGGCCGCAAATCTTTTGGGGTCTTATTTTTACGAGTACATACTAGTACATTAGGATTAAAGCCTGGTTCACACTTTGAGAGCACATTTCGCATCACAACTCACGCCCCATTAAGTGCAATGGAACTGTTGTAATAGGAGCGACTTGAGTCACTACTTTTGATGTGACTTCAGCGTGACTTGCATTGACTTCTGTTAAGAACTCACGCCGAAGTCGTGCTGGGATGTCAATTTTGAAGCCGCGACAGTGTGAACCCGGCCTTAAGCCTGAAGAGGGGGTCCACTTCTTTACTTTTCTAAAGTAACTTTACTACCGCTTTAACAGTAAGGAATGGGAATAAGATGTAATTTGGCTTCCAGATCAGCATAAACAATAGCAGGGCCACCACAAGTGTAGCAGTGAGCAGTAGTAATGTTTAATCTACCAAGTGCTGCAAATATACTGCCAGAGCTTATTTATGGTGGCGATGCGAGTCCTAGACCAAATGGGTATGCACTGTTTCCAAAAGAAACTGAGGATGGTAGTGGAGGTAGTGGATAATTATTACGGGAGGTACAGTCCTTTTAGATATTTTTATGCCGGCTATCGTTGGGGCCCTTCAAGAGAGCACTTAACGACAGTCCCAGGTAACCTGCATGCAGCATACGAAAGGTGAATTATAGTCTCTGCACAGGTGCAAGATAGAGGTGTCTCAGATGCAGTAAAGGTTTGGTATAATGAGGTACAGGGTTGGTATAGGCATAGCAGCTCCCAACTGTCCCTGAGTTTGAGGGACTGTCTCTGATCTGGAACAAAGTCCCCTCTGTCCCTCTTTCCTCCTCATTCGTCCCTCATTTTGGTCTGATCCATATAGTCAAAAGCCAGTATAACCAACTGAGGGGTTGTTTTTTTAGCATGCACACCTGCTAATCTCTATCCTGTCTCCATATGGCATGTATATTAACCCCTTCACCTCCCTTATCCTTCAAATCTGTACATTAACCCCTTCATCTCCTCCACCTTTTGATTACGACCTGTACATTAATGGGTTTAGTGCACCATTACCAAGTAACCCCCCTCATTACCTTCATTTTCAAAAAATAATGCCAAAAAATAGGCTTATCTTATGGTGTCCACATTCCAAAAAGGGGTTATTTGGGGGGGGTGGGGTTGTACAGTACTGGCATGTTTTATACCAGAAAGTAATAAAAACAGATTTATTTTTCCTTTTTTATGGTAAATAAAAAACACAAGTGGTTGTTAAATATCTCTATTATAAAGCTGTCTCATAAATTGATATACAATTCATTTGAGTACAGTGTTGTGTGACCAGGTGATTGTCAGTCAAAGTATCATATCACTGAAAACTGAAAAACGACCTGGTAATAAAGGGGTATTACAGGCTGGTACTCAACTGGTTAATCTGGAGCTGTCCTCTGCAGTACCTCTTCTTCATCACAAGATGTCCTATGTCTCCTAGTGTTGAATGACTTCCAGCATCACAACAACCCAACCTGGAAGACTGAGAACTCTACTTTGAAAGCAGAGCGTCATGTCACTGCCCCCTGCTGGGCTGTCACCAAAGCATTCCCATTGTACTAGTGCAGAGAGTGGTGCTCTCTTCCTCAGTATGGTGCACCCAACCCGTTAAAGAGGTGAAGATTAAAGCGGAACTATACTGCCACTGACCGCCACAAACCAAAAATGCTATTTAGTTTATTTTTAATATTCAAGGCAAACTCACTTATCCATTCATGCTTCAATGCTTTACTTTGCTGAGAAATTATTGTGAAAAACACTCCTGCTTCTTCTTGAGTAAGGGCAGATGATTCATGTAGCATTTACTTTCTAGAATCCATCTGCCCTTAGCTCAGGCAAGCAGGCAGGAGGGAGAAAACCCCTCCTCCCCTCCCGAAGACTCCTGGGATGTATGACATCATTTTCCTAAGCAAGAAACCAGGAAGTAACTGAAGAAATGTAAAAAAAAAAGTTTACTGCTTGCTGACCAGACGCTGTACATAAACTGCAGCAGGTCAGCAGGTCCCTGCGAAATGACGTACCTGTACATGGGTCCCCGGGAGCGCTCCTGGGGGTGCATGCCCATTCGCCTGAGGAAAAGCTGATCTGTGGGGCCGGTGGCCGTGATTGCCGCCGGGCACCCACGATCGCTCCCCGTGGAGACAGAACGGCAGTCTGCTGTTTAAACAAGGCAGACTGATGTTCTGTCAGCAATGAACACAGAGCTCCTGTATTCCATCCATAAGTCCATCCCTCACACAGTTAGAAAGCACCCCCTAGGGACACATTTAACCCTTGTATTGCCCCCTGGTGTTAATCCCTTCCCTGCCAGTGTCATTAGTACAGTAACAGTGCATATTTTTAGCACTGATTACTGTAGTAATGTCACTGGTCCCCCAAAAAATGTCAAAAATGTCAGTTAGGGGTCCGATCTGTCCGCTGTAATGTCGCAGTCCCGCTGAAAATCGCAGATCGCTGCCATTACTAGTAAAAAAAAAATAAAAAAATAACAATGACATAAATCTTTCCCCTAGTTCGTAGACTTTTGTGCAAACCAATCTAAATACACCTGTAGCACCCTCCTAGGTAGGTGCTAGGAAAATGCATCTATGCTCCTGCTGCTTATCAGGGGAGCCTGATCTATTAGGTTGCCTGTCACATGTTTCCAGGTGTGATTCACTGGGTCTGAGGGAGTTTCCCCACTGTATCCAATGAGGGAGCTTGTTGGACAGTGGAGGAAACCTAGTCAGTGACACATCAGGTTTTATGACAGTCCCAGTGGGAGGGCATTCCTGCAGTGCATTCTGGGATTGACCATATATACGGAGGGAAAATGTGACAGGGCGTCTTTGGCGGGAAGAAGAGTCCCAGGAGGAGGTGGACGGCTGTCTCTCCTCCTCCTGCAGTGTGTAAGGAAGGTGGTCTTAGGTGGTCGGCCTAGTGAACCAGGTGTGGAGCTGAGCTGCAGAGGATCAAGTGTAACTGACGGTGGAGCTGCTGGCAGAATCTTCCGGGAAAAACAGTGCCCGTGAGTACTGAGGGACCTGCCAAAGGGTCTGCCCAGGAAGGGGGACCACTCCAGTGAAGTCATGGGGATCAAGGAGCTAGCTCACACAGAGAGTGTTACAGTAAAGGGGGTGCCGTGTAGAGAACCCTGAAGAATAGGAACAAAAGGGGGTGCCAGCAAGGGCTCTGAAGAGAGTTCTGCAGTACAGTACAGCTTATCTAAAGCGGTTCATTTATTACTACTTCATCGCTATTGACAAGGTGAAGCAGTGGCCTTGCCGCACTTAAGTACAGTTAAACGTCCCAGCAAATTGTGCATAGTTTGTTCAAGCTGAAGTATCCCACTCATCCCTTCTCCTATCCAAGTTCTCAATAAAACAACAAAAAACCAAAACCCCTAGACTGTTTATTGACTGAGCCAAGCACTGTAAAGTCGCTAAACTATTGTGCTGTTGCTATGGGTAACCCAGGGGAACCTGTCACCAGTAGCTCCCAAGGGAGTAGTGCTACACACCTATTGGGATTTTTTTTTACCAAAAATATGTAGCAGAATACATATTGGCCTAAAATGAAGAAAAAAATGTGATTTTTTTTTTTTAATTGGGAATGTTTTATAGCAGAAAGTAAAAAATATTGTTTTTTTTTTTTTGTTTTTTTGTTTTTTTTTAGAATTGTCGCTCTTTTTATGTTTATAGCTCAGACGTGATCAAATACCCCCAAAAGAAATCTCTATTTGTGGGAAAAAAAGAACATCAATTTTATTTGGGTACAGCGTCGCACGACCGCGCAATTGTCCGTTAAAATAATGCAGTGCCGAATCGCAAAAAAATGGTCTGGTCATTAAGGGGGCAAATCCTTCCGGTCCAGAAGTGGTTAAAACAAGTGAATATAATATATGTCCCTATCTATTTAATAATGCTGGCATCATAAGGCTTAATAATAGTCACTTAATAATAGTTAACTGTTCATTGAGAGAGTGAAGTTATGCTTAAAGCAGAGTTCCACCTAAAAGTGGAACTTCCGCTCATTTGCTTCCTCCCCCCCTTCTTCCGGTGCCACATTTGGCACCTTTCAGGGGGGAGGGGGGAACGGGTACTTGTTTTTGACAGGTACCCTTCCCCACTTTCGAGAGGCGGCGCCGTCCCTCGGAAGTTTGTCCCCCTCCTCCTTCCCCACCGCCGAGCCAATCTGAATGCACAGCGCGCTTCGCACATGCGCAGTAGGGACCCGTCCGTGAAGCCGCAAGGCTTCACTGCCGGGTCCCCTCACCGGCTATGGCAGCGGCAGCACCCGACAGCCAATGATAACATCGGCTGCGGTGCCGAAATCGCTGGACTCCAGGACAGGTAAGTGTCCTAATATTAAAAGTCAGCAGCTACAGTATGTGTCAGTCTATGACGAAACTAGTCGGGCGGTTCCAGATACGATGTAGCCACGCCCCCAATGCCGGCTGGAGATTTTTTTCTGATACACGCGGGACGCTGCAGCCTGGATCTAATGTGTATTGGATATACCGTTCTCTCCTCGCTTGTCTACATATTTTAGTAAGTGCAATCTTTTTAATAAATTTGTTTTTTATTACGGTATCACGCTATGTGCATTCTCTCCTTCTTGGATTATTTCCTATGGGCCTTACCCTTCTACATGTGAGGATTGGCTTTATAATATCTGCTCCAGCTCTCCTTGGATCTGCTATTCTGAAGGACTGTCCTGTGGGATCACTGTGATTGGCCCCTACTGACAAGTGTTTTGTGGTCTATCTATTAAATTAGATGACCAGAGGAATCTGGTAAGCAGCCTATTTTACATCTTCCTTGATCACGGGTGCCATTTAGTGGAAGCTCTGTGTGACATTCTACTATTGCTGGGACTTGTGGTTCCTCTCATCTGTGATTCACCACTTCCCCCTTCCTTTTTTTCACCTAAGGACTTTTATGTTAATACATTTTGGACTTTTTTTGCATTGAAGGACTTTTTTCAATTATGTATTATTTCACATGCTGGGATTGGTAGTCCCAGTGCTGTATCTTGGCCTAGGCCAACAAGGCCCAGGCCTAGGGCGGCACTTTGCAGGGGGGGGGCAGCAAAAAGCTGCACCCTGCACGAAAAAATAAAACAGCCTCCTCCCGGCACGAAAAGGGTCCCCGCCGGCTTGCACTACACTTTTTATATAGTGCCAGTCTTATGTGGTGAGCTGGGCCGGAGGGCAGGGTCCAGGAGGCAAATCAGTCTGGTACCCCCATAAAGCGGTCACACTGCTACCTACCAGTATGATAGCACCGGCCGGTCAGGACATTCGGACAGACCGCAGGCCGCCGACCACACTTAACACAACTGGCCCGATGGCCGCCAATGCTAATAAGTGTGGCACTGCAGCCAAATGCTCCGCCTACTCCCCTCTGCCCCCAGGCACTGATGGGCACTCATATGCTGCACTGATGAGCGCTAATAGGCTGTACTGATGGGCACTAATATGCTGCTCTAATGGCCACTGATGAGGCGACAATGGTGGGTACTGATAAACTGCACTGATGGGCACTAATGAGGCTGCACTGATAAGGCAGCACTGATATGCTGTACTGATGGGCACTGATGAGGCTGCACTGATGGGCACTGATGAGGCTGAACTAATGGGAACTGATGAGGCTGCACTGATAGACTGAGGCTGTGGTTTAACGATGACAGGGCGGGTCATAAACAGGAAGGGGTGTGGCCTTTACAGGAAGGGGCGGGTCATATTTGAATGAGGCGCGCTCCCACCCCCGCACGAATGACCGGCGGCTCCGATGTCCGCCGGCCACTCGCGATCTCCCGCTGGAGAGGGAGAAAGGCAGACGGCTGATGTAAACAAAGCCGTCTGTCATTCTCCCTGGTGTAACTGCAGAGATCATACGATCCTGCTATGTAGGATCGTATGTCTCTGTGGTTACATCACAAGCCATGCCCCCCCCCCACAGTTAGAATCACGCCCCTAGGGATACATTTAACCCACTGATCACCAATAAAGTTAACCCCTTCCCTGCCAGTGTCATTTTTACAGTAACAGTGCATATTTATAGCACTGATTACTGTAGTAATGTCACTGGTACCCCCAAAAGTGTCAAAAATGTCAGTCAAGGGTCCAATCTGTCCGCCGCAATGTCGCAGTCCCGCAAAAAAAAATCGCAGATCGCCGACATTACTAGTAAAAAAAAAAAACAATAAAAATGACAAAAATCTTTCCCGTAGTTAGTAGACGCAATAACTTTTGCGCAAACCAATCAAAATACGCTTATTGCGATTTTTTTACCAAACATATGTAGCAGAAAACAAATTGGCCTAAAATGTTAAAAATTTTTGATTTTTTTGGGGGGGGGGGGGTTTCTTTTAAAAAAATTTGAAAAATATTGTTATTTTTTCAAAATTGTCGCTCTTTTTTTGTTTATAGCGCAAAAAAATAAAAAATCGCACAGGTGATCAAATACCACCAAAAGAAAGCCCTGTTTGTGGGGAAAAAAAGGCATCAATTTAATTTGGGTACAGCGTCGCACGACCGTGCAATTGTCCGATAAAGTCATGCAGTGCTGAATCGCAAAATAGGCCCTGGTCTTTGAGCAGCCAAATCCTCCAGGGCTTAAGTGGTTAAAAATGCGCCACAACAAAAATCTCATGGCACTCCATTTGCAATCTGCGTTTGGGGCGTCTTTAACAATACGCTGGCACCCGCAGCAGATGGCATGGGTAGTGCGTTTTAGCGCGGTGCAGGAAACGTGCGCGGAACGTGCCTTTCCCGCACCTTGGTCTGGTGTGAACCGGCCCTTAGTTCATTTTTCCCCTAACGTCATGCTGACAATCGCTCAGCCATAATCAGCGTATTGTAATTAAGTCTCTAGATTCTCGCTGGTGGTAGCCGTGTCCCTAGAAGGAAATATATTCTGCTCATTAGAAATGATATACGAGTATTCTACAGGAAGCGTCACGTCACCTACTCAGGGCGTAAAGTGTCATTAAACAGATTCAATTTCGGATGAGTGGAAGTGAGAAGTGAATCAGGTATTTTACCTCTGCCTCTGCCATGAAATTATTCCATGGCACTCTTTAAGAATAACATGTGCGTGATTATTCAAATATATGAAAATGTATTAGTGATCCTTACTCCCCGGGGACGCCGCCAGTTTACTGTATTACCGGTGACCCAACACTACAGACTTCTCCCACTCAGCTGAATATCAATTCACCCCTCAAACACCATTTATGTCTGCTGACGTGCCTGCGAATTTTTACAAGCACTGATTAAAGCAAACCTGCCGTGTGTGAGATCAACGGCAAAGAGCGCGTCACTATCTATTAACTACTTGCCTGCCGGGCACTTTTACCCCCTTCCTGCCCAGGCCAATCTTCAGCTTTCAGCGCTGTCGCACTTTACATGACAATTGCGCAGTCATGCAATCCATCATTTTTTTTAGATAGATGGAGCTTTCTATTGGTGGTATTTAATCACCACTCGTTTTATTATTTTTTGCAAAAAAAAATAAAAAAGACTGAACATTTGGGAAAAAAAAAGATTTTCTTAGTTTCTGTAATAACATTTTGTAAATAAGTAATTTTTCTCCTTTGCTGATGTGTGATGATGAGGCTGCACTGATGGGCACTGATGAGGAGGCACTAATATGCAGGGCCGCTGATAGGGGGGGGCCACCAGCCCTCTTGTAGGGGGCCCGAGCACACAGGGGGGCCCACACAGAGAGGGGGATTAGTGATGGACAACAAATACAGAAATCTTCCTCCAACACCTGAATCTGATCTGTCCCCCTCCCTGCTATCAGATTTTATCTGCTGAGAAAGAGACAGTCATCCCTTCAGTAATCCCCCTCCCTGTGTGGGCCCCCCTCCCAGCACTGGCTCTAATGTTATCTCTGCTCAGGAGTTTATTTGTAACTTTGTTTCTCTCTCTCTGATCACTGAGCTCCAACTGCCCAGCCTGTATATTTTTCTTCTCTCATCTTCATTTTTATTCAACATAGTTTTTATTTTTCAGATTTAGCAGGAATTATGTGAGTTATGTTATATTTGTGTCTGCTGATTTTATTGTAATTTTAGCTAAATATATCTTTAATATTTTCTTGGGGGGGGGAGGCCCTGCCAGGTAGTCTGTACGGGGCCCCGCGATTTCTAACAGCAGCCCTGCTAATATGCAGCACTGATGGGTATCCTTCATGGGTGGCACTGATGAGCAGGCACTGATGGGCACAGAAAGGCAGCACTGACTGGCATCACTGATGGGTTGTCCCCAGAAAAGTAAGAGAGGGGAAATCTTCTAATGGGGACATTAATTCTGGTGACCTGGGGGTCTCCAAGGAATTCCCTTCATTTGCAGGGATTTCCTTTCACTTCCTGTTTTGGCTATGGGACCAGAAGTGAAGGGAAATCTCCCCAATGGGGCACAGATGGCAAAATGAATATTAAAAATAAACCACCAGGGTTATATAGCCCTCGCTTTCTCTATCCGAAATGAGAAAAAAAGGTTTTGCCTATAGTTCTACTTCAATGATTTGCTTTACCTCCTCAAGCAAAACACTCAAACCTGCAAACAATTCAATAGGCATAGTTTTCCTTCCGCTCGATTTAGATTGTATTTGATCAAACTGATTTGATCAGCCAGCCTGGAAAATTATTGATCGTGTTGCATCGATTGGCAGAACTGAAATGCTTTGTTCATAAATTCAACTACAGTATATTGCGCTTGATCAGATTATGAGTTTGTATGGTGTAAGAGAGGAGATCGGTAACTTACAATCATAGCTTCCAACTATCGATCAAATCCACTTCCCCATGTGTGTCATATCGACAGGATGAGGTGTCAGCTACAGAGTGATTATTTCTATTGGAAGAGATCGATTGGAAAAAAAATTGATCATTTAATAAATGGCCACACTTGAGGCTCCATATGTCACGTAAATTGGCTGCCCCTATTCTACTCCCTCCCCACTCTATCCAAACCTATAAAAAACACAGATTTACCTTTAGCCTCTTAACGCCGCCTGCCTCATGGCACTTTAAGAGTTCTAAAAGTCGGGAAGCAGGGGCGGGCATGTGATTGGCTGTCACAGCGCTCACATAATTGGAAACCTCCCAATGCAAGAATGCATCAGGTGGTTTCCGGTGTTCTGTCAGAAAACCCTAACCCATCAGATTTCCCTACCTACGTCATTTCCGGTGCGGGTTCGTCATGCACCAGCTGTAGCCGCGTCACACGTCCTATTGCACATGCGCGGAATAGGTAGGGAATTTTGATAACATCGTAAGGGGTGACGCTCAAGTCCTACTGCGCATGAGCAGGCGCATGCGCACCAACGGATCGGGCAGTGGCATCTCTTGTAACAAACATACATCCGATCTCCATGGCCCACACTGCCCCGAGCCGACAATGGGAAAATCCTATTCCCTACCCACACGCGCACACCACTGTCTCATTGTCGGGTCGGCGCAGTGTGGGGCATGGAGATCGGATTGTCGGCTCGGCACAGTGTGGGCCATGGAGATCGGATGGATGTTTGTTATAAGAGATCCCGCTGCCCACCAGCGCATGCACACTAGGACTTTTGTCCGACCCCTTACGATGTTATCAAAATTCCCTACCTATTCTGTGCATGCCCAATAGGACGCGTGACGCGGCTACAAGCTGCTGCATGACGAATCCACAGCTGATCTCAACCGGAAATTACGTAGGTAGGGAAATCTGATGGGGTAGGGAAATCTGATAGAACACCAATAGCCACAGCTACCGTCCTGGGAGCCCGCAGGGAGCGCACTCTCAGCGCGGTAAGTTATTTAGCAGGGCTGCATAAATGCGTGCGGCCTGCGTCAAGGGGTTAAACACACTGGTGAATTTTTAACATTGGCGTTGAATGTTTATTTTATCATATGTATGAAAAAACGGACGAACTGGTCGGGCAGTAAAAAAAACAAGGTTTGCTATGAAAGGTAGCTTGCACAGCGGTCTTGCAAACTAATATTTTTTGGAAAAAATACACTTTTTTGAATTAAATAATAAGAAAACAGTAAAGTTAGCCCAATTTTCTTCTATAATGTCAAAGATAATGTTACGCCGAGTAAATTAGATACCCAACATGTCATGCTTTAAAATTGCGCACGCTTGTGGAATGGCGACAAACATTGGTACTTAAAAATCCCCATTGGCGACACTTTAAAAATGTTTACAGGTTACCAGTTTAGAGTTACAGAGGAGGTCTAGGGCTCAAATTATCGTTCTCCCTCTAACGATCGCAGCATCGGAAGCAGGGGCGGGCATTCAGGTCATGTGACCGATTTGATTGGCTGTCACAGCGGTCACATAATCAAAAACCTCACAAAGCAAGAATGCATCAGGAGCTTTCCAGTACCCACCAGCTGCTGTCCTGGGAGCCCGCAGGGAGCGCACTCTCAGCGTGGTAAGCGTAGGCGTGCGGCCTGCGGCAAGGGGTTAACCACACTGGTGAATTTTTAACGTTGGCGTTGAATGTTTATTTTATCATATGAATGAAAAATGGACGAACTCGTTGGGCAGTAAAAAAAAAAAAACAAGGTTTCTATGAAAGGTAGCTCACAGGCTTACCAAAATAAAACCGAATGAGATGTAGGACAGGGAGCCTTTGACATGTCCTTTCTGCCGCTGTGACCAAAAGCGACCATTTCAGTCACCTCACCTTCAAGTAAATATCTTACTTTTTGGAACTATTTTCCGAGCACACAACCATTTTAGAGGCAACATAAACATCGTTATACATACAATGCCAACGTACTTTTGTTTCTTTGGGGGTTTTTTTTCGTACAGCCACTGCAGTGGACAATTAGCTGTTGCTCAACAAGAAATGAGTACTTAAGAAAGCTCAGGCCAGGAGTAATGTAGATCTTGCGAGGAAGATCTCTAGCTGGCTTTAAACCGATTTTAGGATTAGAGGATAAAGAGCTTGGCACATGAGTCAGGCCTGCAACCTCCGCAAAGGACCTCAGTTGCCTGAGGGAACCTTATCACTCCGGCTCTCTTTAGGCCTATGAAGTCACTTACCTGTGACTGGAAGGCTGCCCATGGCAGGGAATGCAGCGCCCAACAGAGCTCTCTAGGCTGGCCCGTAGCAGAGGGACTTTTAGGCCTCATGCACACTTGAGCTCAAAAACAGACATTTGATTGCTTTTTCCTTCCTCTAAACTCCCCTCCATGCCAGCCTATGTGTCCATGCACACACAGGTGTTCTCAGGAGTTTAGAGGCAGAAAAAAAACATCACCTGTGTGTTCAAGAGAAGAGCGTTTTGGCAGAAAAAACTGCTAAACATGCCTAAACCTGTGTAAACTCTGGGCACATTGGGCATTTTTTATTTTAATGGCCAGAAAAAATGAACCACTTCTGGACCGAGCCTTTTTCTGACACTTGCTGTTTACAAGTCAAAATAATTTTTTTTTTTTGCTAGAAAATTACTTAGAACCCTCAAAGATTCTATATTTCTTTTTAGCAGAGACCCTAGAGAATAAAATGGAGATTGTTGCAATTTTTTTTACTACGCCGTATTTGCAGAGACCCCGATCAGAGCCAAATGCGGCTTTGATTGGGTCTTCGGCGGCCGTGCAGGTAGGATGCCCGGTTCTCCCGGTGGGACGGGAGACCCGGGCAAGCCGCGGAAGGCGGCGGGAGGGGGGGGGACCTCCCCTCCTGCTCCTTGTAATGACAGACTAGCAGCTTCTCAGCTGGATCGGTTGTCATTACAAGACAGCCGACCGTTGGCTTAGGACGCCGGTACCGGGGTGATGCCTCTAGCTGCAGGCATTACTCCGGTACAAACACTTTCCCGAAATATCGGCAATATCGGTCACCTCAGGGGCCGATTCCGATATATCGGGGAAAGTGCATATCGACCCCAGATATATTGGCTTTGCCGATAATCGGTCGATCCCTATTAGACCCTCCCTGTCTAATGATTAAGCACAAGATGTACGTGTGAAACGCATCTACGAGACTTCATGTTGGTGTCTTTGGTGTCATCACTTGCAACATTTTGGAAGTAAAGGAAATTTGAAACTTTGGAATCCCTGGATGTGCTTTCTTTTTGTACAAGTGTTCCTACGGAGGCGGGCCGGGGCCAGCACTCTATGGGATATCCTATCTCCTGGCAATCACTACACACTATACACCTGGATGGAACAACGTTCTCTTTCTTCAGTACTATTAGACCCTCCCGCTCTAATGTTTTGCCACACCCACTTTTTTGCTGCGGCGCGCATAGCCGCGTAGTGCGCCGCAAGTCACTTCCTCCCTGTCATGTCAAGTATGTTCTGTATGTATGAACAATGCCCACAAGATGGTGCCCTTTGCACCTGCCCAGTAAGATTGGCTATTACAGTGCACCACCCTGTGGGCAGTCCAATGGCTGAGGGCACTGTACACTGTGTTCTGGTGGGGGGGGGGGTTGGGACACAATAGCACAGCTGGGAAGATCGCTGTACTAACACAGCGAGTTTTAGTACAGTGATCTGTCAGTTTTTTCCTTTAGCCAGTACCCAGCTTTAGACTGGACAATAGCCAACCAAACTGGGCAATGCTCATAAGAACTGGAAGAAGGCAAAACTGAAATTAGGCTCAATGTTCAAGAGGATCTGAGAAAATAGAATTAAAACGGAGTTCCACCCTAAAAAAAAAATTTGCAGCATAAGTTAGCAAAAAGAAAAGTGAAAAATAATTGGATAGTTAATATTTTTTTTATTTTTCACTTACCTTGTTTTTAATGAAAATAAAATTACCTTAGTTCCTCTTCCTCCCTATGCGGACACGGCCGCCGACGTCACTTCCTCCTTTGCATTGCGTCCTGGGAGATGAGCGTCATCAATCCCAGGATGCAATGGGAGCGGCCCCGGCTGCTACTCTGATTGCCAATTGCAATCTACTGCGCATGCGCGAGATTGCGATCAGCATTCTGGGTAGCTGAAACCAGGAAGAAGGACACAGCGGGGGACACAGCGGCTTCAGACGCCCACACCGGAGATGGCCGCGCTCTTCAATCAATTTTAAAGGTAAGTATTTATCTAATAACTGTAATGACCTGTAATGTGGGGGGTTAGTGTTAGGGTAATAGGGGATCGTTTAGGATTAGGTGGGTATTGTGTATGTGTCCGGTTTAAGAATGTGATTGCTTACTATGAGCAACACATAGTTTTTTCATTTTCCAGCTCTTTTTAATTTGGCACAATTTGTTTTATTTAAAAAGACTTTTACTTTTTAAATAAAACCCCTGCTGAACCCCCCCCCCCCCCAGAACAAAAATGACCTACAGAAAGAGTCCAAACCTCCCAGGTCACTCCTCACAGATCATACCCCCCCAAAGCCTGAACCCTCCCTTAAACTACAGAGACTCAAAGCATGATGGGACATGTAGTATCAGGACTGGTAAAGGAAGGAAACAGGAAGTCAGAGAACTTTGGAATTCAGCCAGGAGAAGGAGTGACATCACAGACACAGAAACACACATAAAGAAGGTAAGATACAGATAAAATAAAACTGGGGTTGTGATTCACACACCTCACAACTTTTTGAGAAGGAAACGAGGAACACTTGTTAACAAAAGTATGTAGTCATAGGACACACCCCCTGCCACGCTCCCTTGACAGAGAATTATACAAAAAAGTTAAACCCACAAGTAAGATTGCCGCAATCTTGTGCGGCGAGCTACATACTTTCCAGCCCCCACCCCCCCACCCCCTCCCCCACTGCCTTCTAGGAGAAACACAGGTCTCAGAAGACAGCAGGACCATTCAGAAAGTGCAGTGCGACTCCGGCATGCGCAGTAGGAAACAAGCTGTGATGCCGCAAGGCTTCACTTCCTGTTTCACTTAGTAAGGATGCCGTTGTCTGCACCCAGGAACGATGGACAGGTCGGCTTTGGGTGCCGACAACACGAGGTCCCTGGACAGGTAAGTGTCCTTGTAACTAAAGTCAGCAGCTACAGTCTTTAAAATGGTTGTAAACCCTTACTTATACCCAGTGAAGACTGACCTCAGGTGATACACAGAGATGGAACACATCCTCATACATAAGTTGTACCTATTTATCTACAGCTTACTCTCCTCTGCATCCAGAGTGTAGAATTTTCCCAGGATCTCCCAGTTTTGAACAGCAGGGGGCGAGAAGCTGAAGTTATATAAGTACGGAGAGTTCTGAGAGCTGATTGCATGGAAGGGACACACCCCCTTCACACAGCAAACAGGAACAGAGCTAAGGCTGTCAATCAGCTGGAGCTCTCTCCCCTGTCACCTTTTTTCTCTTGGTGTCAGGACTTGTATGAAGTGATTCATGCTGATAGCAGAGGAATGAAGCAGCGGACAGAAATGACACTTAGTGCTCTTAATTGAGACAAGAACACACTATAGAGTTCATTTTTCATATCTGAGGTTTACAACCACTTTAAGGACACCAACATCTATAGGGATGCTCAATGAAATTCCAGGATGCAAATTAAAGCCACTCAGCAGGAAGGCCGTGTCCCCAATGGAAATGTACGAGGAAGATGTATATGATGGAGTGTGTGTCCCACTTTTCTCTGTGTTCTATTTTGGAACTTCCTTCTGTATAGCCATTAGGTAAAGGTATGAATTTTTAATAAAGATGTTGCAGCGAAGCAATGTCTTCATTCCTCCTCCATTTCCCAATTATTTCCTATCTGCATTGGTAAAAATTGTGTTGCAGATGATCATTTTCTGCGTAGAAGAGATTGCACCTACTCTGGGTGCAGTACATTGTGCTGCCATTTATTATGAATGGAAATCCATCACATTGTACATTGGAGTCCAACCCACAAAGCATCACAAAGTACCGAAAACATATACGCTGCGTTGGGGTGCAATGTGCTGTAAAAAAAAGGTGAGATGATATTTTCATGCATTGCAGTGTGTTGGCAGACATTTCATAATGACTGGGCTACCCTAAGCCCCCGTTCACATAGGGGCGACGCTACTTCGCACCGCGACCTCCGAGGTTGTGGTGCGAGCAGCGCGCCGCGACCTCGGAGCGGCCGCCACGGACTTCATAACATTGAAGTCTATGGCGGTCTCCTCCTGGTCGCCCCAAAGAAGCTCCGGACCCTTTTTCTAAGTCGGAGCGACTTGTGTCGCTCCTATTAGAACGGGTCCGCAGCTTCCCTATGGGAGGCGACCTACGGCGACCTGTGAGGCGACCAGGTCGCCTCACAGGTCGCCTTAGTGTGAACGGGGGCTAATGCAACATGTCTTAACACATGCCATAATGCATGTTCATTAACCTCTTCGGCTCTGGAAGCTTTTACTCCCCCTTAGTGACCAGGATATTTTTTTGCATTACAGCACTGCGTTACTTTAACCACTTGCCAACCACCCGCTGCATATATACTTCAGCAGGCTGGCTCGGCTGTGCGAATCGCTGTACATGTACGGTGATCCACGGGAGCGCTCCTGGGGGTTGAGCACGCGCTGCTGTCGGTGCACTACCGCCCCCCACTAGGCAGCGGGGATGCCAATCCATGGGACCAGTGGCTCCAATTGCCACCAGGCACCCGCGATCGCTCCCCACTGAGAGACAACACCGGTCAGCTGTTGTAAACACAGCTGACCGTTCTTCTCTTTGAAATGATCACAGAGTGCCTGTGATCCTTCTATATAGGATCACAGGTCTCTATGGTAATTTCGCAAGTCCCTCCCCCATACAGTTAGTAAACACCCCCTAAGCTCACAATTAACCCTTTGATCACCCCTAGGTTAACCCCTTCCCTGCCAGTGTCATTATTATAGTAACAGTGCATATTTTTAGCACTGATTACTATAGTAATGTCACTGATCCCCTCAAAAGTATCAAAAATGTCAGTTAGGGCTCCGATCTGTCCACCGCAATGTCGCAGTCCCACTAAAAATCACAGATCGCCACCATTACTAGTAAAAAAAAAAAAATATATTGATTTTTATTTTCGGAATTGTCGCATTTTTTTTGTTTATAGCGCAAAAAATAAAAAACGCACAGGTGATCAAATACCACCAAAAGAAAGCTCTGTTAGTGAGAAAAAAAGGACATCAATTTTATTTAGGTACAGCGTCGCACGACCGCGCAATTGTCCGTTAAAGTAATGCAGTGCCGAATTGTAAAAAAATGGCCTGGTCATTAGGATGGCAAATCCTTATGGTCCAGAACTGGTTAATTGACAATTGCGCTGTCGTGCAACTCTGTACCCAAATAAAATTCATATCCTTTTTTCCCCACCAATAGAGCTTTCTTTTGGTGCTATTTGATCACCTCTGCGCTTTTGATTTTTTAAGCATTGGAGTTTGTATTTATCATCTAGCTATACTAGGTCTACTGTATGAATTTGCACCTTGCGTCAGAGCCGAATGCGGCTTTGATCGGGTCTTCGGCGGCCGTGCAGTAGAATGGCCGGGTCTCCTGGTGGGACGGGAGACCTGGGCGAGCCGCGGAAGGCGGCAGGAGGGGGGGGGGGGACGTCCCCTCCTGCTCCTTGTAATGATAGCCGAGTGGCTTCTCAGCTGCATCGGTTGTCATTACAAGACAGCCGACTGTCGGCTATGGACGCCGGTACCGGGGTGATTCCTCTAGCTGCAGGTATCACTCCGGTACATGCACTTTCCCGAAATATCGGCAATATCAGTAACCTTAGGGGCCGATTCCAATATATCGGGGAAAGTGCAGATCGGCCCTCGATATATCGGCTTTGCCGATAATCCGTCGATCTCTAATTTATAGGTAAAGTTGATCCAGGGAATATCTGATTGCCTCTTTGGGGATCAGGAAGGAATTTTTTCCTCCACTGGAGCAAATTGGATCATGCTTTGCTGGAGTTTTTTTGTTGCCTTCCCCTGGATCAACTGTGGGTATAGGATAGTGTACAGTAAACCCCCGCTCCATCGCGGTTCAGTTTTTGCGGTCCCGGTATATCGCGTTTTTTTTTGTAATGTTATTTTACTATATAAATCATTAAAAATGAAATATTTTTGTGTTTTCCATAGCTCTTGCTATGTCTCTCAGTATCTTTTATGTGTTTAAATGAGTTTCTATTGTTTTAAAAGGGTGTTTAAAGACCTTAAAATGCTTTTACACGTACAGTGACAGTAAAAAAACATGCCTACAATGCATTTTAATAGGGTTTTTCTATTTCGCGGATTTTCACTTTTCGCGGCTGGGTCCGGAACGTAACCCCCGCAATGGAGGGGGGTTTACTGTATATGGGTTTTCGATTGGTGTGTGTATTGGTTATTTTTTTTTTTCCTCTGTTGGTTGAACTGGATGTCTTTTTTCAGCCAGATGTAACTATGTAACACGTGTGTTAAAATGCAACAGTGTAAATAGGCCCTGATATATCGCCACACTCTAACTACAGAATAGATTTTGCTGTAAAATTGAAATGCTTCCTAAGAAGTCAAAAAGTAAAAGCTGATAGTTTCCTAAAAAAGATGATTTATCTGATTATGGCCTTATAATAATTAAAAAAAAAAACACAACAAAAGACGCCACTGTAAGTCTGCATACACAAGGTGCAGCACGACGCATCTATAACCAGGCAGACGGGTCTGCAGATGTTGTCACATGAGATCATTGCTCTATATTAGCAGTATGATCTCACTGGCTTTAACAAAAACATAGAATAAGCAATCTCAGAATACACCAGTTTGCCACTCTGGGCAAATTGCTATTTCATTTTGGCGGAAGGCCTGAACTGGAGAGATGGTGCAATGATAATCTAATGAAACAGCACTAATAGAAGCAATAGCACACAATGCAGCTTAGATCTTCTATGAGTCCATGAGGTCATACAACGAATGGAACATAAATGTGACTGATAGACATCCCTAAAAGACCATCCTGAGAGAAGCAGCTAAATGCTAACAATCAAAGCAACACAAACGGGTCAATATTATTTGCTGGCAAGATCGGTAGGTTCAATAAATGAGCAAGAGGTGCTTGCATACAGGCAACAAAAACTGCCTTGAAGCGGTAGTAAACTTGTACCTGCAGGCAGTGGTGTATTTTGGTTTTGTGCTGCCCTAGGCAAGACTAAAATTGGGCACCCCCTTCCTAATTTGTCCCACCCCTTCCTGCCTATTGACACTCACTGCCATCTTACATAGTTACATAGTAGGTGAGGTCGAATAAAGACAATAGTCCATCCAGTTCAACCTGTGTAGGTGTGTGTGGCCGTAATCATCTCACATACCCCTGAATGTTCTGATCCTTGAGATGTACGTCTAAGAGTCTTTTGAAAGCAACCATACTTCCTGCAGAAACCACCTCTTGTGGTAGAGAATTCCACAATCTTGTAGCCCTAACAGTAAAGAACCCCCCACGTTGCCTGAGGTTAAAACGCTTCTCTTCTAATCGCATTGTATGCCCTCGAGTCCTCATGCTATCCTTTCGACTGAAGAGCTTTTTTTCTACCGTATGCTGAGATCCCCATTGAGATATTTATAAATTGCTATCATGTCCCCTCTCAGGCGTCTCTTCTCCAGGGTGATCTGATCCTGTCCACAAAAAAACAGACAGATGGCGGATCTATTCCCCATCTGTCTGGCAGATCGGATCGGATTGGATGGAAATGGACAGAAGAGAGCGGCTGTGTCTGTGTCTTTACTGGTATACCGCTGGTGTAAGAGCCCGTTCACATTGGGGCGACCTGTCAGGCGACCTGGTCGCCTGACAGGTCGACGTAGGTCGCCTGTCATAGAGAAGCTGTGGACCCGTTCTAATAGGAGCGACACAAGTCGCTCCGACTTAGAAAAAGGGTCCAGAGCTTCTTTGGGGCGACCCGGAGCGACCTGCATTGACTTCAATGATATGAAGTCCGTGCCGGCCGCTCCGAGGTCGCGGTGCGAGCTGCGCACCGCGACCTGTGAGGTCGCCCCGGAAAGTAGCGTCGCCCCAGTGTGAGCAGGGTCTGAAAGGGCTCTTATTCTGTTTATTATTTTATTTAAATATTTAAATTTTTTTACAACTTTTTTTTTGTACAGATACAATTTAATTATTTAAATCTTCTACAGAAAATTAACATAGGTGTTGATGACAATTACTGCCAGCTACATCCACATCCCATAGTCAGCAATTGTGTCTAAAAAGGAGGAGGGAGTCAGGGATCCCAAGGAGGGAACAAGGGAAACAACCCCATCTCTAAAAAAAAAAAAAGGGGACTTTACCGGATATAGAGTGTGCAATTCTGCGAAACGTGTCAGCGCCATATCTTCCATTTAGAAGACCATCACCACTCTTGGATGGGTTTTTAATTATTCTTGTTTTTGTTCATCACCACTCTTGGATGGTTTTGAATTTCCCATGGCTGTTTTTGTAACTATATGTGTGATATTTGTTTATGGTTTTTAACCTCAGTGTATTTAATAAATCTACATGTTTTTAAGATAATAATTTTGTTGTCTTGATATGCTCACTTACTGCACACTTTACATCCGGTAAAGTCCCCTTTTTTTAGAGATAGGCGTGGTTTCCGTTGTTCCCTCCTTGGGATCCCTGACCTCCTCCTCCTTTTTTAAACTTAATTTTTTAAATGTTATATTATTTGTTTATTATTTTTTATTTTTATTTTTGGGGGGGGGGGGGGGTTGGGGAGGCTTTTGGGACACATCAGGGGTCTAGTTTACTATGTGTCAGTGAATAATGAATACAGAAGCGATCAGTACTGTGATCGCTGTCTGTATTCTTTCAGGAAAGGAAGGGGGCTGGTAAACTATCACTTTAAACTTGTACCCGCAGGCACTGGTGTATTTTGGTTTTGTGCTGCCCTAGGCCAGACTAAAATGGTGCACCCCTTCTTAATTTGTCCCACCCCTTCCTGCCAATTGACACTCGCCGCCATCCAATCTGATCCTGTCTGCAAAAAACAGACAGATGGCGGATCTATTCCCCATCTGTCTGGCGGATCGGATGGAAGTCACATGGAAATGGACAGGTGGTCCATTTCCATCTGACTGCCCCATATAAGAGAGCGGGCTGTGTTAGGCCCCGTTCACATTGCAGCGACCCGACTTTGCCGGGCGACCTCACAGGTCGCGGCGCGCTGCTCGCCCCGCGACCTCGGAGCGGCCGGCACTGACTTCATAACATTGAAGTGTATGCAGGTCGCTCCGGGTCGCCCCAAAGAAGCTCCGGACCCTTTTTCTAAGTCGGAGCGACTTGTGTCGCTCCTATTAGAACGGGTCGATAGCTTCTGTATGGCAGGCGACCTACGGCGACCTGTGAGGCGACCAGGTCGCCTCACAGTTCGCCCCAGTGTGAACGGGGGCTTAGTGTGTCTTTACGGAGAACGCTGGTGTGAAATATATTTCTTTTTAACAGGTACTTGTATAGAGCCATCAATATAGACAGCACTTTACATATATATTGTACATTCACATCAGTCCCTGTCTTCAAGGAGCTTACAATCTAAGGTCCCTAACTCACCCCACACTTACTAGGGCCAAGTTAGACAGGAGCCAGTTAACCTACCAGCATGTCACAGGGAGAACATGCAAACAAAGAAATTTTCAAGCTCAACTTACCGACCAGCCTGCGACCAACCAAACTGACCTGTCCAACAGTATGCGGTAAAAACAGGGGTTTAGTTGCACACATTTGCAAATACATGCGTAAGCCACAGAGCCCTGGCAAGGCACCCCATTTTCTGTGGACCTGACTCTTATTTCTGTGAATCTCCAACAATGGAAGCACATGCATTTAGATGGACAGGTGTAGGGCAGATAAACCTGAAGGGAGCCCACCCCTTCTTAAATGCACAGAGGCACAGTTAACACTGAACGCCCAGCCCAGCCCAGCCTAGCCCAATGGTCATGAATGGGGGGTAAACCTCCTGGGGCTGAAGTGGTTAAAGAGGAACTTCAGTACAGCTAATGCCAGCCCTGCCTTCCCCACACTGGCACCACCATCTTTGAAATGCATGCGCAGATATGCCAAAAATCTCTGCCTGGCCTTTGGTACTTGGCATAGACATGCAGCACATATGCCCATACTTTGAGTTTCCCAACCCTGGGCAGGCAACACAGATCCGGAATCTCCATGATATCGCCAATAATGTGGAAAATCTTGAAGTTCTGTGCTGGGTCTCAAAGGCTGGGCAGGGACCTCCGGCACATCTGCACACACGTGGATTTTAACGTAACATCATTCTCGCCTAGGCTACAGTAAGAGAAAATCCAAAGCAGTTGAAAAAAAAAATGTTTCCAATTGTGGGCGAGGGTGGAGGCTGGTGCCAGGTGCAAAAAATTTGATTTTCGGGGTTAAGGTTTTCTTTAACCATTGCCGACCGCAATACGTATATATACATTGTAGTTTTCTAGTGGCTTCGTTTTTTGTAGCCAGCGGCTGGCTTTCTGATAAAACCGTCCTGAGCGGCTCATGAGCTGCTGGGATGGTTTTCCGAAGCCTCTCCTGCCACTTGCCGGTGTTTCTCAGGCTTACCGTTTCTGCCGGTTCGCCCAAGAAACAATCCGAAGGCGCGCCCGGCTGCTCCCATAGGCAATCAAAGAGTAGATACTGTTTGATCGCCTCTATGGTTCTGGAGGACCAGAGCGACATCATGACTTCCCTTCCAGTCCAGGCTGGAAGTAAATAATTATTTTTTTAAAGCATAATCTTTTGCTTTTAAAGGAAGAAAGAAGAGATTTTGGGTCTTTGTGACTCCAGATCTCTCCAGAAAGACGACCTGTCATCCATATTTCTATTACAACGGATGTTTACATTCCTTGTAATAGGAATAAAAGTAATCCTTCCATAATGCTTCAAGCGAGCTTTGTCATAGACTTCTATGGAGGCTTTGAAGCACCACTAAAGTGACATGGGGTAAAATTTTTAAAGCAAAGCCGAAGCAAAGAAAGGAAAAGCAATGTGTAAACAGGACTGTAAGCTAACCATTTTATTTAGTGACGGGGGCTTTGACTGGAATTCAGAAAGCTTTAACAAAGTGTGCCCAAAGCCTTGGTTTGAAGCAAGTGTAAACTAGCCCTAAGAGCTACCCCTCTTCCAGTCGCCGTGCCGTGCCAAGGATTACATGAGACATACAGCAAAATAGAATAAGGTACTAACATTACCTGCATTTAAAAATGCATTGAATTATTTTATGTGAATACATAACTGCATCTGTTGATGTTTCTATCTGCCTGTAGTTCAGTATCAAGAGAACAAAATTATTGGACTTGTTTAATTGATATTGCAAGCAGCAAAGTGCAGTGATCCATAGCAATTAATCAGCATTCACCGAAGCACTTTGCACCCTTGCTCTATTTTTCCGAACAAGCCTAAAAGAGGATGACAATTCAGAAGATTGAAGATCTCAGTTGCTGCAAAAACGGCTTTATTGGTTCCATCAAAGTTCCTCTATAAAAGAGTAAAAATAAGAATTCCTGGTCCCAATGACCTGAGACTGAGAGTTCCTTCATCCGCTATTTTATGGAGCAACTTTGATGGAACCAATAAAGTCACTTTAGAAGCCATTGATCTGCCATCTTCTATGTTATACAATAAATGTCAAGTATATTTTATAACAAAGACGATTATATTTCATATAATGAAACCTCCTCAAGAGGAAAAGGACTCAGGGGTGTGTTTAGTTAAAAACTAAAGTAAAAGGTTTAACAATAAGATTTAAGATAATATAATTCTATCATAATTAATATTTTCAGGGCCTGTAATGGCATGCTGTACCCATAATAATGGCATTCATACAAGAGAAAAGCTTTATTAATTTAGTGCAAAGAGTGACACCCATAGAAAACCAGCTTTCAGACAGTATATCTACCTTTATCTTTGCAGTGCAACAAAACTCCACTCCGATACTATGAAATGGTCCCTAAACATCTGCTGGGAAACCAACACTTCACCTGAGAGGCTCCTTTGCCTGATTAAATCCTTGTTTTGAGCCATCTGATAAGACATCAGCTACCGCTGTGATAATCCATAAGGAAATGGGCTTTGAAAGCACAGCTGAGAGTGATCCAATGCTTCAAACATAAAAAGGAAAGTAGAGCTCCACCTGCTGGCTGAAGAGAGGACTACATAATATTAAAGCAACACTGCCACTATACAGAACAAAATGTTCTCCAGGGTTCCTTTGTCTAATTAAATCCTTGTACTGAGCTATATGATAAGAGACGAGCTATTGCTGTGATAAGAAAACAGAATTTTTTAAGCACAGCTGACAATGATACATAGCTATATGAAAGGAAACTAGAGCTCTATCTGCTGGCTGAAGATTAGACTACACATTATTAAAATGTCTCTATACAAAGGATGCCTTGCAAAGTTTTCCCTGTAAGATAAGATGGTAAATACTTACCTTTCCTACTTCTGGTGTCACCTAATTCCACTCTAATGCTGTGAAATGTTCTCAGAAGTCTTCTGGGTAACCAAAACTACTGTGAGTGTCGATGTTCTGGGTCCCCTGCAGTTCCTAGTGGTTTTTCCTGCTGACCTCCTCATCATTACTGTATCCTGTAATGATTGAAGGTCAGAGGGAGGAAACAATGGGAGCTGTGGGGGATCCAGATCTAGAACGCTCTTGGAAGAGTCAGTTTCCCAGCAGACCTTTGGGGACCATTGTGGGGACCACAACACCAGAGCAAAGTTTGTCAGAGCATGCAGCAGGAAACATAGAGCTTTGCTGGGATTTCTTTGTATGGCAACAGAGCCGCTTTAAAATGATGTTGCCTTATCTTCAGCCAATAGGTGGCGCTCTTGTTTCTGTTTCATTTGTGATACATTGTATCTCAGCTGTGCTTATAAATCCTGTTTTCTTATAACAGTGTTAGCTCTTTTTTGCACGTGAAAAAGTATGACTCTATCCTGACCTCCCTGAGGCGCAAAGCTCCTGACAGGGGCAAGGCACACTCGTGGTCCACCTAGCCAAAAGGCCCGGCGGACCTATCTTTCCATGGGCAGCTAAAGCCAAAGACCGTGTACTAGGTGACGGGCTCTCTCGATGAGAGGCCCCCCCAGTTTGGGGAAGAAGGAGCCTGATGGCCACATATCCTCTCCCTAGACTTCAGGGTAGGCCCAAGGCCCTCCCCCACCATCCAAGGAATAGAAACACAGAAAGACGTGTGCATCACAACAGTGGATCATCTCTTATCAGATGGCTTAGTACAAGGATTTTGTAAGACAAAGAAACCCTGGAGCAAACTTTAATTTGCTGTCTTGTCTCTTTAGCTAACCCATGGTGCTTTGAGAATTCAATTTTAATTTTATAACCAGAAGTTACAGACAAATAGACATAAACTTAATAAAAAGCAAAAATAAAATTGACCTAAAACGAATACAGTTAACATTTAAAGCTGATCCAACCCCTGATAACTACTTTATCTTTTGTTATTATTGTTATTATCATTAATATATTTTTTTATCCTGTTTGATGCCTGTGTCTCTGTTGGAGATTTTCTCTGTACTCTGTCTGGTAAAACCGTTTTCAATAGGACAGTACCTGAGTGAAAAACAGAGCCCCAGACAGCCATATAAAGCTGACAAGGGTTCTTACACTACCCTGCTACCCCCCAAAAAACAGTTTTGAATATAAAAACACTTTAATCTGAATAGGGGGATGTGACCAATGGTTACATTTATTTAAAGATTCCATCTAGTGTTTTTTAGAATTGTTCCACTGTCTCTTGTTACAAAGAAGTCTATATTTCCTATGCTCCTCAGCTCCATCTAGTGCCCAAAATTAGGTATTTATCCAAAACAGCCTTAAAGAGGAAGTAAACCCTCCTCTGACACTTGTATCTATAGGTATGCCTATGATAAGACTTACCTATAGGTACTGTAAATATCTCCTAAACATGTACCGTTTAGGAGATATTTACCTTAAATGCAGCCAGTGACATCACTGGCGCATGCGCTCTGAAGGAATGGCCGCTGGTTCCGTTCCTTCAGAGCCCTATGCCGTGACCATCAGCTCCCCCGCGCATGCGCGGGAGTAACGTAATCACGGGTCC
>NC_138775.1:264660714-264725714 GCF_965119305.1 Pelophylax lessonae | reverse complement strand
ATTATAAATCATAAGACACGCAATGCAGTCCATGCATATTTCAACTATGAATGTGACTTTTCCTAGAGTTCATCTTTAAATGGGACCTGAAGATGTGCCCAAAAAGCAAGCAAAGGACAAAGTACTAGTCACCACTATAGCCTGTGGGCTCCCCACAGCTGACCTTCTTCCCATTACTGACTTACCATGCCTTGTTCTGCTTCACCTTGAGGAGGGGGATCCTCTTGTTAACCACTTAAGCCCCGGAAGATTTTACCCCCTTCCTGACCAGGGGTTTTTTTGCGATTTTTTTACTGCGTGAATTTAACGGACAATTGCGCGGTCGTGCGACGCTGTACCTAAACGAATTTCACGTCCTTTTTTTCCCACAAACAGAGTTTTCTTTTGGTGGTATTTGTTCACCTGTGCGATTTTTTGATCATGCGCTATAAACAAAAAAAGAGCGTAATTTTTGCAAAAATAACAATATTTTTCACATTTTTTTATATGAAATTCCCCCAAAAAATAATGTAAAAATCAAATTTTTTTAACATTTTCGGCCAATTTGTTTTAAGCTACATATGTTTGGTAAAAAAAAAATCGCAAAAAGCGTATTTTGATTGGTTTGCGCAAAAGTTATCGCGTTTACAAATTAAGGGAAAAATTTTTGTCATTTTTGGTGTTTTTTTTTTTAACGAGTAATGGCGGCGATCTGCGATTTTTTTTGCGGTACTGCGACATTGCGGCGGACAGATCGGACCCTTGACTGACATTTTTGACACTTTTGGGGGTACCAGTGACATTACTGCAGTAATCAGTGCTATATATATGCACTGTTACTGCAAAAATGACACTGGCAGGGAAGGGGTTAACTGTATTGGACAGGGAGGGGTTAAGTGTGTCCTAGGGGCGTGATTCTAACTGTAGTGGGACATGGCTATTGGTGTAAAAACAAAGATCAACGGTTCTACATAGTAGAACCGTCTGATCTGCATTTTTACACAGGGAGAATGACAGGCGGCTTGTTTACATAAGCCGCTCTGTCTTTCTCCCGCTGTACCGGCGATCGTAGTGTGACCGGCGGACATCGGGTCTGCCGGTCACACGCCCGCACTCCTCCCTGAACGAGCCGAGGCGGGCGCGCGCTCGCCCTCTATTGGCTCTAATAGCAGTGACAGGCGAGTGACGTAGACCTACGTCACTCTGCCTGGCCGGGGCTGACTGCCGCAGTAAATATACTGTGTGCAGTCGGCAACCGGTTAAAAGAAGCAAAGTTTTGCTTCCTCATGTCCAAGTTAAGTTACTCCTCCCCCCTCTGACTAGCTTTCTGATGGCTGGTGGGTTAATAATCAAGAAGCAACAGGAGAGATGGAGAAAGCACTGATCTACAGAAAAGATGGAGCAGAGGCAGAATGATCCTTGCACTGCAGGTCCCCAGGTACCGCTTCCTCTCCAGCAAGGAGAACAATGAGCAGCACAGCAGTGCCATCACCAAATCTGGTGACACTAGCAGTTAGAGGCAGCAATGCCTTAAATTAGCCTTTCTCAAAATTTTTAACATGAAAGAACCCTTGAAATAACTTTCCGGGCTCAGGGAACCCATGCTAAGAATGATTGTATCTACAGCTCACTGTTTATTAATTTGATGGTCACTTGGAAGAATGTTCCTTACAATTGTGGTCATTGGTAAGAATTCCTCTGTGTAGATAGATAGAAAGACCATTGGTGTCAGTGGGAAGTGAGAGACAGAAGCTGATCATTGTTCAATACAAAGGGCGCTTCTGTTTGGAAAATCAATCCTCAATAATGATGGAAAAAGGAGGGGAAAAGAGATGGATGGGCTTCCATATTCGTACGGGGGTACCACGCTGACACAGGGGGCAGCTCTTCTGGATTGGTAGAAGCGACTCCAACTGTTAAAGCAAGAAAAAGGAGAAGGAGCCTCTAAGTGCAGCTAGTGATACTTTTATTTTACACACGAAGATAAACACAATTACAGGATGGACGAATGTATGAGTCATTGCTCGGGGCCCCTTCCTGACCCTGTGGCTCGATCTTCTTAAGCCGTCCAGCAGCAAGGAGATGATGAAATGGAGGAGCCCAACCAGGGGCAGTGACTCAGTCCGAGGCTGCGATGGAACGCACGCCTCGCCCGTGGACCAGACACAAAGCGTGATGACGTCAGGGGGCGTCAATATTGGTCTGACGAAGGAGCACTACTGTGCATGCTTCGAAACACCTTACCGCCCCCCGACGTCATCACGCTTCGTGCAGTCCAGGGGCGAGGCATGCGTTCCATCGCAGCCTCGGACTGAATCACTGCCCCTGGTTGGGCTCCTCCATTACATCATCTTTTTGCTGCTGGAAAGATTAAAGCGGAGTTCCAGCCTCAAAATCGAAAAAAAACAATTTTGGGCCATCCGCTTGATGAGGGTCACCTGAAAAAGAAATGGATGCTCCCGATTTTTTTTTGTTCACTTACCTTGATATTGAAGAAAATATACTCACCTTCCTTCCACTTCCTCCCTCTGCGGCCGCGGCCAGCGCCGTCACTTCTGGCTTGCAATGACTCCTGGGAACTGAACGTCATCGCTTCCAGGAATCAATGCGACTGCACCGGCCCCGCTCGTCACTTCCGGTGCAAGCACAGCATTCCCTGCTAAACAGCTTCTGGGCATGCCCAGAAGCTGTGCAGGGATGCCGCGCCTACACCGGAAGTGACGGCGGGGCCGGTGTAGTGCATTGTGGGACCGAAGAGGACACGGAAGAGGACGCAGAAGAGGACGCGCTGGCTTCAGCTGCCCACACCTGAGATGGCAGCGTTGGAGAAGAAATTTTCAAGGTAAGTATTTCTTCTAAAAGGTAAGTGTGACCCGGGACAGTTCAGAGGCTATCCATTATAGAATGTACTAGCCCTAACTTTCCCGGGGGTATTTTTATTAAAAAATCATGTCCGAGGCCGGAACTCCGCTTTAAGGAGATCGAGCCACAGGGTCAGGAAGGGACCCAGAGCAATGATGCTTACATTTGCCCATCCTGTAAGTGTGTTTATCCTTGTGTGCAAAATGAAAGTATCACTAGCTGCACTTAGAGTCCATTCACACTGCCGCGACTTGTGAGGCGACTTGTGTGCCTTTAAGTCGCCCCAAGTCGCTTGACATAACAAAAGCAATGTTAATCAATGAGTGCCGTCTTAATTGGCACTACTGAAGTCGCTCCGACTTCTGAAAAGGGTCCTGTACTACTTTGAGGCGACTTGTATCCGACTTTTCCCATAGACTTCAATGGGAGTCGCCTCCTTATCTTATTTGAAGCGACTTGTGATCCGACTTTCCATTAAAATGGTCCTGAACCAGAAAAAAAGATAATTTTTCTTAGAATTTTTAGTAGCACAGGCATAGGGCTCCTCTCCACCTGGGCGTTTTTGTTGCAGGCATTTATCGGGCATTTTTGGAGGCAGGCATGACTTTTTTTGGATTTAGTGTCTGGGGGGGTCTAAAAAGTGTACCTGTGAAGTTTCAGCTCTGTAACTCTGTATGCCCGATAAATGCCTGCAACAAAAACGCCCAGGTGGAGAGGAGCCCTATGCCTGTGCTACAAAAAATTCTAAGAAAAATTATCTTTTTTTCTGGTTCTGGACATGCTACAGAGCTGAAACTTCACAGGTACACTTTTTAGACCCCCCAGACAATAAATCCAAAAAAAGTCATGCCTGCCTCCAAAAATGCCCGATAAATGCCTGCAACAAAAACGCCCAGGTGGAGAGGAGCCATATCCCTGTGCTACTAAAAATTCTATGAAAAATTATCTTTTTTTCTGGTTCTGGGCATGCCACAGAGCTGAAACTTCACAGGTACACTTTTTAGACCCCCCAGACACAAAATCCAAAAAAAGTCATGCCTGCCTCCAAAAATGCCCGATAAATGCCTGCAACAAAAACGCCCAGGTGGAGAGGAGCCATATCCCTGTGCTACTAAAAATTCTATGAAAAATTATCTTTTTTTCTGGTTCTGGGCATGCCACAGAGCTGAAACTTCACAGGTACACTTTTTAGACCCACCAGACACTAAATCCAAAAAAAGTCATGCCTGCCAAAAACGCCCAGGTGGAGAGGAGCCCTATGCCTGTGCTACAAAAAATTCTAAGAAAAATTATCCTTTTTTTCTGGTTCTGGACATGCTACAGAGCTGAAACTTCACAGGTACACTTTTTAGACCCCCCAGACACTAAATCCAAAGAAATCTCATTTTTTTTTCAATAATTGGCTCTCTATCAAAAAACGACAATTTTTAAGAACTTTTTTTTGTGTGATTGAGCATGACCCAGAACCATCATATTCTGATTGGCCAAATACAAAGTCGTACAAAGTCGTCTATCATACAAGTCGCGCTGAATACGCGCAAAGTCGCGCTGAAGTCGCGCTGAAAGTCGCACTAACAAGTCGCCCCTTATGAGGCGACTTAGAGGTCGCGGCAGTGTGAAACGGCTCTTAGAGGCGCCTTCTTTTTTTCCTTCCTCCAATCATTGTTCAAGGAACCCCTAGCAACCTCTGGAGGAACCCTAGTTTGAGAAAGGCTGCCTTAGATGATCTCAAACTGAAGATATACTAAGGAATAGGAGAGCACGGGCAAAGGAAGGGCGCTACTATCTTCAGGAGGACTTCTACACAAAGATAACATTTTCAGGATTCTAAGAGAGTAATTAACATTTCTAGATGTTCCCAATAACATAATAAGTCTTAATTTACTGAGTGCAGCTCCACTTAATAAAACTACCCTATTATTTGCCTTCATAGTCATTTAAGGGGCAGACGCTAACAAGGACGACCAATGTAAATCATCGTTATGGCTAATTAGCAAATTTATTGAAGATTTTATACCTAATGGTAAGAGAAGTGAGAGAGAGGGATTTGTACCAGAAGTGGAGCTGTCCCTCTGCAATAAGGAATGCTCTAGACCCCTGCAGCAATGCAACCCATTGTGCCATCATGCTACCCATTCAACCATACATTATGACAAAACGTGCTATCAAATTCCTGCACCCTCGTCTATATTTTCCTCCGCCATTCTCATTTTTCTAGCCACCATCTCAGCAGGTGACCATGGCAAATATGCCATCACCTTCCATACCTCCTAAATCCGTCGCCGTACATCTATTCCACGTGACTTTAATGTGAACACTATTGTGCTAACACGTATTAGAAATGACTTTTGTGATGTGTGTTTTCCTGGTGAAGCGAAGTCTTGTCTGATGGAACGAGCAGCGATATGATCACCGCAGACAAACGCTGCTGTAAATTGAGGCAGAGATCGTACGCGGAATACCAAGTATCATTGCTTCCCGACAAACCGCTTTGCCCTCTCCAGTGATTACCACTGTTTATTCATCTGACTTTGTTCTTTTTTTTTTATTTAAGAACTCCTAATGGAAATTGAAGTTTTTGTTTCAATGTGCACCTAAACTCCTGTCAAAGCCCCACAATCCCAACTGTCCTGAAAGGGATCTGCCATTAAAGTGTTACTAAACCCACAACAGTAAAATCAGTCTGTATATGCAGTAAAGCATGCTTGTTATACTCGCTGTGGAATGTAAGGGGTTAATCCTCCGCAGTGTGTAAAAAGGCTGTTTGATCCTGTCTTTTCTGATCCTCCCCTTTTTCCACAGTCCCCCAAACCATCTCCTGATAGCACAAAGCCATGGGGGCAAGCTGCACATGCTCAGTTTGGTGTGTATTGCTACAGAGTTTTTTTTTTTTTGTTTTCTTGGGAGAGTACATGTGATCAGCACAGGGCCAATCAGCACTGTCCAGACAGAGGGTCAGGGGTCCTGCAACCTCATAGGACAGTCAGAGGAGAATGAAAACTCCTCATTCAAGCTTTTACCAGACACTGATAGAAGTCACACGGCTGCTGTACACTGCTGATGAGAAACAGTTTTTAGCAGTTACATTTTAACTAAAACTATTGCATTTCCATGTTCTGTGTACTGTGGGAGACCTGATATACTGAATGCAGGCTTCTGGGTTTAGTATCAGTTTAAAGCTGAACTCTGGATGAATACACAGTTGAAGGCTGTCAACCTGACTTTTCTCTGCTACCATTACAAAATAAATATAGGTCAATGCGGTTTTAGATGCCATTTAACCACTTGCCACCCGCCGCACAACTATATACTGCGGCGGCCAGCCGCTCCTGAGCAAAGTGACATACCACGAGCCTCTAGGGGGCGAGCGCGCACCGCCAGGGGCGCCCTCCTGCCCCCGCTCATTCCCTGACATCCCCGCACGAGTGACCGGCGGCTCCGATGACCGCCGGCCACTCGCGATCTCCCGCAGGAGGGGGAGAAAGACAGATGGCTGATGTAAACACAGCCGTCTGTCATTCTCCCTTAGATCATGACAGAGACTATGCGATCCTGCTATGTAGGATCGTATGTCTCTGTTATGATCTAACAAGCCACGCCCCTTGACAGTTAGAATCACGCCCCTAGGGACACGCTTAACCCCTTGATCACCAATAAAGTTAACCCCTTCCCTGCCAGTGTCATTTTTACAGTAACAGTGCATATTTATAGCACTGATTACTGTAGTAATGTCACTGGTACCCCCAAAAGTGTCAAAAATGTCAGTCAAGGGTCCGATCTGTCTGCTGCAATGTCACAGTCCCGCAAAAAAATAAAAATCGCAGATCGCCGCCATTACTAGTTAAAAAAAAAAAACAATAAAAATGACATAAATCTTTCCCGTAGTTAGTAAACGCAATGACTTTCGTGCAAACCAATCAAAATACGCTTATTGCGATTTTTTTTACCAAAAATATGTAGCAGAAAACAAATTGTGGCCTAAAATGATAAAAAAATTTAGATTTTTACATTTTTTTTGAGAATTTCATTTAAAAAAAAATGTGAAAAATATTGTTATTTTTTCAAAATTGTCGCCCTTTTTTTGTTTATAGCGCAAAAAGTAAAAATCGTATAGGTGATCAAATACCACCAAAAGAAAACTCTGTTTGTGGGAAAAAAAGGACGTCAATTTCATTTGGGTACAGTGTCGCACGACCGCTCAATTGTCCGTTAAATTCACGCAGTGCCGAATCGTAAAATAGGCCCTGGTCTTTGAGCAGCCAAATCCTCCGGGGCTAAAGTGGTTAAATGAATGGCATCTGAAACTTTCTTTGTGCAGTTTGTCATTTTAGCAGAGCAGTTTGAAATCTTGGGCAGTATCGTTACGATTCTGCTCACGGTTTTAAAATGCCCAGGTGTGAATGCAGCCTTAGGCCGTGTTCATACAGGCATGTTACAGCGTACGCTCATGCAAAAGCCATATTTTTACCCAAATAGGGGTGAACAGGTGTTGTGTCTGCATTGGGGCCTTGAACCCACTCCAGCACAATTGTGAAATTGTGTTTATGCAGCTGTAGCATCCCAATATACATCAATGGGACTGCCTGCACGGGAATGCATGGAACACTTGTGCATTCCGGTGTTGGTAAACACAGCCCTCGCACGGGTGTACAGTCCAAGTGAACGAGGCCATAGAAATGGCGTAATAAGCTCACCTGGCTAGTGCAATGTCTGGATTGAACCACAGCAAGTAAAGCACGCATGGCAGAAATGGTGTAGTTCCAAAAAAGCCAGCATCCTGTTTTGAGCAAATCTTTTAATACAGCCTAACGCGTTTCAGGCATGTCTAAGGTCAGGATTGGCCATGTCCTTTTTATAATCTTATAGGCTGCAATAAAGTTTTAAGATTGGATCAAGATCAGATATTTTGGATCTACAGATCATTGACAATTACTTAGCTACATAGTTGGGTTGAAAAAAGACGTAAATCCACCTATTAGAACCAGTAAAAAATAGAAAAAATAAATAGAAACCCTCCATATACAGAATCATATACCCACAGGTAAAAAAATACCCTACAAAGCATGGTCCAATTTGCTCCAATAGGGGAAAAAAATAAACTCCTTCCTGATCTCCAGAAGGCGATCGTATATTCCCTAGAATCAGATCAACAGTCTCTGGTGTTGGTTGGTCCCCCCGCTCTTTTTTTTTCTGGTGGAAGAAAAAAAAAAGAGCTATTAGTGTCGTCTGAGGACAAACTTGAGGAACGTTTTTAAAGAAACGAAAGTGGTCATACCTAGAGATTACAATTCCGCTAAGGGTCTGATGCTGAAAAACTAAGGATAGGTTTGCTTTAATGTTAACTACACTTCCCTGCTTTATGTTGTCAATAGGCCACTTTTTAGAATAATAATGGTACCTGCTGATAGATTCCGTCTAGATTGATGTGATCGCTTAAAACCACTGAATAGTATAAAGGTTTTCTTCACCGCAACTAAAAGCAAATTCATTGTAGAAATTTATCCCTGAAGGCTTTTATCGCAAATCAATACCCACTTAGGTATCAAGTCTCTTCTTCCCCCGTACAATACATCTCATTCTGCTGCAATCTTTCAGCTCTTCTACAAGAGCCGCCACCGAGCTTCACCAACCCGACCCTCACACAGATCATTAAACGATTCCACTATCCCAGGGCACCACTTCATTTATATCCTAATTTATCAAGCAACTATTTTAAACTTAATGGAGGACTCCAGTTTTGAAAACCCTCCCTTAATGTCCCAACACCTAAAAGAAAAGGGTACACATCTTTATCCAAGGTTCTTCTTGCTGGTCCAGTGGCCATTCACTCTTCCAGTAGTGGTAGGTGATTATTAACCATGCATGTAAACAACATTTTGTGCTTTAGTACGCCTCATACACACGACCAGATTTTTGGACAATCTTTAGTCCGTTTTTTGTTGCATGTTAAGGCCCATACACGACGATACGAAAATCTGAAGGGAAATTTCATCCGACGAACAATCTGCCGATTTTCGGATTGTTAGTATGGTGTTTTCGACAGCCGATTACGGATTTTCGAACGACAAAAACTGGATGTGCAGGCTATAAAATTTTTATCGTACGTCAACACAACGTCTGATTTTCCTTTAAAGTGGAGTTCCACCCATTTTCGTAACTTTAGATCTATGTAATCCCCTTTAAAACGACTTTTACCAATGGAAACTTTTTTTTTTTTTTTTTGCTAGTAAATACCTTAATTTCTGCTTTATTCCTCCTCTCCTCACTTCCGGGTCCGATCGGCAATGACGTCATTCGGCGATTCGCAGTGTGTGCTGGGATGTATTCCATTCCAGAAATCTCGCAGGAGCTGAGCTGTACTGTGTGTATTGAGGCCGGGACCTGCCCTGCCTCCGCCCCGCCTCCTCTCAGGGAGTTGTACTGTATGCATTGTATTCAGGACGTGCTCTGCCCCGCCTCCGCCCCGCCTCCTCTCAGGGAGTTGTACTGTATGCATTGTATTCAGGACGTGCTCTGCCCCGCCTCCTCTCCGTGAGCTCATTGAGGATATAATGCTTTCAGTCCTCGCTCACTGAGAGGAGGCGGGGCGGAGGCGGGGCAGAGAACGGCCTGAATACAATGCATACAGTACAACTCCCTGAGAGGAGGCGGGGCGGAGGCGGGGCAGGTCACGGCTCAGTACAGCTCAGCTCCTGGGTAATACTGCAAGATTTCTGGAATGGAATACATCCCAGCACACACTGCGAATCGCCGAATGACGTCATCACCGATCGGACCCGGAAGTGAGGAGAGGAGGAATAAAGCAGAAATTAAGGTATTTACTAGCAAAAAAAAAGTTTCCATTGGTAAAAGTCGTTTTAAAGGGGATTACATACATCTATGTAATCCAACCTATTAAAAATGGGTGGAACTACACTTTAATTAGTACAGTTTTCGATGGAAAAAAATCGTGAGAGCAAGACTAGGAATGCTCAGAGATGAAAGAACTCATACAAAACAATCCAACACATGACATCACTTCTGAAGTAGAATTCTGTCGTACGGGAAAATTCGTATGAAATTAACCTCTTCACTTTCCACATAAGACTAGCATGCAACAAAAAACGGACGACAGATCGTTCGATAATCTGATCGTGTATACGGGGCTTTAGTCTCATATGGAAAGTGAAGAAGTTACTTTCATACGAAATCTCTCATACGACAGAATTCTACTTCAGAAGTGATGTCATGTGTTGAATTGTTGAATTGTGTTCTTTCGTTTCTGAGCATGCCTAGTCTTGCTCTTATGATTTTTTTCAGACAAAAACTGTACTAATTAAAGGAAAATCGGACGTTGTGTTGACGTACAATAAAAATTTTATAGCCTGCACATCCAGTTTTTGTCATCCGAAAATTTGTAATCGGCTGTCGAAAGCACCATACTCCAATGCATTGACGCAAGTCCATTACAGCCTGCAGTTACAGGAGGTGGGCTGAAAGGCACTGGCTGTCATTCAACCCATTGAGCATTGCAAACATTTGCCCCAATTTCTGTGCATTAAGTGTCTTAACATCCTATTCAAAATGAATTGGCTGCGTAACACAAGGCGGCTCAATGCAGGAAAATATGCCTTTGCTTTAATTCCATTTAAATGCTATTTTGTCTTACCCTAAACTGAATCTGTGCTTTGTCCATACAGGGCCCCCCTCCCCATGTAGCACATACTCACCTTTCCTTTGCCCCACCACCATTATATTCACCCTCCAGGAACAAGGAAGGGAAACTCGGTGGAAGCTCCAATCAGAGCTTGCACAGGGCTGAACTCTCTCCCTGCCCTCATGTGACAGTCCCTTGGCCAACCCAAGGTGAGTAAGACACATGCTTCTCCATATATGGAAGTAATGGGTATTCTCTTTGCTAACAGTAATGCTGCATTCACACCATGCTGGTGCAATAAAGCAAGCATATGTTCCTGTGCTTCGCATATAGTGCAGCCCATTCAGTTAAATGGGCAGCCCTTTGCACGAGAACCGTGGAAAATAATTCCCTGACCTACTCCAAAAAATGTGCTGCACTGAACCCTATTGTGCTGCGGCACCATGCGGTTTGGTGTGTGCGTTAGCAGATGTGTGGGCGTATCAATAACAATTAACTGCCACATAACTGCTAAAAAACGCGCTTCTGTGCATATCGGGAAAGTGCACTACTTTCTGTGTGTTTCCGACATGCAAAGGTTTAAACCTAGCCTATGAGCTCCTGGGGAGGACAGCAATACAACAATGGATTTAAAGGAGTTGTAAAGGCAGAAGGTTTTTATCCCAATGCATTCTGTGCATTAAGATAAAAAACCTTCTGTGTGCAGCAGCCCCCCCTAATACTTACCTGAGCCCCATCTCTGTTCAATGATGTCCATGAGTCCCTCGGTCGTCGGGGACTCTACCTCCGGATTGGCTGAGACACAGCAATGGCGCCATTGGCTCTCGTTGCTGTCAATCAATCAGTTAGCCAATCAAAAGAGGGGGCGGAGCCGAATGGCAGATCCGTGTCTGAAAGGCCACACAGAGCTGCTTGCTGTGGGGGCACCCAACAGGAGGGAGGAGCCAGGAGCACAGAGGAGGGAACCGGGAAGTGGAGGATCCGGGCTGCTCTGTGCAAAACCAACTGCACAGAGGAGGTAAGTATAACATGTTGTATTTTTTTTAAAAAACACGAGACTTTACAATCACTTTAATTTGTCTCTGCCACGCACAGTCAAAGAACGAGTTTTCTTTAAACTGCACACCGACATGTGCCCAGTTCCAACATTGGATTGAGTGGAAAAGGTAAAACTTCTGTTGGGTTATACGTTAGAGCTCGAAATTAAAGTGGAACTCCAGGCAAAATGCGAAATTTCCTTGAATAAAGATAATACCTGTATTACGAAACATATAAAACAGCTATTGATAATAGTCCCATCATTTCCAATTATTTAACTGTTGATTATGCCAGTTCTGTGGTTATCACCTTATTTCTTATCAAGGGCCAACAACCCAATGCTACCTACTGTAAACATCCACCATGTGTGCAAAATTGAGCTTCAAAGCCGCTTACCAAAAGGCAATGACCCTCTGATTAGGAGCAGTCATAACGAGCATGAGACTGATCATAAGACTCCTTTGGGCAGCTGTCAGATTCCCAATATCACAAACCCCAAAAATATTTCACCATATCTCCCCTCATATAGATGGTATCATATACAAGAAAAATGACCCGCACATAGTGTGAAATCCTCAAAACTCATTTAATATAAGTAAAGTATTGTATTTACATAGATTACCAAATGACAATCGTTGATGACATCAGCTTATAATGAAACGCGTAGGGAGGTGGCCTACGGAGTGACGTCAACACACACGATTTTCTTCCTTGTTCCGATGCCCGCCGATGTTTGTTACCCATTGCTTTTCATTTGTCTATCTATGTTTTTAATTATTAACTATCACAGGCTCTATATTATCTTACATGTATATATTAGAATCTGGAACATAGCCCTGCCTACACATATATTCAAGAGAGTAGAGATCACCTAACTCCCTGAAAGAAGGAAGCCCTTGCAAAGTAGCATGGTTGTGACGTGACCAACAAAAGTGAATAATTATAGGTATGTCAAAGCAGTATTTATCAAGAAACAAGGAGTGCTGTAAATGGCTAATCAGGCAGGGCTGCATAATACATATATAAGTGGTAGATTTGTCTTATAGTTTAAAGTCTGACTCCAGACACAAGTAAAAAACTCCCCTTGCATTGAAAATAAGTCAATGGGGTACAGAGATAAGGAGAAATACTTTCCTTACTCTTCATTCTTGTAGGCTTGCTCCATTCATACGACTGCTTTTGCAAAGACCTCTCTCTAAGGCGCTTCTGACCTTGGTCTCATTGCTACCTTCTCCACATGTCTCGAAGCATAAATTGGGTGGAAGACAACCAGGTCCCCTATGACCTTCTCCACATGCAGGGTTAAAAAGTGCCAAGGGAACAGTCAGAGCCTGGAGTGGAGGAGACCAGAGGACAGTGCCAGAGACTGCCGCAGCAAGGTGTAAGGTAAGTAACAAAGCCTACACCTTTACATATAGTTGCATAGTTGGTTGGTTAGTTGGTTGAATAAAGGCTCCAGTCTATCCAGTTCAACCTTGCAGTGGGGGGTCCCACTGCATGGTTTTTATTTCTCCATCCAACAGTTGGGCTTTAAACTAGAAGCATCCCCAGCAACAGCGAGTTAGTTTATCTAAGACTTTGCAGCTGAAGAGATGCAAATGGAGACCAGTTTCTGATCACATCACTAAAGGCCCGTACACACGATAAGAAAATCTGTAGGGAAAATTCGACGACCGATCTGCTGATTTTCGGATTGTTAGTATGGTGCTTTCGACAGCCGACTCCGACTTTTCGGCCGACAAAATCCTGATGTGCAGGCTATATCATTTTTGTCGTCCGTCAAAACAACGTCCGATTTTCGTCTCATTAGTACAGATTTTGACGGAAAAAATCTTAAGAGCAAGACTAGGCATGCTCAGAGAGGAAAGAACACATACAAAGCAATCCAACACATGACATCACTTCTGAAGTAGAATTCTGTCGTACGGGAAAATTTGTATGAAAATAACCTCTTCACTTTCCTCATCAGACTAGCGTGCCACAAAAAACGGACGACAGATCGTTCGATAATCTGATCGTGTGTACGGGGCTTTAAGCCTAGTACACACAGACTGAATGTTGGGAGGCATCGGCCTGGTTCAAAAGAAACCGGCCGATATTCGGCCCATGTGTACTGTGGAAGAAGGGACTGCCGATCGGCTCCCAAATCAGTGCTCTCAGCCAATGGCTAAGAGCTCTAACTGGAGTGTTCTGGTGGGGGGGTGGGCACAGCAGGGAAGATCGCTGTACTAACCTCAGATATTTAGTACAGTGGTTCCTTCTGAGTTGTCAGGTTTTTTTTTTTTCATTCAACCCACGGAGTTGAGCGAAAAATAAGAACTAGAAGTGTGTACTAGGCTTAAGGCTGTTTAGGTGATGATAACGAAGGCAGTTCTTCCCATTTCTCCAGACAGTTTTAAAGGACATGTTAAAACAAACCTCATTTCATTCAGAACAGTAAACTGTATAAATCTGCAATAAAGTTTGCTGAAAAATCCCTGAGCTGTCAGATTTGCAGGCCTGATCTGACCTCAGATAGTAGATAGAAGAGAGTGCTGTAAAGACGTAGAAGCTTGTCTCAGACAAGCGTGCAATTACAGTCTATGGAGAGACAAGGAACAAAGACTTCGGTGAGGATGGCGATCAGGGACCTTATCGGGGACAAACTTCTCCTAAGAACAAATCTCGGCGAAGGGATTGTCAGAGATGCTCGCTAAACGTGATGGAGTCCAGCCTTGAATCATATCAGAGACTAATATGGAAATAGGAAGCCTGCCATGGAAACTGCTGCAGAAAGATCGAAAAGAAAGGAAGACAATGAAGGCAACAAGAATCATGAAGGTCAATGGCCACCATAGAGATTCGTTTCAACTGAATGATCAGCATGATGGTATATTAGCTAAGAAGGGAGAAGATACAAAGGAAAGGAAAACTGTGTGATAAAGAGCTAAACTCTAAACCTCATATTCAGCATGTCTGACATCATTTCTCACTGTATACAGTTTTCCTAAATAAACTATTTTTTTGTGAATCTGTTGAAAAATCTTTACCTGGATATCCTATCGGTAACAGCACTTCCTGTTGCAGGCTGACAATGCTAAGCCACTGCTGCAGAATCAGCATCAGCGTTGTCAGCCTTTCTCAGGAGCCATATTAACCACATGAATACTGGGCACTCCCCGTCCCCCTCCTGCCCAGGCCAATTTCCAGTTTTCGCACTTGTCACACTTTGAATGGCGGCACTTTGAGACTGCACTGGTGGACACTGATGAGGTTGCACGGATGGGCGCTAATGAGGCTACACTGATGGGCACGGATGAGGCGGCACTGATGGGCACTCATGAGGCTGCACTGATGGGCACTGATGAGGCTGTTCTGATGGGCACTGATGAGGCTATACTGATGAGGTGGCACTTATGGGCACTGATAAGCTGAACTTTTGGGCACGGATTTGTACTAATAGGACTACCCTGATAATCAGGGCACTTATGATCAGTGGCACAGTGCACTGATTATTAGTGTAAACAATGTATTTAAAGCCTTGCCGGTTATCAGCTCTCCTTTTCTCACACAGACACAGCATATGAAGAAAGTACTACCGATAACCGGCAAGTCTGTTTACATGTGATTAGCTGTGATTGGACACAGCTGATCACATTGTAAAGGGCTGTGATTGGCCCTTTACCGCGATCTGTGATTGCTGTGTCCAAGCAGTCACAGGTTCCTCCTGATGCTTGCTCCAGGGGCCGTGTGGGAGATGTGGTTCTGGGAGGACATCCATGGACGCTCTCCTAGAACTGGAGGACCTGGGTGTAGCCATCTTTCAGATTTAGAACCGTCAGGAAATTATTATTTTAAACATAGAGTGAGTGTGTATTTCAAGCACCACATCCCTGAATAGACCAAAGAAATATTGAAAGCAAAATATGGGACTTTAATAGTACTTGTACATCTCAGGAACAACTAGACAGAATATAAGAGTTTCTTACATTTTATTATATACAAAATATTACAGTGGGACTCGTTTCCACTGAGCGGTATGGTACGGTTTGGTTCGGTACGGTACGCTATTTTTGCAGTTTCCATTGTGAATGGTACCCTAATTCCGAACCGTACCGTACCACTTTTTTGGGACCCTTGCGTTGGGGTACCAAACACATTAGTACCGTACCAACAGGGTGGAGCTACACTTTGCAGAACTTTGATTGGTTGACAGAGAATCGTCTATCACAGCTTTCCTGCTACACCACGCCTATCATGAAAGAGTACTATTGGCAGTGGAAACGCAAGGTGTACTGTTCCAAACAGTACCGTACTGAACCGAACCGTACCGTACCACTCAGTGGAAACGAGGCATTAGAGAACTGCAAAATCTAGACTTGTTTCGCTACTTTTGTTTCTTCAGGTGAGCTGGCATATCTATATAGGGGGTGCCGTCTAAATCCAACAGGGAAGAAGGACAAAAAAGAAGGGGGGTCCGTAAATGATAAAATAGCCCACTCCATGGTCAACCCTGAATAAAGGGCACAATCATGGAGCCCACTCAGTTGTGTGACAATAGCAAATGAATATTCGCTATTATCACACTGATTCTCCTCCCAGCCAATCAGGAAGTGGGTCTTGAGACCCATTTCCAGATTGACCGAAAGGAGAGGCCATGCTATTGGCCAAGGAAGAGGAGGAGACGCAGTGGAAGCTGCCACTGCTGGGCGTGGGGGGGGGGGGGTGGTATGGTGTGCGAACTGGTGTGGTCCGGGCCCATAGAGCACCAGCCGCTACTGAATAGCACACCGAGATTCAAGGAAGAATACACGTGATTCCTGTCTTTTTGTAGTCCAGGTATTTTCCCCTTTATTTGTTTGTCCCTTTTTTCCATTCGGTGATTATTATTATTATTATTTTTTTTCATTTGAAATTGTATTTTCTCATAGAGGTATTTACATAAAATTATTAATACATGAGTTAATGAATTTGTGTTTATGAGTACCAGGCCATCAGAGGAAAGAAAACTCCATCCCTAAAATTTCCATCTAATTAGCGCGGTGGCAGGTAAGGAGGTCATTTAAGAATAATCTCCTGGCTTAATACACCTTTAAAAACGACACAGTTAAGATGATGAAAAATGTTCCAAGCCTGAAGATCACGGAAGCCAAGATGCGGAAAATACTCCGGCGGCCAACAAAGTAATGTAAAAACTTAAATGTCAAAGTCCCCGGGAAAACAAATCCATTCTTATACATGGAAAAAAGTATTTTCTCTTTTATCGTTCGCCTAATGGTGCGGCCACAGTGTGAATAAATTGATTTAAGTGAACAATAATAATAATGTTTCTCTTCGATACGCTGGCGTGAGTGTTCGCAGGTTTTTATACGCAAATGGCATATTTCAATAAAGTTTATGCAGGGATGGTTTGTCCTTTGTGAAATTAGTATTGTCCTGTGCTCTAAAGCAGAGAACCGCCAAACAATTAAAGAGTACAATTTTATTTAACCCCCTAAGGACCGGGCCTATTTCTGATATTTGTCATTTACAAGTTAAAATCAGTACTTTTAGCTAGAAAATGACTTAGAACCCCCAAACATTATATATTTTTAGCAAAGACTCTGGAGAATAAAATGGCGGTTGTTGCAATATTTTTTATCACGTGGTATTTGCACAGCGGTCTTTCAAACACAATATTTTGAGAAAAAATACATTCCACTTAACCAGTTGCCGACCGCCGCACGACTATTTACTGCGGCGGTCAGCCCCGGCCAGGCAGAGTGACGTAGATCTACGTCATTTGCCTGTCACTTCCTTGTGAGCCTATAGCGGGCGAGCGCGCGTCCGCGGAGGCGCGCGCCCGCCGTGGCTCGTTCACAGGGAAGTCAGTGCGTGTGACCGGCGGACCCGATGTCCGCCGGTCACTCGCCGATCGTCGGTAGAGAGGGAGAAAGTCAGGCGGCTAATGTAAACAAGCCGCCTGTCATTCTCCCCTGTGTAGAAACAGTGATAAAACGGTTCTACTATGTAGGACCGTTGATCACTGTTCCTACACTAGTAGCCACAGCCAATCACAGTAAAAAGCACGCCCCTAGGGACACACTTAACCCCTCCCTCCCCAATAAAGTTAACCCCTTCCCTGCCAGTGTCATTTTACAGTAACAGTGCATATGTATAGCACTGATTACTGCAGTAATGTCACTGGTAACCCCAAAAGTGTCAAAAATGTCAGTCAAGGGTCCGATCTGTCCGCCGCAATGTCGCAGTACCGCAAAAAAATCGCAGATCGCCGCCATTACGCGTTAAAAAAAAAACACCAAAAATGACAGAAATCTTTCCCTTAGTTAGTAAACGCAATAACTTTTGCGCAAACCAATCAAAATACGCTTTTTGCAATTTTTTTTACCAAACATATGTAGCATAAAACAAATTGGCCAAAAATGTTAAAAAAATTTGATTTTTACATTTTTTTGGGGGGGAATTTCATATAAAAAAATTTGAAAAATATTGCTATTTTTGCAAAATTGAAGCTCTTTTTTGTTTATAGCGCAAAAAGTAAAAATCGCACAGGTGATCAAATAATACCAAAAGAAAGCTCTGTTTGTGGGAAAAAAAGGACGTCAAATTCGTTTAGGTACAGCGTCGCACGACCGCGCAATTGTCCGTTAAAGTCACGCAGTAAAAAAATTGCAAAAAACCCCCTGGTCAGGAAGGGGGTAAAATCTTCCGGGGCTTAAGTGGTTGAGGAGCGCCTGCCGCAGTTACACCGCGCTAGGTATACGTCAGTCGCACGCCTGCAGCTAGGGGGTGAGCGCGTGCTGTCGGCGGCATGCTCCCGCCCCCACTTATCAGCGGGGATTACGATGCACGGGGCAGGCGGATTGCCGCCTGACACCCGCGATTGTTCCCTGCTGAGAGAGAAGAACGGTCAGCTGTTGTAAACACAGCTGACCGTTCTTCTCTCTGGAATGATCACAGAGTGCCTGTGATCCTTCTATATAGGATCACAGGTCTCTGTGATAATTTCACAAGCTCCGCCCCCTTACAGTTAGAAAACACTCCCCCTAGGCTCACATTTAACCCCTTGATCACCCACAGTGTTAACCCTGTCCCTGCCAGAGTCATTATTACAGTATCAGTGCATATTTTTAGCACTGATTACTGTAGTGATGTCACTGGTCCCCCAAAAGTGTAAAAAATGTCAGTTAAGGGTTCAATCTGTCCGCCGCAATGTCGCAGTCCAGCTAAAAATTGCAAAACGCTGCCATTAATAGTAAAAAAAAAAAAAAAAACTATAAAAATGACATAAATCTTTCCCGTAGTTTGTAGACGCGATAACTTTTGTGCAAACCAATCAAAATACGCTTATTGTGATTTTTTTTTTACCAAAAATATGTAGCAGAAAACAAATTGGCCTAAAATGTTAAATAATTTATATTTTTACATTTTTTTTGTGGGTGAATGTTATATAGCAGAAAGTGAAATATATATGTATTTTTTTTCAGAATTGTCGCTATTTTTTTGTTTATAGCGCAAAAAACAAAAATTGCACAGGTGATCAAATACAACTAAAAGAAAGCTCTGTTTGTGGGGAAAAAAGGACGTCAACTTTATTAGGGTACAGCATTGCACTACTGTGCAATTGTTCGTTAAAGTAACACAGTGTCGAATCGCAAAATATAAAAAAAAAAAAACAGTAAAGTTGGCCCAATCTTTTTGTATAATGTGAAAGATGATGTTACGCCGAGTAAATAGATACCCAACATGTTACGGTTTAAAATTGCGCACACTTGTGTAATGGCTACAAACTATGGTACTGAGAAATCTTCATAGGGGGCGATTTAAAACATTTTAACAGTTACCAGTTTAGAGTTACAGAGGAGGTCTTTTTTTAGAATTATTGCTCTTGCTCTGGCGATCACGGCGATACCTCACGTGTGTGGTTTAAACACCGTTTTCATTTGCGGGCGCGACTTACGTATGGGTTTCCTTTTGTGCGTGAGCTCACAGCGACGGGGGCGCTTTAAAAAAAAAAAATCCTATTTTTTTATTACTCTTCCCCGATCGTCGGGGAATCGAGTGTGGAGATCCGCCCGCTTGTGTAGACAAAGCGGGCGGATCTCCTAAGTGACAGACAGGGTCAGCATAGCTGAACCTGCGATCTGTCCCTGTCTCATTTTTACAGTAACAGTGCATATGTATAGCACTGATTACTGTAGTAATGTCACTGGTACCCCCAAAAGTGTCAAAAATGTCAGTCAAGGGTCCGATCTGTCCACCACAATGTCGCAGTCCCGCAAAAAAAAAAACGCAGATCGCCGCCATTACTCGTTAAAAAAAAAAAACACCAAAAACTACAGGAATCTTTCCCTTAGTTAGTAAACGCAATAACTTTTGCGCAAACCAATCAAAATACGCTTATTGCGATTTTTTTTACCAAAAATATGTAGCAGAAAACAAATTGCCTAAAATGATATAAAATTTTGATTTTTACATTTTTTGGGGGGGAATTTCATATAAAAAAATGTTAAAAATATCAAAATTGTCGCTATTTATTTATAGCGCAAAAAGTAAAAATCACACAGGTGATCAAATACCACCAAAAGAAAGCTCTGTTTGTGGGGAAAAAGAGGACGTAAATTTCGTTTGGGTACGGCGTTGCATGACCGCGCAATTGTCAGTTAAATTCGCACAGTGCCGAATCGCAAAAAGTGGCCTGGACGTAAAACAGCAAAATCCTCCGGTGGTAAAGTGGTTAAAGGGAAACACCGCTTTTGTTGAAAATCTTTTTTTTGCTAATTACATGTGCTGCAGTTATTTTAGTGTTCAAGCTAAAATTTGTTAAAGTGATTGTAAAAGATCACTTTGTAAAACAACCCATTAAGTTTAAAATATAAATAAAAGGCAAAACATTTCTGTAGATATAAAAAAAACATTATAAATACCCTTTTTTCCCTTTTTTATAAGTGATCACATTCCTTCTGTTCTCAGCTGCATAAAAGCCAGGGGGGGGGGGGGGTGAGAAACAACAGCACACGGATCTTCCCAGTGAATGGCGGCTGTGCAGCGGGGGGGGGCGTCTCAGGACAAGTATGATCATTGGAGGAGAGAAGGCTGAGTTCCCAGCACAACTGGAGAAATGACCACGGTGAGCTCTCCTGCCTAGTGAGGTTAGTTGTTAACAGGAAAGTAGAGGGACTGGCAGGAAACAACAGCACACTAATCTTCCCAGTGAATGGTTGTGCAGCGGGGGGGGGGGCGTCTCAGGACAAGTCTGATCATTGGAGGAGAGAAGACTGAGTTCCCAGCACAACTAGAGAACTGACCACGGTGAGCTCTCCTGCCTAGTGAGGTCAGATCTTAACAGGAAAGAGGGACTGGCAGGAGCACCGGGGATTTCACATAAAGGAAGCAATACAAAGAGCCCAGGAGACTTTTTCATACAAGTACATGGTACAGCAGCCACATATTAGAAATATGAAATGAAGGGGTGACAAACACTTTAAAACTAAGTAAATTAGCTCAATCCAATCTTGCTTAGTTGTTAGACCGTAATCCCCTTACCACCACCCACCTTGGAAAAATATCTTAAAGAATATGTAAACCCTCACCTTGTAAAACAACCCATTCAGTTTAAAATAGAAAGGAAAGGCAAAACATTTGTGTCTATATATATTAAAAAACGTTATAAATACTTTTTTTTTCTTTTTTAATAATCTCTGTTCTCAGCTGCATAAGGGGCTCAGAGAGCTAGGGTAGAGAAACAGCATTACACTGATTTTCCCAGTGAATGGCTGTGCGGGGGGGGGGGGGGTCAGCACAAACCTGATCATTGGAGGACAGACAGGCTGTGATCTCCCAGCACAGTCAGAAAACTGACCATACTAGGATGGATGAGCTTCCGTTTTTGACGTGGTCAGTTTGAAATAGGAAATCAGGGGGACTGGCGGGATCAGGGCTGCTGTTAGAAATCGCGGGGCCCCATACAGACTACCTGGCAGGGCCCCCCAAGAAAATATTAAAGATATATTTAGCTAAAATTACAACAAAATCACAATTATCAGACACAAATATAACATAACTCGCATAATTCCTGCTAAATCTAAAAAAAAAAAAACTATGTTAAATAAAAAAGAAGATGAGATGAGAAAAATATACAGGCTGGGCAGTTGGAGCTCAGTGATCAGAGAGACAGAGAGAGAGAAACAAAGTTACAATTTACAAATAAACTCCTGAGCAGAGATAAGCGCTGGGAGGGGGGCCCACACAAGGGAGGGGGATTAGTGAGGGATGACTGTGCTGGAGGAAGATTTCTGTATTAGTATCACTAATTCCCCTCTCTGTGTGGGCCCCCCTGTGTGCTCGGGCCCCCTACAAGAGGGCTGGTGGTCCCCCCCTATCAGTGGCCCTGGGCGGGATCACTAGGTTTTTCACCAGGGGCCGGAGGGGGGGGCCTCAGACAGACCACACCCTAAACCCTGCCCCCCCCCCGACCACACCAGCTCACTCCAGAGCCACCCATTCTGCGTCTACTGACATAGTTTTATCACAATGCCACAGGTGTCGCATGTTTTGAGGGAGCGTCCAATTGGCATGCTGACTGCAGGAATGTCCACCAGAGCTGTTGCCCATGAATTGAATGTTCATTTCTCTACCATAAGCTGCCTCCAAAAGGCGTTACAGAGAATTTGGCAGTACATCCAACCCGCCTCACAACCACAGACCACGTGTAACCACACCAACCCAGGACCTTCACATCCAGCATCTTTGCGCAAAAGTTATCGCCTCTACAAACTAGGGGGAAAGATTTTTGTCATTTTTATTTATTTATTTTTTTACTAGTAATGGCGGCGATCTGCGATTTTTAGCGTGACTGCGACATTGCGGCGGACAGATCGGACCCCTGACTGACATTTTGACACTTTTGGGGGTACCAGTGACATTACTGCAGTAATCAGTGCTAGAAATATGCACTGTTACTGTAATAATGACAGTGGCAGGGAAGGGGTTAACTTTACTGGTGATCAAGGGGTTAAGTGTGTCCCTAGGGGCAGGATTCTAACTGTTAGGGGGTGTGGCTAGTGATGTAATCACAGAGACATACGATCCTACATAGCAGGATCGCATAGCCTCTGTCATTACTTCAGGGAGAATGACAGACGGCTGTGTTTACATCAGCTGTCTGTCTTTCTCCCTCTCCTGTGGGAGATCGCGAGTGGCCGGCGGACATCGGAGCCACGGGTCACAAGGGTTGGCTAGGCAGGGAACGAGCGGGGGCGGGAGCTTGCCGCCGGCGTCGCGCGCTCGCCCCCTACAGGCTCTTTGGCAAGCGACGTAGTACTACGACACTTTGCCTGTAAGTGGCTGCGTGCCGTAGTAAATATACAGGAGGCGGTCGGCAAGTGGTTAATGGCCGTTGAGCTGCAAAGTCAAGCTTGACCTGTCTCAACCAAGCCAGAGTGGTGACGATCTCATTGCCGAGGGCAGCGAGATCTTCGTGGGGGGGGTTCAACAATGAAGATCAAACTGGTGACTGAACTTTGACTCACCCAGATAGAATACATATGATTTGGGTTAAACTAATTTTAAAAAAGTGTAGCACCCTCCTAGGTAGGTGCTAGAGAGAAAGTAAGGTTTTGAATCCTGTCTGCTTACCAGAGGGATTGCAGGTAAGAGTCCATTCACACTGCCGCGACTTGTGAGGCGACTTGTGTGCCCTCAAGTCGACCCAAGTCGCTTGACATAACAAAAGCAATGTTAATCAATGAGTGCCGTCTTAATTGGCACTACTGAAGTCGCTCCGATTTCAGAAAATGGTCCTGTACTACTTTGAGGCGACTTGTATCCGACTTGTCCCAAAGACTTCAATGGGAGTCGCCTCCTTATCTTATTTGAAGCGACTTGTGATCCGACTTTCCATTAAAATGGTCCTGAACCAGAAAAAAAGATAATTTTTCTTAGAATTTTTAGTAGCACAGGGATGGGGCTCCGCTCCACCTGGGCGTTTTTGTTGCAGGCGTTTATTGGGCATTTTTTGGGCGTCTTTGGAGGCAGGCATGACATCTGAACTTCTGTGTAGGGGTATATATACACACACACATATATGTATATATACACATACACACATATAGGTGTGATAGGAGCGGAGCCACATTCATGTGCTAATGAAATTATTTGCAGGGATGTGGCTCTGCTCCTATTACACCTATATGTGTGTATGTGTATATATACATATATGTGTGTGTGTATATATATACCCCTACACAGAAGTTCAGATGTCATGCCTGCCTCCAAAGACGCCCAAAAAATGCCCGATAAACGCCTGCAACAAAAACGCCCAGGTGGAGCGGAGCCCCATCCCTGCGCTAATAAATTCTAAGAAAAATTATCTTTTTTTCTGGTTCTGGACATGCTACAGAGCTGAAACTTCACAGGTACACTTTTTAGACCCCCCAGACACTAAATCCAAAGAAATCTCATTTTTTTTTTTCAATGATTTTTTCAATAATTGGCTCTCTATCAAAAACGACAATTTTTAAGAACTTTTTTTTGTGTGATTGAGCATGACCCAGAACCATAATATTCTGATTGGCCAAATACAAAGTCGTACAAAGTCGTCTATCATACAAGTCATGCTGAATTCGCGCTGAAAGTCGCCCCTTATGAGGCGACTTTCTGGTCGCGGCAGTGTGAATGGGGTCTTAATCTATATTGTTCTCTGCCTGCCAGAGACCAGGATCTGTTAGTGAGGTCTGCTCAATGTGCTCAGGGTGCAACTCAATCTGTCTGCAGAGTGTTTCACACTGGTCCAATAGGGAGGCATATTGAACAGTGGGAGGAAACCTGACGAATGAGTGCACAGGCGTTTAATACAGCCCTGGCGATTTGGCAGAGGAAAGTGCCTCGGTGCATGCAGGGATACTGTATAAAAGCCACATGTGCTCGGGGTCTTTTGGCTGGATAGCAGATTCCCGGAGGGAGGGGGCGGTTGCCTTCTCCTATGTTGAGGTGACATGTGGCCTCAGGTAGCAGACCTGAGGGCCTAAAGAGCTAGAGAGGAACTGAATCCGGAGATCCTGCGGAGCTGACTGAGAGGGGAGACACTGAAAGATCTGATTCTGCAGTACAGTGAGTACAGATCTGTGTCATGAGGCCTGACCTGAGGGGGGCCACCATTGCAGCTGGAGGAGTTAGTGGATGGGTGTCAGTAAAGGGGATGCTGGAGAGTGTTCTGAAGAGAATGTAGATCACCAAGTCTATTGCTGGAGAGAAAGAGCGAGCAAGGAGACTTAACCCTTTCCATACATGTGGCAGTATCGTTTGGGCAGTGTGACTGCTTCCACTGGCAACCTGGTGAGGCCAAGCGAGAGCTGTCCTTATCCAATGTACATAGTTCCAGTTGGAGTATGTCACTATTCCCTTCTCCCATCCAAGTTCCACAATAACTAATAAAAACCAAAACCCCTGGACTGTTTATTGAGTGGCGAGCCATTTGGAGTAAGGATGAATGTGTGAACTGTACCCTAAGTGACCGTGTGCTGGTAATCAGAGGAGGCCCAACAAGTCATCATACAGCAAGCCCTATGGGGACCGTGCTGCAAAAGCATCACCGATTCTTTGTTGGAGTTACAGTATATAACACATCTAGATATGAAGATCTGCTGCATTGGAGGAACAGCCGAGTGTAACCCTTCACTATCATCAAGTTGAAACTGATAATTATGCTAGACAATTGCGCTATTGTTACTCCACAAGAGTTCAGATTGGTAAATAAAGCTTCTTTGTGGCTGCACACACAGCTGCTATGTCTTCATAAGAAATGTCATTGCATTCTTGTAATCTGACTTCTCATCTGTGGATAAATATCAAGTTGTAGAAGCACAAGGGAGGTTGACCTCAAGGTCATTCTTGTAACCCAGTCTGGGTGGTTATGGTGTAATGATTCGCGGATCAGGCAAGGAGTATTATACCTGTAGCCACTCTGATTAGGAGATCTTGGGGGAAGATAGCAATTTGACAGGATGGAAAAACTGAGATAAGCCAACCTCATACATGTCTGTGCATACCGCTACTGCCATCTCTATAGGCATAACCGTAAGACTGAAATATTCATGTTCCTGCCTATAGTTATCCTGATCTAAACTGTGATCCTCTTCTTAAAGCTGAAAATTAGGCATTTCATTGCAGGGCAGTCCCTCAGCACGGGACCTGGAAGCTAGTGGAGATCCCTGGAGTAGCGATGACTACTACAGAGATTTCCATCTTCCACTGTGCATACAGGGGTTTGCGACCTGGCTCCATGCCCCAGGGGGCCCATGCGGCTCCCTGTATACCTGGATAGAGAGGTGGCAGCATGTAGAGGAACCAACTCCTCCATGTAGCCGCTAAATGCCCGCTTCTCCTCTCCCTCCTGCAGAAATTCAGCGGCTGCAGGAGGAAAATGGAGAGCATCGGTTCCTCCATATGCGGCTCCTGCCGCCGCCCTATTACTGTCCTGATGTCCCGGGCTCCTGCGTCTTTCCCTGCCCCCCCCTCCCTCAGCGCTGCCGGGTTTCCCCCTCCCACCGCCTGCCGGCTGCTGCGGGGGGTCTGTCAGGATAGAGAGCGGGGAAGGAGCCGATAAATGTTTAATTTACTGACCCCTTCCTTGTCTTAACCGCCTTAGCGGTAATCCCGAGCGTGACTCGGGGTTGATTTTTCATTGCAGGAGCGGTAACCCCGAGTCATGCTCGGGGTGGATTGCAGAGAGCGCAGCGGAGTTCTCTTACCTTATCCTGGCGATCCAGCGATGATCTCTCATTGCTGCGACCGCCAGCCGAGAGTCCCGCCGCTCCTCCGTCCCTCCGTCGGTACGATCACTTCCTAGTTCCGTTCCCTGCAGCAGCAATGCTGCATGGGAGCGGAACTAGGGAGGGAAATTCAAAAAAAAAAAAAAACGTTGCACAAAACACACTTTATATTATATTATATTATATATATATATGCATATATATATATATATGCATGCATATATATATATATATATATATATATATATACATATATATATATATATGCATATATATATATATATATATATATATATATATATATATATATATATATATGCGCATGCATATATATATATATATATATATATATATATATATATATATATATATATATATATATATATATATATAAAATTATATTATTGATTCAATTATAATTCATGCGTTATATATTATATATATATATATATATGTGTGTGTGTGTATATATATATATATATATATATATATATATATATATATATATATACACACACACACACACATATCTATATATAATATATAATGCATGAATTATAATCTAATCAATAATATAATTTTATTATATATATTATATATTAAATAATAAAATAATATTATTGATTCGATTTTAATTCATGCGTTTGTGTTTCAAATTTATCACATCTGGGATGTCTACTAGAGTCTTGTTTTGGTCAGGTTTAAGTCAGTAATTACTAAGAATTGTAGGCCTATAATACATAACGCCAAATTTCCATGAAAAGAATTGTACCGCTTTTGGTATGTAATTCCTGACATAATCATACCGCCAGGGAGGTTAATGAATATAGTCAGTGATCAGTACCAATGACTAGCTCTGTTTTTTTAATTTTTTATTATTCATTCATAGCTGAGGCATAGTAATCTGCGTTTACTACGACTCAGTTTATGAATTAGGGGATGGACTGACTAAGGAAGCTCTGTACAGAGCTATTCCTGTTCTTTTATTCTTTTATTCTGTGCAGCTGATGCTGCAGAGAAGGGGAATGATGAATCTGTTCTCAGTCCCTTTCTCTGTCTCAAGATATCAGGGTTCTGTTTAGGAACCCTGATATTTTACCCAAGCCCCCAACGTGGGTCCTAAAAAATATTAAAAAAAACAAACAAATTAAAATAAACAAATGTATAATTATAAAAAAATAAATAAAATGTAAAAAATAATAAAAAAATAAAACAATAAAAATAAAAAACTGGCTGAACTACCAGGGCTGCAAAGGTCACATATGACCGGGCCCTGGTGTTCTGCTACCAGGCTCGGCGGAAAGAGCCCAGTGGGGGGGGGGTGAGGGGCCATTCATGGTTTCTTGAACCGGGGCACTAAAGGTTCTAGATACACCACTTTCCTACATCCTTAGAGGACTTTGCCATCAGGAGCAGAAGTGATGAGAAATCCTGTGACTGGGCTCTGGTGTTCCCCCACCCTGGGGGGACCCTGAAACAGCAGGAAGGTGGCTGGGGGACTGTAATGAAAGGGTCCCGCAATGGGAGTAAGGGGTCCCGGGATCAGTGGGAAAGGTCCTGGTTGGGTGCTCTTCATGGTTTCTTGCTCTGGGGCCCTGAAAGTTCTAGTTACACCTCTGCATATATATACTTATATCAGTCCAAGCTGGATCAATATAACTATGTAAAAATTGCCATACCTAAACTTCAATTTCAACAACAATCAATTTTTTTTTATATGGGAGAAAAGAACAGTATATACAGTATATACCAAAACAGAGTCCAAGATAGGCAAGAGCAGCATATTGTAGAAAGATTCAACACAGTAAAACCTGGCCCGGCGGGGAGGCATGACCGTCCAAAGCCACTTACGAACTGTAAAGGTGGTCTGTAGACTTGAAAGATGCCCACAGCATCTGCAATGAAGAGTGGACCTAGCCGGTCCACACCCAAAGGGGAGGCTTCCTCAAGCGAGGTAGACATAGTCCATGCACTGTCCCTCCCCCTCAGGAACCTTTCCCTGTATCTAAGCCCTGTCCCTGCCAGCCAGGGAACCTGTCCCTGCACTAGCTATTCGCACAAAGCGCTCCCAAACCCAGGAGCTGGAGTCTTAATAGACTCTACCTGACCCAAAATGGCCACCGAAGTCAAGTGGGGGGCCAGAGCCCAATCGGACAGCTGTCTCCCTGTGACCGCAGGAAGTCATAGAGGAACCAAGTTCCTCATAACTTTCTTCCCCTTCTGCACTGACACTGCGGTAAACCGCTACCTACAGTGGGGAAATACAGACTGCACCTGCATACAGACATAATGGTTAATGTCAATTGTATATGCACATTAGGGGAATCAGCCTCATATGATGCCCTCCCAGAACAATAATGCTCCCGCCCTGCGTCATTTTACTATATGCCGGGGGGGGGGGGGGAGGTGGTAAAGTTGAACTTAAGCCTTAGGGCTGGTTCACACCAGAATCGCACATGAACGTGGAATGCAGTAGACTGCAGTTTGAAAGTAGAGTGGAAAACTTGCACCAAATGCGCCGTTCCTGCACCGCGTTGTGGTGTAAACCGGCCCTTAACCACTTCCCACCTGTAGGATGTCCATGGATGTCCTCAGGTTTCAGTGGTTATACTGGGATAATCCCTGCACCTACAGGCATCATCCCGGTATCAATCATTCAGCCTGCGATTCTCTTTCATGTAGAAGTGAATGTCTCATAGTATCATTATGCTAATATTGTATGTAATTCACCTATGTTAATGCCTATCTATTTTTTTTTGTACTGTCTTTTTTATACCCTGAATAAAAGTTTGTAAACAAAAAAAAAAAAAAAAAGCAATAAAAAGAAAAAAAAAATGCAATTTTTTTTAATTAAAAAAAATATTTGGCCCTTTAACCACTTAAGCCCCGGAAGATTTTACCCCCTTCCTGACCAGGGGGTATTTTGCGATTCGGCACTGCGTGACTTTTTTTTTTCCATTAAAGATTTTTATTAAATATTAAGGCAATACAAGCATAATAACATCCAGCATAGAAAAGGAAAGTACAGATAATTCAGAGTAGCGTGAACATGGACAACAATTGCTTCACCATACGCTACTGTGCATTCACGACCCGATGCGCTGCAGACAGGAGGTGAGTCAATTGACACAATCATAGTCTTCAAGGAAGGGGGGGAGAAGGGGGAGGGGAGGACTGAGGCAGGGGAAGTGGGCATGAGATGGGGAGAAAGAGGTGTGGGGGGGGGGGGAGGGACGGGGGGGAGGGGGAAAAAGAAAGGGGGGGAAAAGGGGGGGGAGGGAGGAGACGGGGAGGGGGGGAGGGAGGGAGGAATAAGGGAAGGGAGAAAGGGGGGGGATGGAGGGGGAGGGGGGTAGACAGAGGGGAAGAAATGGAAGAGGGGGGATGGGGATCTACTTGGAGGGGAGGGGGGAGGAAGGGACAGGGGGGGAGGGGGGGAAGGAAAGCAGGAGGAAGAAGAAGAAAAGGGGGGGGAGGGGGGAGGGTAGGGGGAGGGTAGGGGGGAGGAGGAAGGGCAGGATAGGGGAGAACGGGGAAGGGAGAAGGGAAGGGGGGGGATCCCCGAGTTGGGGCAGTAAGAAAGGGGGGATGTAGAGCATAGTATGCTTGGTGAAGGGGGTGGGAAAGCATGCCAATAACCATAGCTAGTGGCACTGCGTGACTTTAACGGACAATTGCGCGGTCCTGCGACGCTGTACCCAAATGAAATTGACGTCCTTTTTTTCCCACAAACAGAGCTTTCTTTTGGTGGTATTTGATCACCTGTGCGATTTTTACTTTTTGCGCTATAAACAAAAAAAGAGCGACAATTTTGCAAAAATAACAATATTTTTCACATTTTTTTATATGAAATTCCCCAAAAACAAATGTAAAAATCAAAATTTTTTAACATTTTAGGCCAATTTGTTTCCTGCTACATATGTTTGGTAAAAAAAATTGCAAAAAGCGTATTTTGATTGGTTTGCGCAAAAGTTATTGCGTTTACTGACTAAGGAAAAAATTTATGTCATTTTTATTGTTTTTTTTTTTTAACGAGTAATGGCGGCGATCTGCGTTTTTTTTGCGGGACTGCGACATTGCGGCGCACAGATCGGACCCTTGACTGACATTTTTGACACTTTTGGGGGTACAAGTGACATTACTGCAGTAATCAGTGCTATACATATGCGCTGTTACTGTAAAAATGACACTGGCAGGGAAGGGGTTAATTTTATTAGAGAAGAAGGGGTTAAGTGTGTCCCTAGGGGCGTGATTCTTACTGTGCAGGGATGTGGCTGTGTGTGTAACAGCAGAGATCTACGGGCCTACATAGCAGGACCGTATGATCTCTGCTGTTACACAGGGAAGAATGACAGGCGGCTGTGTTTACATTACCCGCCTGCCTTTCTCCCTGTGTAACTGACGATCGCGAGTGACCGGAGGACATCGGGTCCGCCGGTCACACGCGCGGGGATCAGAGCGAGCGAGCGGTGGTGGGAGCGCGCCTCCGGCGGCGCACGCTCGCCCCCTGTTGGCTCGCAGGCGAGTGAGGTACCCATACGTCACTTTGCCTGCACGGGGCTGACCACCGCAGTATATGTACTTGCGGCGGTTGGCAACCGGTTAAGGCCGTTGGGTGGAAGCGACGTATGAGGTCGCTCTGGTCCCCCAAGGCTATAGAGTCAAGTGGGGGCCATCTTGCCCTCACTCAACTTCTTGCCCAGGACCAGAGAGGCCCGGATCGTTTTCCCCGCTCCCGACAGCTTCGGAAAGTGGGGAAAACGACTGGGAAGCAGAAGGAGGGGGGAGGGCACCCATAGAAGTGATCCCGGGGTGAATCCGCCACTGAGACCACTTTTATGTGAAAGAAGACCACCCGCCCTGTAGAAAAATACCGGGGTTATGGCCGCTAGCTGCTGCCATAACTCCGGTATTTAATGTCAAAGTAATGACCTAAATACGTGGTGGGCGGTCCGTAAGTGGGTAAAGAAATGTAAAAGACTATAAGAATGTACATTAGTATGGCTGCCTGGGGAAAAGCGGAGGAAAAAGTCAATATCTGTAAAGAGAAATGATTGCACAACTGCTGACCACACCATCGATGCTAAGAGACGGCGACTTCCGTTGTGAGAAGGCAGAAGGTGATTATACACCGATTTCACATTTCCTCACCGTTACAAAGACAACTAACACTTCACATCCTGACCACAGAGACTTCTCACATACAGAGACTTTGTACTATAATAGGGAAGACATCTGGTAATTCCGATTATTAAATAATATAAATATTCAGCCTCTCATTTATTAAGCTCTGCAGCTTGCAAAGTCTTTTTCCCCTTTAGTAAATCAGTGTAAATAAGCGTTTATGATGCCTATAGTAGGAAAGGACAGACAGAGCGTTTTTAGCTAAATTGATTTGCAATCAACAAAGTTTTGCCAAAGTGGAAGTTCTAAAATTTACTCACTGCGCTGCTTAGGCGAATTGTGCTTTAAAAAAAGAAAACAAAAAAGTTCTACTCATTTTTTTAAATTTTATTTAGAGGGTTTTTAACCAGTTCTGGACCGGAAGGCTTTCCCCCTTAATGACCAGGCCATTTTTTGTGATTTGATACTGCATTAATTTAACTGACAATTTTCGCGGTCGTGCGACGCTGTACCCAAATAAAATTAATTTTCTTTTTTTTCCTACAAATAGAGCTTTGGTGGTATTTGATCATCTCTGCGATTTCTATTTCTTGCGCTATAAACAAAAAAAGAGCACTGAAAAAAACAAAAAAAAAAAAAACAATATTTTACACTTTCTGCTATTTAACATTCCCAATAAAAAAAATTTTAAAAAATTTAATTTTTTCATCATTTTAGGCCAATTTGTATTCTGCTACATATTTTTGGTAAAAAAATCCCAATAAGAGTATATTGATGGTTTGCGCAAAAGTTATCGCGTCTACTAACTACGGGAAAGATTTATGTAATTTTTATTGTTTTATTTTTTTTTTTTTACTAGTAAAAACAATATTTTACACTTTCTGCTATATAACATTCCCAATAAAAAAAAATTAAAAATCAAATAGAGCTTTGGTGGTATTTGATCACCTCTGCGATTTCTATTTTTTGCCCTATAAACAAAAAAAGAGCACTAAAAAAAAAAAAAAAAAAAAACAATATTTTACACTTTCTGCTATTTAACATTCCCAATAAAAAAAAAAAATTTAAAATCTAATTTTTTCATCATTTTTGGCCAATTTGTATTCTGCTTTATATTTTTGTTAAAAAATCCCAATAAGAGTACTGTATATTGATTGGTTTGCGCAAAAGTTATCGCATCTACAAGCTAGGGGAAAGATTTATGTCATTTTTACTTATTTATTTTTTACTAGTAATGGCGGAAAACAGTGATTTTTTGCGGGACTGCGACATTGCGGCAGACAGATCGGACCCCTAAATGACATTTTTGACACTTTTGGGGCGACCAGTGACATTACTACAGTAATCAGTGCTAAAAATATGCACTGCTACTGTACTAATGACACTGGCAGGGAAGGGGTTAACACCAGGAGCGATCAAAGGGTTAAATATGTCCCTGGGGGGTGCTTTCTAACTGTGTAGAGGATGGGCTTATGGAATGAACACGAGGATCTGTGTTCCTAAATAGGAGGAACACAGGAGTCCTGTGCTCATTGCTGACAGAACAACGGTCTGCCATGTTTAAAATGGCAGACCGCCACTCTGTCTCAACGGGGAGCGATTGCCGGTACCCCACAGATCAGCTTCCCCTGCGGCGAATGGGTGTGCGGGCCCCCACTAGCGGTCCTGCGAAGCGACGTTCAGTTACCTCATTTCGCGGGACAGAGCCAACCTGCCGCAGTATACAAACTGCTGGCGGTTGGCAAGTGGTTTGTGTTTATTTCATTTAATTGTCTATGTATTTGTGTTTTTGGTACATTGGATTGTTTTATAGCACTGACACTTTACTTTTTTTTTTTTTATTTTACTTATTTTTGTTCTCTGTCTTTTCTTTCTGTGAAAATAAAAAAATGTAAAATAAAGAGGCTAATGAGGGGCTGCATTTTATCACAAGTACGGGTCCAGGATAGCTGAAAAGAGCCCATTAAATCCATTGCACCCCAGGGAGCCATCTGTGTGTTGCTTACTTACTGCATTATATGTGTTGGCAGTATTTATTGTAGTGATCGACTGATATCGGTTTTTGGGTGCCGATACCGATATTTTGGCCAATGCATATTGGTATCGGCCGATATTGGCTATTTACGTACATTTAGAAAAAAAAAAAAAAAAATTTTATTTTTAGCACTTGACAGGTACTTTTGTGGAGGGATCTGGGGCTCTAAAAGACCCCAAACCCCTCCTCTGCACTTAAAGAGGAAGTAAACCCTCCTCAGGAAGTTGTACCTATAGGTAAGCCTATGATAAGGCTTACCTATAGGTACTGTAAATATCTCCTAAACATGTACGGTTTAGGAGATATTTACCTTTAATGCAGCCAGTGACGTCACTGGCGCATGCGCTCTGAAGGAGCGGCTGATCGTGCCGTTCCTTCAGAGCCCCGTGCCGTGACCGTCGGCTCCTGCGCGCGTGCGCAGGAGTGACGTCACCGCGGCTCCGGCCAATCCGATGGCCGGATGCCGCGATCCCGGAAGACGGGCGACTGAACATGTCGCTCGTCATACAGGTAAGAGAGCGGCATGGCGGGGGCTCGTTCTAAGGTAAGTATTTCATAATGAGCTAGTATGCGATGCATACTAGCTCATTATGTCTTTCTCTTGCAGGTTGTAAAAGAAAAAAAAAATTTTTTAACGAGTTTACAACCTCTTTAAAAGCATTCAAAACTCCAAGTTTGGCTGTTTTGAATGCTGTCATTTTTTTGAATCTGGCTCTAGTACCCGCAAGGCAGGGGAGGGCTGGCAGCCTTAGGTCTGGGGGGCTAGTCCAGTCAAGTGGCCCATTGAACCATCGAATCTGCTTACCATCCATGCCCACCTGGTTTTGGACTTGCAGCTGTATACAGTGTCTAAACCCCTACATTAATCCAGCCCTGAGTGAGGCCTTTTTACCAGTTTTTACTACTTTTCAGAGTGGCCCGGGGGGCAATTGCCACCCTGCCCCCCTTGCCAGTCCTCCCCTGCCGCAAGGGATGTCATGACATCACTTCTTGGTTTTACACAGAGACCTGATCAGGTCTTCAGCGGCCGTGCAGGAGGGTTTCCCAGGTCTCCCGGTAGGACGGGAGACCCGGGTGAGCTGCGGAAGGCGGCGGGGGGGGGGACGTCCCCTCTCGCTCCTTGTAATGACAGCTGAGCAGCTTCTCAACCGCATTGGTTGTCATTACAAGACAGCCGACCATTGGCTATGTACACCGTTACCGGGGTGATGCCTCTAGCTGCAGGCATTACTCCGGTACAGCACTTTCCGAAATATCGGCAATATCGGTAACCTCTGGGGCCAATTCTGATATATCGGGGAAAGTGCATATCAGCCCTCGATATATCAGCTTTGCCAATGATCGGTCGATCCCTAATTTATTGTACATCTGTAATTTTTTCCTGAACTACTTGAATAAAGCGATATTTGACTATATCCATTGCACTGATAAAAACCAAAATAAAAACCAAAAATAACCTTACTTTTGACTTCCCCATTGACTTCAATGAATTATGAAATGTCTCCAAAATCTGATTTATGCCAAAATTCCAAGGAAACAAAAAACTCCCAGATTTGCTTATTCCTAGTCTGCATAATTACCCACATTAAGATTTACTGCGGCAGGCAGCCTCTCCTGCGTGAACAGACGTAGCCCCATGTCGGTCGCGCGTGTGGAGCTGGGGGGCACGCTCCTGCCCCCACTAGGCAGCAGAGATGCCGATGCACAGGACCGGAGGCTGCGATTGCTGCTGAGCACCTGCAATCGCTCCCCGCTGAGAGAGAAGGACGGTCTGCTGTTGTAAACAAAGCAGACCGTTCTTCTCTCTGGAATGATCACAGAGTGCCTGTGATCCTTCTATATAGGATCAAAGGTCTCTGTGGTCATTTCACAAGCCCATCCCCCATACAGTTAAAAAACACTCCCCTAGGCTCACACTTAACCCATTGATCACCCCTAGGTTAACCCCTTCCCTGCCAGTGTCATTAGTACAGTAACAGTGCATATTTTTAGCACTGATTACTGTAGTAATGTCACTGGTCCCCCCCAAAAGTGTAAAAAATGTCAGTCAGGGGTCCGATCTGTCCGCCGCAATGTCGCAGTCGCTGCTTGCTGCTTGATCGCTGCTTGCCGCCATTAGTAGTAAAAAATAAAATAAACAAACAAATACAAATTACATAAATCTTTCCCCTAGTTTGTAGACATGATAACTTTTGCGCAAACCAATCAAAATACGCTTATTGCCATTTTTGTTTTTTACCAAAAAATATGTAGCAGAATACAAACTGTCCTGAAAGGATGAAAAATTTAGATTTTACATTTTTTTGGTGGGAATGTAATAGTAGAATGTGAAAAATGTTTTTTTTTTTTTTTTTTTTCAGAAGTGTCGCTCTTTTTTTGTTTATAGTGCAAAAAAAATAAAAATTGCAGAGGTGATCAAATGAAGAAAGCTCTATTTCTGGGAAAAAAATTGTATTTAGGTACAACGTTGCACGACCGCGCAATTGTCTGCTAAAGTAACGCATTCCTGAAACGCAAAAAAATGGCCTGGTCATTAAGGGCGTAAAACCTTCCGGTCCAGAACTGGTTAAAGGAGACATACACTTTCATTATATCATTATGACATCAGCATTGTAATCGCTAGCTTACTTCACCCACAGGGGAGGATCAGGGCTGCTCTGTGCAATACCATTACACAGGACGGGTGAGTATAATGTCTATTATTTTAAAAAGACTTTGATCCTTTACAATCACTTTAAAGTGATAATAAACTCTTTATTTTTTTAACTACAGGTAAGCTTATAATAAAGCTTACTTGTAGGTAAAATGAATATCTCCTAAATGTGCACCGTTTAAGAGATATTCAAGGGAGCAGCAGCCAGTGATGTCACTGCTACAAATACTGTAGCTGCTGACTTTTAATATAAGGACACTTCTATCCCCTCCAATCCCAGATGACGTCAGTTTTGAGGAAACGCGTCGGTAGGAGAGAGTGTGTGTGACGTCACCAGGTGCAGGCAGAGTGTGAGACACCGCGGCCATAGCGTTTGTTTGAAGTTCCTTTTTCAATACTTTGATATAAGTGAAAATGATCGTTCTTTAACCACTTGCTGACCAGCCGCCGTGGTTATACTGCGGCAGGTCGGCTCTTTTACACGAAACGACGTACCTGTATGTTGTTTCGTGTAGCAGTTAGTGGGGCACGCATGCACAGCCGGAAGCGCGTGCACGCGCAGAGTAGTTAGAGGGGGAGTCAATCAGCGGGTCCGGCGGACGCAATGTCCGGCGGGCACCCGCGATCTCTCCCCATAGAGACAGAATGGCGGTCTGCAGAAGTAAACAAGGCACAACACTGTTCTGTCAGTGATGAACACAGGGATTCTGTGTTCCTCCTATTTAGGAATACAAAAGGAAAAAGACAGAGCGCCTCTAAGTGCAGCATTTATTGGTGAGTATAAGATACATGATAGTAACAACTCACATAGTAGAAAGTCCTTTATTTAGGAATACAGGTCTCTGTGTTCATCCAGCAAGCCCACCCCCCACATGGTTAGAAAGCACCCCCTGAGTACACATTTAACCCTTTGATCGCCCCTGCTGTTAACCCCTTCCCTGCCAGTGTCATTATTACAGTAACAGTGCATTATTTTAGCACCGATTACTGTAGTAATGTCACTGGTACCCCCAAAAGTGTCAAAAATGTCAGTTAGGGGTCCGATCTGTCCGCAGCAATGTTACAGTCCCGTTAAAAATCACCAATCGCCGCCATTTAAAAAATAAATAAAAATGACATAAATGTTTCCCCGAGTTTGTAGATGCGATAACTTTTGCGCAAACCAATCAATATACACTTATTGGGATTTTTTTTTTTACCAAAAATATGTAGCAGAATACAAATTGGCCTAAAATGATGAAAGAAAATTATTTTTTTATTTTTTTATTGAGAATGTTATATAGCAGAAAGTAAAAGATTGTTTTTTTTATTTTTTCAAAATTGTTGCTCTTTTTTTGTTTAAAGGCGCAAAATAATAAAAACTGCACAAGTGATCAAATACCACCAAAAGAAAGCTCTATTTGTGGGGAAAAAAGAACACCAATTTTATTTGGGTACAGCTTCGCACGACCGCGCAGTTAAAGCAACGCAATGCCGTATCACAAAAAATGGCCCGGTCATTAAGGGGGTAAAACCTTCTGGTCCTTAAGTGCTGAATACATTTTTTAAGCTGTATTGCACAATGAAATTCTCCCTGTTTGTTTTGAATGGAAACTTCTGATGAGCAACTGAAGGAAGACTGAGAGTTATTTCATGCCAGTGGCGGCCCACCCATTGGGGGCGCAGGGGCGCCGCCCCCCCCCCCCTTTCCATGCGTCCGGCCCCCTAATCTACATGCAGGACGCCGGACGTATGGATTCCAATGGGTTTTTTTTTTTTTTAAAGCACGTGATTAGAGCCAGAGGCTCTAACAGGCTTCAAAAAAGGGAGGGCTCGGGGCGCAGAGCAGTGCGCCCTAAGCCCACTCAGTTGTGTGACAATAGCGAATGAATACATGAAATGGGGAGCTTAAAGCGGTTGTATCCTCAAAAAAAAAAAAAAACCCTGCAGGACAAAGGCATAATGAGCTAGTATGCATCGCATACTAGCTCATTATGAAATATTTACCTTAGAACTAACCCCTGACATGGACCCCCAGACACCACTGAGGCAGCTGACATCTTCCCTCGGTGTCTCTTCTGGGTTCGGCGGCTCCGGCACTGTGAGTGGCCGGAGCCGCAATGACGTCACCCCGCACATGCGTGCAGGACTTCACTTTGCAGCAAGGAGACAGCAAGGAGCTCTGAAGGTCCGCCTTGCAGGTTTAGGAGATATTAATTTTACCTACAGGGTAAAAGTTATAAAGCGGAGCATTATACCGCTTTAATTACCTATATCTATATGGTGGCCATAGGGGGTTCATAAAACTGCTGTGGTCGAGGCTTTGCCAGTTAACTGCTATGCAGGCATAGTAATAAACTCAACCCTTTTAAACCGACTGAACCCAAGACTGGTTGATTGTTTTATCATCCCACGTATGATCAGCATTACAATCAGAGGAAAAGTGCAAAAGAGGGGATGAAAAGTAGGGCAGAAAATTGATCACAGGTAGAATTTCAGCTTGGATGCCTTGAAGGGCAGCAGGCCTTCAGGCTGAGAATTGCTCTTACTGGGCAAGAACTCCCTGCTCCTCACCCCCAGACTATTTATGTGCTCTGCTGCCACCTACTGGGCACCCTCCCCCAGGGATTGGCTTAGACAACATACTGTAAATATTCAGGTTGCTGATTTGCCTTTCCAGCCCACTACATCCTCCAGGAGGCAGGGGGAAACAATCAAACCTGCAACCAGAGGAGCCCAGAACAGCCCAAAGCAATCACAAATTGCTCCACTGATTACAATGAAGCCAAACAGAACTGCATTTACAAAGCTTTATCTAGCAACCTACAGTATCTAGGAGGATGCTGCAGGGGCAAAAGAGAGAAAGAACCAGAGAAGGATGTGGAGAGACAGGGAGAGGACCTATGAGGAGAAAAGAAGGATAAGGGAAAGAATGGAGAGAGACTCAGGAAAGAGAATAAGAGAGAACGCTATAGAAGGAGAAAAATGGAAAGTCCAACCCAGCAATATGCCCTCATTCCATCCAATAACAGACAATGCATCCCACCTCCCCTCTTGCTTCTCTTGCATTTGATCTCTATAACCTGTGTTGATTATTCATGGAGATAGGAGAGCCAATTCTCCCGTCTTCATGTATTCCTCTGCAGCGTTTTCCCCATTCTATTAAAACTCAATTACTGACTTTTTACACAGGGCTACGGATTAAACTGCTTAATGCTAATGTAATTGTGCAAGCTATTGATCAGCGAACGCTCAACTTCTCCAGAGGAGAGATCTGATCTCATCATGACCTTCCACACAAGGTCCCACCATCGCTCAGCGCCAGGTGAAAGAAGAGGAGGGGACCGGTTCTAGGGGGGAACTGAGCCTGGAAATGATGAAATCTATGTAGAAGTGGGCCGATTATGCCGATTGTTTTCTCACATTAACTCATTCTGTGCTCTTGCGTTGTGACAGTGACCAAGCGACTACATGTGGTTATCAGGGTTGTAAATAGAGACCATACTTCACCTGGCACATGACAACAATGAAAAGACTATACAACCAGGGCCGGCCTTTGGGGTGTGCGAGGGCGCCATAGGCAACAGGGGCGCCGGGTGGCTATCACAACTCACAGCAGTCAGTTGCTCACAGCCAGGACGAGTCACAGCGGGACTGTCTGAAGATGGGGCTGGCTGAAGATCAACGCACCTGAAAAAAAAAATGGCCGCGGCCGGCCCGACAGGTACACTGTGCATGCGCCGCTGCCGCTCTGGAAAGCCAGGACACGCTCAGCTAGTCCCAGGCAGGCGGCGCATGCGCGGTGCCCTGTTGGCGGCGCCATTTTTAAATGCAAGGCGACTCACCGAATGGTAAGTGAGACCCCTCTGCAGCCTCTGCATCTCCTCAGGAGATACACTGCTGTGGGCATGGTACAGGAGATTCTCCAGGAGAATCTCCTGTACCATGCTTGCAGCACTGCCTCTCCTGTACCATGCCCACAGCCCTGCATGTACCATGGCCACAGCCCTGCATCATGCCTGCAGCCCTGCATCTCCTCCATCTCCTGCACCATGCCCGCAGCCTCTGCATCTTCTGTACCATGCCCACAGCCCCTGCATCATGCCCGCAACCTCCTGCAGCACCTGCATCTACTGTACCATGCCCGCAATCCCTGCATCTCTCTCTTATTTGTTACAAATATTTTTTTCCTCTTTGTGTATGTTTAGGTGACCAGGGGGCGACACAAGATAAGCTCGCACAGGGCGCCTGAACACCTAAGGCCGGCCCTGTATACAACCCCTGTCACTGTTGTATCTGTGTAAATCCCCCAGAGTTGTACCTCTGGAGCTTCAACCATCTGTATAAACCAGCTATGGCCAAACTATTGCCCTCCAGCTCTTCAGGAACTACAATTCCTATCATGCCTAGTTTCTCTGAGAATAGGTGCAGGAACTTCCCCCTTCTGAGTGACCCCTTGTCTCCACCCACTACCCATCTCTGAGCACTATCTCTTGGTTCCATCCCCTACCCATCCCCTACCCACCTCCCACGCACAACAAAATACCTCGCCCAGCAACAAAATATCCACCCCAGCAACATTAACAAAATATCCACCCCAGCAACATTAGACCCCCCCTCCAGTAGCAATAACGGCTCTCCCAGAAACCAGTATCAATAGATCAGCCAACAATAGGCCTCTACCTCAACAGGAGATCCCTACCAACAACATAAGACCCCCCAGCAACAATAGTTCCCCCAGCAGCAACAACAGACCCTCACACAATAAGAGATCCCTACCAGTGACAATAGATCCCCAAGCAGGCAGCTTCAAGAGACCCTCCAACACACCCCACTCCCCTTGCTATTACATACATACATTCAGTGGTGGAGGTGCAGGAACTGCGTTCCCCCACGTTCCTGCTGAGAAAAAAGCCCTGTGCCTAATTATGTCTGTGAATGTCAGAAATTTACAATGCCTCATGGGAATTGTAGTTCCTGGACAGCTGAAGGGCCATAGTTTGGACACCCCTGGTATAAACAGTATGTTCTGATATAAAAACACATTGTTTATCTCTTATGTGTCCAGAGCAATGTCAGTATGTATTGGTTAACTTGACAACAAATGCCAAAGGCTGGCTGGATCAAAGTTATGACAAGACAGTTGAATGCACCTGTACCATGTGGTTCTTCCTAGGTTGGTTATAATATATGTTCTAATTACAGGTTCTCTTTACTATCTGTTCTAATGCAGCCTTTTTCAATCAGGGTGCCCAGGCACCCTGTGGTGCCTTGAGGTGTCTTCAGGGGCGCTTTGGCAAAATGACCTGAAAATTACCCAAAATTTGTATAAAAGCCAGCAAGTGGATGAAGCTTGCCTATAAGTTACACAGTCACCGGTTTTTCATTGTCCACCATTACAACCTTCTAGCTGCCGGAGTCTAACGACCAATGGCACCATAAGTTGATATGGAGGATGTCAGTCGCCTGCAGTGTTGCCAACCTAGCAAATTGAAATTTACTGACACGACACCCGAAATGTACTGGCACAGCCAAGTTTTTACTGGCATTTCCAAAAGTTACAAAATTACAGTTTTAAGTGCAAATTTCAGTACTTAGGCTACAAACAAGTACACTAAGCAATTAGCAATGTGAGTAACTGCCGGTTCACACTGATCCGACTTGTCAGACTTGGTCATCTGACAAGTAGCTTCCAATGCTGTGCAATGGAACCGTTCTAATCAGAGCGGCTCAAGTCGCTCCGACTTAGAAAAAGGTTCCTGCCCTATTTTTTTGCAAAGTCGAAGCGACTTGCATTGACTTCTATTATGACAAGTCGTTGCAAGCCGCGCTGAAGTCGTGCTGCACGGGCGACTTCATTAGTCGCCCGAAGTCGGAGCGACTTCGAGTCAGATTAGTGTGAACCGACTCTTAAGGTGGATATTAAGGCTAAAAGTATATTTCCTGTTTCATTTTCCATATAGTAAGTAAGTAGCTCAGGGACAGGGCAAGAAATTAGAATGGGTGGGCACACACACATGAAATCGACTCTCAAAAGTGACACTGACCGGAGTGTGCAGCAGTCCAAACAGCACTGACAGTCATGTTCCTGGGCTTGCCTTTCTCCCGTCCCACAGACCCACAAAAGGGGCTCCGGCTGCTCCACTCGGCTCCCTTGCACCATGACATTACATGACACGCTCAGGCACCACCTCTGCCAGACCCGCCCCCTGCCGGCGCAGCTCGGACACACCGTAGCAGGCACTTTGATGGTGTCAGGGATCCACTGCCATGCGCAGGCGCACTGACGCCGCAAACCGGCGAATGCCTATGCGCATGCACGTACGAAGAGGTGCCTTAAATAGCTAGAGGCTACCTTAGAATAGCTCGAGGCTACCTTACAATAGCTCGAGGCTACCTTGCAATAGTTCGAGGCTACCTCAGAATAGTTTGAGGCTACTAATTTGGGGCCAAAATGCCTATTTAAACACAGCAGTCACTCCAGGTAATTGCTGTGCTATCTTCAGCTCTTCCTTGTGATCCTGTGTACCTGTTGTTCCTGATTGTTTGACCCGGCTTCCTCTTGACCTTGCTACTTGCTGCCCGCCCTGACCTTTGGCTCGTCTGACTACTCTTTTTGTTATCCCTTGTCTGCTTCTCCGCTTCTGGACTGGAACCTGCTCTCTGCCTGGCTGGGTGATCCTGGGGACCGCGACCTGGTGCTAGCTTGCAGCGTAGTCCATCCCCACCACTAGGGGCTCTGGTGAAAACCAGCTAACACTTAGACTCCGCACCTCAGGTGAACCTGTGTCCTTATTAGAGTACTTACCTTAATGTCCATCTGGCATCCAGCTCTGCTACCGTGGCCTTTCATCAGGTGGGAATTCTCTCTATTAGTCAGGCTCCACCTGCCATCCTGACAGATGGTCTTAGCTGACTCTGGACCGGAACAGCCATATTTTTTACTGGCAACCTTTTCCTATCACTGGCATTTACTGGCAGGGGAAAAAGTGCCCATTTTTTTACTGGCTGCCAGTAAAAATACTGACGGTTGGCAACACTGGTCGCCTGCATAGCATCCTTGTTTGACACTCTCCATCAGCGTTGGGGTCACATTAGTTGAGTGATGGAGAAAAAATGAGGGAGAAGAGAAACATTGGAATACTAGTCAGTAACAGTGTGCAAAAGAGTATTTCCTTTGGAAGAATAAAGAACCTCTAACGTTGGGTGTCCTACTTGTGTGGATGTTGCTGCATTATATAAAACTATTGGAATAGTATTTACATTTTAGAATGGGGTGCCTCGAGACTGTCCATAATTTTTAAAGGGTGCCTTGACTGGAAAAAGGTTGAGAAACACTGCCCTAATGGCAGGTTCTCTTGAAGGATATTATGATCGCCATCACTAAGCCTGCATACTGGATGCCATTGTCAGCATAAGCACCTGTAATGCTCACATTATAGAATCATTGAAGTCCTCAGTTAATTCTAATTTCCTGAGTTACCATCACCCGGTGACATCTTTTTTCATATTGAGCTAACTCTAAACTGTACAGGTCAAACATTAATGGTCAAAATAAGGCAAAAAAATTAAACAAAATTTAAACACAACACATGTTTTGGTGCTGCCATTTCTTACCTTCACAATGTTTATAAACGCTGCACTTGGCACCTTTGGTTGTAAATATAAGGCTAGGTTCACACAGGCGACATAGGGGCAGTAAAAATAATCGATTGATCTGCGTTTTTACCACCTTCTGCACTGCCCACCTCCAAGCAAACATGGCGTCCACTCTGGTGAGTACACATGACAATGGCCATAATGCTTAGCTTCGCGATGCAGCAATTTTAAATTATATTTTGACAGGTGGCACCATCTATCAAAATTGCCCATCAATGTCAATGGGACTGCATCATTGTCTTTCTCCTGAAAAATAACGCATTTCTTGCGTCTAAGCACTCCTATGCCTTGAGCCTCATTCCTGTATGTCTGCACCATGAGATCACCTACAGGACTTCTGCGTCTGACTGTTAGTCTTACAAGATTTGGAATGAAATTTGGCAAATCTGTTTCTGTGCCATTCATTCTTCTCATTACTGGAGAGGAAGATGTACCTGAAGATCTGCAATGCAAGGATCCCCCTGCTTCTACTTCTTCTGTCTATGGATTTGTGCTTTCTATATCCTTCCTGCGGCTTCTATATTTCTCCACCAGTCATTGAGGGGGCAGCTCTGATATGATGAAGCAACAACTTGTCTCTACCAGGATGGCCGTTCCCACACAGAGTGTGAATCAATATATAATCAGCGCAAAAATATGTCCTAAACTCTATATACAATTATCTCACCAATATTCTACAATGGCCTAAATTGAAGGCCCTCTGTGATTGCTACCAAAACCTATCAGAGTATGTCCACCAGTGACTCTACAAAACAAAGAAATGCAACTAATCAGTGCAGCGCAACCATTAACCACTTTACCACCGGAGGATTTTGCTGTCTTACGTCTGGGCCACTTTTTGCGATTTGGCGCTGTGCGACTTTAACTGACAATTGCGCGGTCGTGCGACGCCATACCCAAACGAAAGTTACATCCTTTTTTTCCCACCAACAGAGTTTTCTTTTGGTGGTATTTGATCACCTGTGCGATTTTTACTTTTTGCGCTATAAACAAAAAAAGAGCGTTTATTTTGAAAAAATAACAATATTTTTAACATTATTTTATATGAAATTCCCCCCCAAAAAAATGTAAAAATCTAAATTTTTTTACATTTTTGGCCAATTTGTTTTCTGCTACCTATGTTTGGTTAAAAAAAATCACAATAAGCGTATTTTGATTGGTTTGCGCTAAAGTTATTGCGTTTACTAATAAAGGGAAAGATTTCTGTCATTTTTGGTGTTTTTTTTTTTAACGCGTAATGGCGGCGATCTGCGATTTTTTTTGCGGGACTGCGACATTGCGGCGGACAGATCGGACCCTTGACTGACATTTTTGACACTTTTGGGGGTACCAGTGACATTACTGCAGTAATCAGTGCTATATATATGCACTGTTACTGTAAAAATGACACTGGCAGGGAAGGGGTTAATTTTATTGGAGAGGGAGGGGTTAATGTATGCCTGGTGCTTACTGACGTGTGTGGTGGGAGGTGACTGTGTGACACAGGGACAGATCGCATGTTCAGCTATGCTGAACACTGCAATCTGTCACTCCTTGTCACTTAGGAGATCAAAGCGGGCGGATCTCCAGACTCTATTCCCCGACGATCGGGGAAGAGCAGCGGCGATCGCCGTCGCTCCTCCCCTAGCCCGACTCCCGCTGTGACTGAAAACAGCGGGAGTGAGCCTCCGGCAGCGCGTGAGTGCCGCCCAGAAGGGGAGGAGTCCAGCGACGTAGTACTACGTCGCTGGACGATAACGAGCCACATTGCTGCAGTAGCAGCAATGTGAGCAGACGGCAAGTGGTTAATACATAATATAATCAAATAAAGTGATAACAACTCAAATATTGAGTGCAATGTAAAACAGTGTCAGAAAAAGTCCCAACTGTGAATATCTGCTCCACCGCTGTGATAACTGAACCTGCTGAAGATGCCCAACCAGATGGGCGTAATGCGTACAGGTGAGAGGAGCCGTTACCCGGATGTTTTTTGGTTTGTGCACCAGCGTGGTGAGCTGACTATATACATGTGATTCACATACCCATGTAAGTGTTTTTAATCCCTTTGTTCAGATTTTAATAAATCGTTTCAAGAAGAGAGCACTATGGTTTCCATTTTTATTTTATGGTCAAATATGATTAATCAAAACTTCCAAAGCGGCATTGAATGTTTCAGGAAGGCTTTCTACAGGAGTATCTCAGTAGTATCCTGAGAGATATCTCATCAGGCGATTGTGACTCTGTAGTGGGGTCAGGGTCAGCAGGTGAGCAGGCAGTCTGCCTGAAGGTGGCGGTCACTAAACACATTGGATTATATTATTTTGTGCGGCACAGTGGTGTAGTGGTTAGCACTTTCACCTAGCAGCAAAAGGGTCGCTGATTCAAATGCCACCCACAACACTACCTGCCTGGAGTTTGCATGTTCTCCCTGTGTCTGCGTGGGTTTCCTCCGGGTACTCCGGTTTCCTCCCACACTCCAAAGACATGCTGGTAGGTTAATTGGCTCCTGTCTAAATGGGCCCTATTATATTAATGTGAGTCAGGGACCTTTGATTGTAAGCTCCTTGAGGGTGGGGACTGATGTGAATGTGCAATGTATATGTAAAGCATATATAAATACCTAAAAATAATAAATTATTTTGAGTTATCACAGCGGTGGAGCAGATTTTCACAGTTGGGACTTTTTCTGACACTGTTTCAAATTTCACTCAAATTTAAGTTATCACTTTATTTGATTATATTATATTTTAATGGTTGTGCGGCACTGATTAGTTGTATTCCACACAGAGACACAGTGCAGAACAAGGCATTGTAGGCCACCAATGGAGAAATTATCAGCTGCAGGGACCTTACAGATGACATTGGTAACTTGGCTTTCTGCTTGCCTTTTTCAAGCCTTTTTTTATTTTTTTGTTTTGTTTTTTTTGTTTACTAACAGACTTGTATAAAGTACTCGAAATTTCTACTTGAGTAAAAGTACAAGTGCTCGATCAAAAAATTACTTGAGTAGAAGTGGAAGTGCTCGCAGAAAAAGTTACTTAAGTAGAAGTACTAAAGTATTCAACATTTTTTTTACTTAAGTATTGCAAGTAGTTTTTTCAAAAAAATTGCTACTTAAGTACTAAAAGTAAAAAGTACCAGTAGTTTTGAAAAAAAATTTCTACTCAAGTACTGAAAGTAGAAGTACAAGTACTGTGTTATGTAGTTATTAAAGAAGTAAGTCAAAAGTTTGAACATCATATTGTTTTTATTATTTCAAATGATTTATTCAAATGATTAACCTGTGTTTGTTAGTAGTTTCTTGATGCACTTTAAGCGCTGTAGCACCATTTATTTGTTTGTTTCATATTTTCTTTTTATTGGAAAGATTTGGTATAGCAGCTTTTATTATACACAGCCTTTATTTTCGTATGCGCTGATTTACAAATGACATTATACACATTTTTTTGAGCTTTATGCAACCTGCCATCTACTGTTCTGGCAGTGGTAATTTTTTTAAAAGTAACGAGTAACTATGCAGCACAAAAAAAAAATACTTGAGTAGAAGTATCGAAATCATCGAAAAAATGTAGTGAAGTAAAAGTAGAAGTAGGAGAAAAAAATTCTACTCTAGGAAAGTACAGATACCGCATTTCGGTACTTAAGTACAGTACTTAAGTAGTTCTACTTCGTTACTATACATCTCTGTTTACTAACGATTTTTATTGTGGCCAAAGAAAAAGTTGAACATGTACAAAGATTGCATAATTAGCCATCTTTACAAAACAGGTATCAGTCAGGTACAAACAAAGAGACATATTCTTAACTATTGGGTCATATAGACTAGTGATTGACCAATATCATTTTTTTATTGCCAATACTGATATTTTGGTCATCGCATATCGGTATCGGCCGATATTTTCCTATATTAAAAAAAACGGAATTTTTGTAAAATCTTACCAGTAAAATTCCTTTCTCTGAGTCCTCCGACAGTCGCCGCCCCTTCATATTCATCACCAATGGGGTTAATGACCTTCTCCGTAGGAGTAGCTAGGCAACAGAATATGTTAATATTAAGGCTTTTAACATATCCCACCCCCACGGGGGTGGTCCCCTCAGTCAATACCCTCCTACTTCCTGTGTCCATACCTCAGTTTCAGTGGAATAGCAGTAGAGTATATAATCAAACCCCAAAAGAGGGGCGGGGGCGGCGACTGTCGGAGGACTCAGAGAAAGGAATTTTACAGGTAAGATTTTACAAAAATTCCGTTTTCTCTTACGTCCTCCGACAGTCGCCGCCCCTTCATATTCATCACCAATGGGGACGTCCCATAGCAGTGTAAACATGAGGGGTGGGAAATGCAGCCGCGCCCAAGGCAACGCCGTCTCCACAACAGAGAAAGGAACCTTACCAAGGGAAGGAACCCAGCCGGGTAGCATGAAAAAAATTGCTCAACAGGAGCAACAACCCAGGAAAAAACAAATAACTCAGGGATAAAACGCTATCCCAAACAGCCAAGGGCCCAAAACAAGGGACCCTAAGGTACTGCCGCACTAAGAACCTTGCGGCCAAAGGAAGCATCAGCCGATGCCTGAACATCCACCTTGTAGAACTTAGTGAAGGTGTGAACGGACGACCAAGTCGCCGCCTTACACACCTGGGCCACGGAAGCCCGATGATGACAGGCCCAAGACGTACTCAAAGATCTAGTAGAGTGCGCCTTCACAGGCATAAGAGGGACTTTCCCCTTCACAGCATATGCCTGTTCAATGGTCTGTCTGATCCATTTGGCGATGGTAGAAGCCGACGCCGCCATGCCCTTCCGAGGACCCTCATGAAGGACAAATAAGGAATCCGACTTGCGAAAGGATTCAGTCGACGTCAGGTACACCCTGATCGCCCGAACAACATCCAGAAAGTGCAAATCCACCTCCTTCGGATGCTTGGGCTTCGCGCAGAGCGAAGGGAGGACAATATCCTCATTGAGGTGAAAATCAGAAATCCGTTTCGGAAGAAAAGAAGGGTTAGGTCGCAAGACCACCTTATCCAGGTGAACGATCAGATACGGAGACCTGCAGGACAAAGCTGCCAGCTCCGACACCCTGCGAGCCGAAGTGATCGCCACCAAAAAGGCGACCTTCTTGGACAACATAGCCAACGAGATCTTCCTGATCTGTTCAAAAGGAGCATGTTGTAACACGGATAGAACGAGATTCAAATCCCAAGGAGGCAGAGGATCCCTCCTAGGAGGGACCAGATGTCGCACCCCTTGAACAAAAGTGCCAACCAAGGAGTTAGATGCCACAGGACGTTGAAAAAGAATGGCCAACGCAGACACCTGACCCTTAATCGTAGCCAGCGCCAAACACTGGTCAACACCCGTTTGAAGGAAGGACAACACCCGAGACACCGAATACATGCGAGGGGAATGCCCCCTGGACTCACCCCAGGCAAAATAGGCCTTCCAAGTACGGTAATAGACCTTCCCCGAGGAAGACTTCCTCGCGTTGATCAAAGTGTGAATGACCTCAGGGGAGAGACCCCTATCCTTCAGGACCTCGGTTTCAACAGCCAGGCCGTCAAAGCCAGCGACTGTAAAGCAGGATGGAATATCAGCCCTTGAGACAGGAGATCCTCTCGAAGAGGCAGACGCCACGGGGCGTCGACCGCCAGATTCACGAGGTCTGCGTACCAGGACCGGCGAGGCCAGTCCGGTGCCACAAGAATCACCGCATGCTGTTCCGAGCTCAACCTGCGCAGGAACCTGGACGGCAGCTGAATCGGTGGAAATGCGTACATCAGTCGGTACTGATGCCACAGAGCTACCAACGCGTCTGGCGCGTTTGCCCGAGGATCGCGCGTCCTTGCCACGAACCTCTTTACTTTGTTGTTCAGACGAGACGCGAACAGGTCCACCTCCGGAAGACCCCACTTCGCGCACAACATCTGGAAGACATCCGGGTGGAGGGACCATTCCCCCTGGTCCAGGGCCTGGCGACTCAGATAATCCGCCTGCCAGTTCTCCACCCCCGGAATGTGAACTGCCGTTATCGCCGGGACGTGAGTCTCGGCCCAAGACAGAATCTCGGCCACCTCCCGAGCCGCTCAGGCACTCCTGGTGCCCCCTTGGTGGTTGATGTAGGCCACCGCTGTGGCATTGTCCGTCTGCACCCGAACCGGACGGCCCTGCAGCCTGTCCGACCTACGGTGCAGACAGAGATTTATCGCTCGTAGTTCCAGAATGTTGATCGGAAGGGAGGATTCCTCCCCCGACCAAGTTCCCTGGGCGGACAGAACGCCCAGGACACCACCCCAGCCCGACAGGCTGGCATCCGTGGTGATCACCGTCCATGAGAGAGGACGAAAGGACTTGCCCCCCGACACCGTCGGGGACTGGAGCCACCACAGAAGATCCCTTCTGGTGCGATGACTCAATGAAATCTGGAGCTCCAGAGATCGCGGTCGCCCGTCCCACCTGGACAGGATCTCCGCTTGTAGACTCCTCGTGTGAAACTGGGCGAAGGGAATCGCCTCGAAAGCCGAGACCATCAATCCCAAACAGCGCATGCACGTCCGGATGGACGAACACGGAACGTCCCTGAGGGACCTGACTTCTTCCTGAAGAGACCTGAGTTTGTCTTCCGGCAGGAAGACCCTTGCCTGGACCGAGTTCAGAATCATCCCCAGGTAGGGAAGACGAACCGACGGGCACAGCGTCGACTTTGGAAAGTTTATCGTCCAAGCAAACTCCTGCAGAGTCTGCGTCGTGATGGACAGGTCCTTCACGAGACCCTGGCTGGTCGCAGACCGAACCAGAATGTCTTCCAGATACCCCAGGACAGATATGCCCTGGGCTCTCAACAAAGCCAGAACCGGTGCAAGCACCTTGGTGAACACCCGTGGAGCCGAAGCGAGGCCAAAAGGCAGCGCCACGAACTGGTAGTGATCCTCCGCAATGGCGAATCGAAGGTACCTCTGGTGACCCTCGAAAATGGGGATGTGAAGATACGCATCCTTCAAGTCGATGGAGGCCATGAATTCCCCCGGAACCAGGGCAGCCCCCACCGACCGCAGGGATTCCATGCGGAACTTGCGAACCCGCACAAAGCGGTTCAGAGCCTTCAAGTCCAGAATCGGACGCACCTTGCCCTCCTTCCTGGGCACGGTGAACAGATTGGAATAGAACCCCCGAAATCTGTCCCGATGAGGCACCGGAACCACTACTCCCTGAGCCCGCAAGTCCCGCACCGCTAGGTGCAGATCCCGCAAACGCTCCGGAGACAGTTGAAGATTTGAGGGAAAAAATCTGCTCTCCGGCCGGGAGAGAAACTCGATCTTGTAGCCAGATCGAACGATTTCCTGAACCCACCTGTCCCGAATGTGGGCCAGCCAGGGTTGAAGAAAACCGAGCAAGCGTCCCCCCACCCCAGAACTGGGTGAGGGCGCCCCTTCAGGCCGCACTGTTATGGGCAGCGGATCCGGACTGGCCGGACTTCTGCTTACCTGTCCACGGCTTCTTCTGGGAGCCTTGGCCTTTGAATGGCTTGCCCTTATAGTGTGACCGAAAGGCACGAAAGGAACCCTGAGAGGGCCGAAAGGAAGCGGTCTTCTTACCAGGAGCCGCCTTAGCCTTGTGGGATTGGGGCAAGAGCGTGCTCTTACCACCCGTGATCCCCTTAATCAGAGTATCCAAGGAGTCGCCAAAAAGACGAGATCCGTTATATGGCAAATTAGCCAAGGTCTTGCGCGAAGACTGGTCCACAGACCAACACTTCAGCCAAATCAGGCGGCGCGACAACACCGCCACACTGTGCACACGTGCAGCCAACGGTACTATATCCAAGTCCGCATCACACAAATACATGACACCCTGATGGATTTGATCCACCATAGCCAGCGTCGCCGGAGGGGCAGAATCAGCCACCAGGACGCGCCTAAGCACCTGCGTCCAATGTGCGACAGCCTGAGCTGCCATAAGCGAAGCAAAAATAGCTTTGAGCATAGAACCGGTAACCGAATAAGTATGACGGGTAAGAGACTCCAGCCTCCTGTCCGTCGCATCCCGGAAACACCGGCGTATCCTCAGCAGGAATCGCAGTAGACTTATTCAAAACCGCCACCACGTGATCCACCGGAGGTGGCACACACCAACGTTCATCAGTAGCGGGCGTGAAAGGATAACGCAGCTTGAACCTACTTGGCACAGCAAAAGGCTTCCGCAGATTACGCCACTGTTCACTAACAGCGAGCTGAAAATCATCAGTGCAAGGAAAAACCTGTGAAGATCTGCGTTTCCGCTGCGTCCCATAGGAGGCTAAAACAGCAGGAGGACATGGCTCATCCTGCAAACGCAGTGTTTGTTTGATAGAAGCAACCAATTCATCCATGAGTGCAAGCTCTTCAGACGAGCCAGGGGGAGAATTATCAACCCCTTCCACCTCAGCCTCCACTTCTGATCCCACAAGATCCAGGGAGGAACGGGACCCCGACAAGGAGACCCCAGCCATAGCAGCCCCATCACCCTCACCCTCGGAATCCGAGGAAATAGAAACCCTGGGCCGTTTTGTGGATTGAGCAGCCACAAGCATTTGCACCTGAGCAGCAAGGTTAGCCACAACAGCAGCCAAATCACCCCCTGGGGGGGAAACAGCAGCCCCTTGGCCTCCCACCAAGGTGAGAGGAAATTTGCTTTCCTGAGAATCCATGCCCCCAAAAAAAAATTTAGCAGGAGAATAAATAGCAACTGCCCCTTTAAAAGCGCGGTCAGCGCAGCCCACCGCACTCACACACTAGCACAAGCCCCCACAGGGAAAAGGCACAGAAACTCAGGCAAGGATTTGTAGGATAGAGAGGTAAAAACCTGCAGAGACCACCGCTGCTGCTGCTGCCTCGATCGGTGCACCCAGGAGAAGAGGAAGTGATGCAATCAGGGCGCTCTATTAAAGCCTATGGAAGGCTACAAGAAAATGGCTGCCTACAGTGTCAGCATGAGGCCGGAGCGATCGCCGCCAAAATGGCGGCGCTTGGCGCCGAAAAGCGCCGCTCTCGCCCACAGTAAAAAACACTATCACATGCAGTGTAATAAAAAATAATGGCGGACCGCCGCAGCGGTCGCCGCAGTATGCACAAACATGACACACATCATGCCCCGCAGCACACAGCCTGTCACACATGAAGAACAGCACACATTCTGATCCCAGAGATAGTGCAGCACAGCCCCCCTCCTTGCATGTCACAAAGTGCAGCCAAGACAGACAGGGATTCCAGCAGTGTGAACAGGGTCAGGGTTACACAGTCCCAGACTGACACCCCCCAAACAGACAGGTCCCCACACAGATACACTTACCTCTTAAAAGGCGTGGGGAACCCGCACAAGCGATCAAGCCACTGCACATGGGACAGGGAGAGTCGCAGCCAGGACGCAGGAGGATTGCGGAGCAATACCGCAAGGCATCCAGTGAGGTAGCCACCTCACCTAGCATCCCTGCAGCGAGCAGGGATGGATCGTTCATTGTGCCAGGAAAAATACCTGACTGAACGCTCGATGGCAGGCTGGGAAGCCACTGACCCACAACCTGCGACCCTCTTCATCAGAAGAACTAACTAAAGCTGACAAAAAAGAACAGCTAAGTAAAGAGAGAGAAAAAAAACTTCAAATAAAATCAAAAAAAGAGAAAAGGCTGAGACAAAATGCCCCAGCATAGAGACATCCAGCTACTCCTGACAAGCTAGACATTGAAACTGAGGTATGGACACAGGAAGTAGGAGGGTATTGACTGAGGGGACCACCCCCGTGGGGGTGGGATATGTTAAAAGCCTTAATATTAACATATTCTGTTGCCTAGCTACTCCTACGGAGAAGGTCATTAACCCCATTGGTGATGAATATTAAGGGGCGGCGACTGTCGGAGGACGTAAGAGAAAATTTTTTTTTTTTTTTTTTTTTTTTTTTTTTTACAGGTACTCTTGTGGAGGGATCTGGGGGTCTAAAAGACCCCAAACCCCTCCTCTGCACTTACAAGCATTCAAAACGCCAAGTTTGGCTGTTTTGAATGCTGTAATTTTTTGAATTTGGTGCTGAGTACCCAGAAGTGATGTCATGACATCACTCCCGGGTTTTTACATGGAGACCCGATCAGAGCCGAATTCGGGTCTTCTCTTCGGCAGCCGTGCAGGCTGGTGCACGTGCACTAATCAGTCACATATATAACTCCCCACTAATCAGACACATATTGTATATAACTCCCCACTTTATCAACCACATACTGTATATAACTCTATAACTCCCCACTAATCAGCCACATACTGTGTATAACTCCCCACTAATTAGCTACATATGTAACTCCCTACTAATCAGCCACATACTGTATATAACTCCCCACTAATCAGCCACTTACTGTATATAACTCTATAACTCCCCACTAAGCAGCCACATATGTAACTCCCCACTAATCAACCACGTATGTAACTCTCCACTAATCAGCCACATATTGTATATAACTCTATAACTCTCCACTAATCAGCCACATACTGTATATAACTCTATAACTTTCCACTAATCAGCCACATACTGTGTATAACTTCCCACTAATCAGCTACATATGTAACTCCCCACTAATCAACCACGTATGTAACTCCCCACTAATCAACCACACATGTAACTCCCCACTAATCAGCCACATATGTAACTCCCCACTAATCAGCCATATACTGTGTATAACCCCCCACTAATCAACCACGTACTGTATATAACTCCCCACTAATGAGCCACATACTGTATATAACTCTATAACTCTCCACTAATCAGCCACATATTGTATATAACTCTATAACTCTCCACTAATCAGCCACGTACTGTATATAACTCCCCACTAATGAGCCACATACTGTATATAACTCTATAACTCTCCACTAATCAGCCACATACTGTGTATAACTTCCCACTAATCAGCTACATATACTGTGTATAACCCCCCACTAATCAACCACGTACTGTATATAACTCCCCACTAATCAGCCACATATGTAACTCCCCACTAATCAGCCACATATGTAACTCCCCACTAATCAGCCACATACTGTATATAACTCCCCACTAATCAGACACATACTGTATATAACTCTATAACTCCCCACTAATCAGCACTACAATAGTCCGGCAAACTGCGGCACATCACCCCCGGCAGCAGAGGTTTTAAGTTGGGGACATAGCTGGCTAAATAAGCAGGGTTTACCAGGTGAAGATAAATTCTTATAGTCACAGTGAAATAGGGAGATTTCAGACGTATTTCTACTTTAACAAGAATAGTAATAAAAGCTGCCAAAATGTGCAACAGACTGTTAGAAGCCACCCACTCATTAATAGAGACTACTGGCGTCACGGCTTCTGTTGTCACTCACCCAGATCCAGCAGGCTCTTCTGGGACTACTTTTTCTGTGCGGCTTCTCCTTACTGTCTTTGATGTTTCACAGGCCATCTAAAGCTATTAGCTAATACTAGAGGCTTAGAACATTCTAGGTGTACCTGTGAACAACTTTCCTAAATGCTACATATTCATGAAGAATCGTTCTTGCCAGACCAATCTATTAAGCTTCTATGAAGAACTGAGCTGCCATATAGATAAAGGAAGGCCTGTGGATGTGGTGTATCGGAATTTTGCAAAGGCATTTGATACAGTTCCCAACAAACGTACAAACTAAGGTATGTAGGTATGGACCATAGGGTGAGTAGCTGGATTGAAAACTGGCTACAGGGGAGAGCCTAGAGCACATGTGTCAAACACAAGGCCCGTGGGCCGAATCTGGCCCTCCAGGCCATTTCATGTGGCCCTCACACCTCTTCTAGAGCTGCAGTAGAGCTCCAGTTCTCCTTTGGGCCTCCTCCAGACCCTGCAATTTCTGCTTCTTAGCTCTGCCCCCAGCTTCTTCCCAGCAGCAACACAAGGTAAGGGGGTGCACTTTGATGTAAGGGAGGGTGGGGGGGGACCCTTGACATCTGATATAAGGGGGTTGGGATACTCTGGACTTCTAGTATTACAGATACAACTGGTCCTTTAAGGCCAATCGTAAAGCTGATGCGGCCCTCGATGAAGTTGAGTTTGACACCCCTGGTCTAGAGGGTGGTGATATATTGCAAGAACTTTGAATGGTTGGGTGTGGAAAGTGGGGTCCCCCAAGGATCTGTCCTGGGACCAATCCTGTTCAATGTTTTCATAAATCTATGTCTATATAGATCTATAGGATGGGATAAGCAGCCCAATCTCAGTATTTGCAGACGATGTTAAGCTAAGCAGGTCAACAACTTCTACGCAGGATGTGGAAACCTTGCAAGAAGACCTGGACAAAATAATGGGGTGGGCAACTAAATGGCAGATGAGGTTTAATGTTAAAAAATGTAAGGTAATGCATTTGGGTGCCAAAAATATGACCGCAAGTGGGAATCTAGGATGGAAAAGGACCTGGGGGTCCTAGTAGATGAAAGGCTCAGCAATGGCATGCAATGCCAAGCTGCTGCAAGCAAAGCCAATATTGGGGATTCAAAAAGGGGGATTCACTCCAGAGATAAAATTTTAATTTTCCCACTTTACAAGACTCTGGTCTGGCCGTATCTTGAGTATGTCATCCAGTTCTGGGCACCGGTCCCCAGGAAGGAGGTGCTGGAACTGGAGAGAGTCCAGAGAAGGACAGCAAAGGTAATAAAAGGACTGGAGGATCTCAGCTATGGGGAAAGGCTACAAGCATTGAATGTATTCTCTCTGGAGAGGAGACGATTGAGAGGGGATATGATAGCAATGTATAAATACTGTACTGGTGACCCTAGCATGGGGAAAAAACTTTTCAGTAAAAAGGAATGTAAAAGGACACGCGGCCATTCACTAACATTAGAAGAGAAGAGGTCTAACCTTAAACTACGTAGAGGGTTCTTTACTGTCAGAGCTGTAAGGATGTGGAATTCTCTTCCACAAGCAGTGGTATCAGCAGGGAGCATCAATAGTTTAAAAAAAATATTAGATGAGCACCTTAACAACCACAACATACAGGGGTATACAATGTACTATTGACATACACACATACAAATCATAGGTTTAACTGGATGGACTGGTGTCTTTTTTCAACCTCACTAACTATGTAACTATGTAATAAGGAAAGGCTTAGCTTCAGCAAAAAGCCTAAACAGATAGGTTCCTGAGCACTGGTGTCTACTGTGTATCCTACACCTATCACCAGCACCTTGTTCCTGCATCCGGTGTCCAGCACCCGGCTTCTGAAGTCTTCACCCATGACCGATTTCTTGGTTATAACCAAATTTTGTTCATGTTTACCCACTACCTCTCCCTCCTGCCAGCCCTGCCCTCAACTCTGCATCTGCCTGATAATTTGGTGGTTGTGCCTTCAAATCAGGCATTTTCAGAGGGGGAGAGCTTCGTGGCACCAAGCCAACACCCCTGAGAGGTGCCCAAGTGATGCCTGAACTTCCTTTGGTTCTTGCATCTATTTGCGAGCCCACAATATCCACAGGATAGTCTACCTCTAAATCTAGTATGTGACAGTAAATGTCAAATGTGGTTGCCCTATGAGATGCTGGCCTACCCAAGATGGCTTCCTGGATCCATAATTTGGGACAACTAAAGAAATGTAAGTCCTGCTAGATAAGTTCAGGCTGGCCTATTTGCAGGTATAGCTATGTAAAATATTAAAAATAAGTTCCTATACTGTTTAAAATCCTGCTCTGCACCTGCTCAGTTGCTCTCTATTTTCAGCGCTGTGACTAAAATCAGTGAGTCACTGGAGGCCGATCTGCTGACAGCCTAAAGATTTATTGCAGCTCGGGGGCTCTGGGCTTCAGCAAAATGTCAGCCTCCAGCAACACGAAACAGGAACATACCTGGAGGCAATTTACAGCACACACAAATGTTAGTAGCGTACCCATTAATGTGGAGTGTATGTTCCTTGCTAAAAGACATTATTTTTTATCAAGTTGTTATAGGTAGCGTTACGGTTTGGTCCTCAATGGCCTCCTGCCAGCCTGAGGAAACAGCACAGTGCCACCTTCAGGTCAGAAGAAATACTGCAGCCCAACACCTGCCTACACACCTCTGACAAGCAGCAAGAGACTACTAGAAGTCACCATCACAATACAAGAGGCTGCTAGAACCCAATAATACATGACATTAGTTTGATGGAGACCAGAACATGTTATGATAGAGCTACGACCAATGGCACATAAGAAGAGACTACTAGAGATCACTGACATCTTACAGGGGACTGATAGAGGCCAAAGAGGTGTTGCAGGAATCCTCATATACTGGGGTTGATTTACTAAACCTGGAGAGTGCAAAATAGGGATCAACCGATTATCGGCAAGGACGAAATATCAAGGACCGATATTGACTTTTGCTGATATATCTGTATCGGCCCCGGAACTGGCCGATATTGCCGATATTCCAAATATTGCTCATGTAAGGGTAAAATTATGTCACGTAGCATAATTCTGTTTACAAATGTTATTGAATATGTCACTCACATATGTACAAATTAAAGATATAAGCAATTACACATTAGCAGATCTGCTGGCAGATCGGTATCTCTCACCCACTTGCCGTAAGTGATTCCCGGGTGATACCGCTTCGTTCAGCATCACAGGCGTGCGCACAGGGTGTGCCGGGTGTGCCTGGACACACCCTAATCACCTAGGGCACATTAGCATTATCGCTCTGTTTGCCAGTGAGGAGATGGGAAAGATCTCCCTCGGACCTGCTCTGCCATAAGAGAAGTGCCACACACTTCTATTTCACTTTGCCAGCAGGGAGAGTAATGTACCGGGGCCATATACATGTAGGCAAACACATGCATGTGTATTTAAAATTTGGGGTGCACACCCTAATGCAATAGGCTGCGCACACCTATGTTCGGCATCCACTCAGTACTGCTCTGTCTCTCACCCGCTCCATCTCCCACCCACCCGATACCGATCCGTCTCTCACCCACTTGCCGTAAGTGACACCCGGGTGATACCGCTCCGTCCGGCATACGATGACCATCTCGGAGGTCACTAGGTCACGCCGGGCGTAACCTACAAGATCGTATGCCGGATGGAGCGGTATCACCCGGGTGTCACTTACGGCAAGTGGGTGAGAGATACCGATCTGCCAGCAGATCTGCTAATGTGGAATTGCTTTGAATCTGAACTCGCACAATTTCAAACCCGCATTCAGTGTGAACGAGGCTTATTGTCAAAGCACAAGCTAAAGTTAGAAGCTGATTGGCTGTAACATTTTTTCAGGGGGGGGGGGGGGGGGGTTGTCAGGTAGGCTGTATGGAACCCTGTGATTTCTAATAGCAGCCCTGTACAGGACTGTTAGGGTCCTTTCACACGAGTGATCCGATCAGATCCGCCTGTCAGTTTTTTAGGCGGATCTGATCGGATGCTCCATGCATCCCTATGAAGCAGCGGATGTCAGAGGAGACATGTCCGCTGACCCCCGCTGCCATCCACATCCGATCCTGTCCGTGAAATCTGGACGGATGGAAACCCTATTTTCCATCCGTCCAGGGCATCAGATCGGATGGGATCGGATGAGAGTGGACAGCCGGTCCGCTCTCATAGGTGTGCGCAGCCTATTAAATTAGGGTGTGCACCCCAAAGTTCAAACACACGTGTTTGTGTGTGTCTACAAATATATGACCCCAGCACATTTATCTTCCTGCCGGCACATTGAAAGGCAAGTGCCTAAAGACTTCTCTTATGGCAGAGCCAGTAAGAGAGAGATTTTTACCATCTTCCTACCAGCACAAAAAGTGATAATGTTAATGTACATGGGGTGATTAGGGTGTGCCCATGCACACCTGGCACACCCTGTGCGCACACCTATGTCCGCTCTCATCCGATTCCCCCATAGAGATGCATGGGGCTCTGACACCTCCCTCTCCTCATACAGAGCGGAGAGGGAGCTGTCATCTGCCTGCTCAGCGGGGATCTGTGAAACGATCGCCCGCTGAGCAGCACGGATCCGCGGACCGAGTGAAAGAAGCCTTAGGTGGTTTTGTGCAAACCAGTTCACATTGATCATATGATAAAACCACATGTGAGAATGATCAGAAGATCAGAGTTTAAGGCGGCTGAAGTTATATCCAAATCTTCCATGTTTTAGCTGTTTTCTGATAAAAGCTGAGTTTGAACTCACCCGTGACAACGTTCCTGATGGTCCCTGAATGTACTGCAACCTCACTATCAATTAGAGGGGGTTCCAAAGATGTGGCAAGGTAGAGGTTTATGGAATAAGTCAAGATTTGCCTATAACTCCATGTATGTATTTATTAGTACATGAACACAAGAAGATGCAAACTACACGCATTGTCTTCTGGCTAAGCTTAGAAGCAAGGGTCGGCTCCCTGGATATTGTGTCTGATAAGCTTGAAAGCCTTTTTCCATAGAATTTTCTTGCTGACTTTTTCTTCAGCCCTCCCCGATTGCTCAGGCTTGGGGCCGGCATGCAGAATGTGATAACACATGTCCATAGCCAGTCTGTACACACATACTGGGGACAATCGCCCTACCTGCATGTCTTTGGAGTTTGGGATGAAATTAGAGTACCCAAAGGAAACATGGGCAGAACATGTTCTATGCAGATATTGTCCTGGCCAAGATTCAAACCAAGGGTCAGCTCTCTGGACGCCATGTCTGATACACTTGAAAGCCTTCTTTCATTGAATTTTCTTGGCAAATTTTATACATGGGATGTCGCCAGGTCTTTCCCTAACCCCACCCCCTATTTTCCATATACTACAGCCAATTTACCTACTGCCATGTCTTTCGAGTATCCCCGCGTGAACACAAGAAGATGCAATCTTCATGCATTAAAGTGATATTTAACCACTTAAGCCCCGGAAGATTTTACCCCCTTCCTGACCAGGGCCTATTTTGCGATTCGGCACTGCATGACTTTAATGCCCCGTACACACGTGCAGATTATCTGAAGACTTTTGTCTGCAGACTTACCAAAACCATATAATATGAGGTCAAACCTAAACACTTTCAATTTGTATGCAATCCGGCAGGCCCTTGCACTACATAGAAAAGGTAAATCTGAAGACAAAAGTCTGCAGATAATCTGCACGTGTGTACGGGGCATTACGGACAATTGCGCGGTCGTGCAACGCTGTACCTAAACGAATTTGGCGTCCTTTTTTTCCCACAAACAGAGCTTTCTTTTGGTGGTATTTGATCACCTGTGAGATTTTTTGATCATGCGCTATAAACAAAAAATAGCGACAATTTTGCAAAAATATCAATATTTTTCACATTTTTTTATATGAAATTCCCACAAAAAAAATGTAAAAAATCAAATTTTTTTAACATTTTAGGCCAATTTTCTTTTACCATATGTTTGGAGAAAAAAAAATCGCAAAAAGCGCATTTTGATTGGTTTGCGCAAAAATGATTGCGTTTACTAACAAAGGGAAAGATTTTTGTCATTTTTTTTTAATGCGTAATGGCGGTGATCTGCGATTTTTTTTGCCGGACTGCGACATTGGGGCGGACAGATCGGACCCTTGAATGACATTTTTGACACTTTTGGGGTTACCAGTGACATTACTGCAGTAATCAGTGCTATATATATGCACTGTTACTGTAAAAATGACACTGGCAGTGAAGGAGTTAACTGTATTGGAGAGGGAGGGGTTAAGTGTGTCCCTAGGGGCGTGATTCTAACTGTGATTGGCTGTGGCTTGATGTGTAAGAACAGTGATCAACGGTCCTACATAGTAGAACCGTATGATCTCCATTCATACACAGGGGAGACTGACAGGTGGCTTTGTTTACACTAGCCGCCTGCCTTTCTCCCGCTGTCACGGACGATCGCGAGTACCCGGCGGACATCGGGTCCGCCAGGCACACGCGCAGGGGGGTCCGTGACCGCGCGGGAGCGGGAGCGTGCATCCGGCGGCGCATGCTCGCTTCCAAAACCCTTACAGGCTAGCGACGTAGCCCTACGTCACTTTGCCTGTGAGGGGCTGACTGCCGACGTAAATAGTCGTGCGGCAGTCGGCAAGTGGTTAAGGCTTTTTTTTTCTTTTAAATAACAAACATGTAATACTTACCTGCTCTGTGCAGTGGAATTTCACAGAGCAGCCCAGATCCTCTTCTTGGGTCACTCATCAGCGCTCTTGGCCCCTCCCTCCTGCTGAGTGCCCCCAGGGCAAGCAGCTTGCAATGGGGGCACCCAAGCAGGCTTGTTCCCTCTCTCTCCTCATTGGCTCACTGGCTGTGGTTGACAGCAGTGGAAGCCAATGGCTCCCTCTGCTGTCTCATCCAATGAGGAGGGAGAGTCCCCAGAGAGCTGAGGCTCCCATGCACATCGCTGGATAGAGATGGGGCTCGGGTATTATGGGGGGGCTGCTGCACAGAGGAGGTTTTTTTTTTTTTTTTTACCTGAATGCATGAAGATATAAAAACCTTGATCCTTTAGAACCACTTTAAGTGTTCTGACTGAGCTAAGACACAAGGGCCGACTCTCACAGTGGCTAAGTAGTACTGCTGCCTGGCAGCACTAGGGTTGTGGGTTCAAATCCCAACCATGGCACTACCTACCTGGAGTTTGCATGTTCTTCTTGTACCTGCATAGGTTTCCTCCTACACTCCAAAGACACGCTGCTAGGTTATTTGGCTCCTGTCTAAATTGTCCCTAGTATGTGTCTGTATGAATGTGAGTTAGGGACCTTAGAATGTAAGCTCTGTGAGGGTAGGTACTTTATAATTCATATGTAAAGTGCTGTATAAATTGATGATGTTATATGAGTACTTGTAAATGAATAATAATATGTCTGATAAGCTTCAAAGCCTTTTTTCCATAGAATAGAAACATTTTTGGGGTATTATTTTTTACAAGGGAGGTAGCCAACTCTGTCTTTAACCCTTCCCAATTGCTCAGGCTTGGGGCTTACATGCAGAATATGATAACCCATGTCTGTAGCCAATCTGTAGACACATACCGGGGCCAATTAACCTACCTGCAAGTCTTTGGAGTTTGGGAGGACACTCACATGAACACAGGGATACCAAGCAAACTCCATGCAGATAATGTACTGACCAAGATTCAAATCAAGGACCCCATTGCTAACCACTAAGCCATTGTGCTGCCCACTTATACCTTAACCACTTAAGGCCGTAAGTATGGCCCTCCTGCGTGATCCGCCGTAGGTATACGTCAGTCGCGCGCCTGCAGCTAGAGAGCGATTGCGCTCTGTCTGCGGCGCGCTCCCGCCCCCACTTGGCAGCGGGGACTCCGGTGCACAGGGCAGACGGCTCTGATTGGCGCCAGCCACCCGCGATCGCTCCCCGCTGAGAGGGAAGAACAGTCAGCTGTTGTAAACACAGCCGACCGTTCTCCTCTCTGGAATGATCACAGAGCGCCCGTGATCCTTCTATATAGGATCACAGGTCTCTATGATCATTTCACAAGCCGAACCCCCATACAGTTAGAATCACTCCCCCTAGGTATGCATTTAACCCTTTGATTGCCCCTGGGCTAACCCCTTCCCTGCCAATAGCATTATTACAGTAATAGCCCACATTTTTAGCACTGATTACTGTAGTAATGTCACTGGTCCCCCCAAAAGTGTCAAAAATGTCAGTTAGGGGTCCGATCTGTCTGCCGCAATGTTCCAGTCCCACAAAAAAAAATCGCAGATCGCCGCCATTACTAGTAAAAAAACAAAAAACAATAAGCCCATCCCCCACAGTTAGAAAACACTCCCCTAGGCTCACATTTAACCCTTTGATCACCTCTGGATTAACCCCTTCCCTGCCAGTGTCATTATTACAGTAACAGTGCATATATATATAGCACTGATGACTGTAGTAATGTCACTGGTCCCCCCAAAAGTGTCAAAAATGTCAGTTAGGGGTCCGATCTGTCTGCCGCAATGTTCCAGTCCCACAAAAAAAAATCGCAGATCGCCGCCATTACTAGTAAAAAAACAAAAAACAATAAGCCCATCCCCCACAGTTAGAAAACACTCCCCTAGGCTCACATTTAACCCTTTGATCACCTCTGGATTAACCCCTTCCCTGCCAGTGTCATTATTACAGTAACAGTGCATATATATATAGCACTGATGACTGTAGTAATGTCACTGGTCCCCCCAAAAGTGTCAAAAATGTCAGTTAGGGGTCCGATCTGTCTGCCGCAATGTTCCAGTCCCACAAAAAAAATCGCAGATCGCCGCCATTACTAGTAAAAAAACAAAAAACAATAAGCCCATCCCCCACAGTTAGAAAACACTCCCCTAGGCTCACATTTAACCCTTTGATCACCTCTGGATTAACCCCTTCCCTGCCAGTGTCATTATTACAGTAACAGTGCATATATATATAGCACTGATGACTGTAGTAATGTCACTGGTCCCCCCAAAAGTGTCAAAAATGTCAGTTAGGGGTCCGATCTGTCCGCCGCAATGTCGCAGTACCATAAATCTTTCCCGTAGTTAGTAGATGCGATAACTTTTGCGCAAACCAATCAAAATACGCTTATTGCAATTTTTTTTTACCAAAAATATGTAGCAGAAAACAAATTGGCCTAAAATGTTAAAAAATTTTGATTTTTAATTTTTTTTTTTTGGGAATGTTATATAGCAGAATGTGGAAAAATATTGTTTTTTTTTTTTTTTTCAGAATTGTCAATCTATTTTTGTTTATAGCGCAAAAAATAAAAATTGCAGAGGTGATCAAATACCACCAAAAGAAAGCTCTATTTTTGGGAAAAAAGGACATCAATTCTATTTGGGTACAGCATCGCACGACTGCGCAATTTTCCGTTAAAGTAACGCAGTGCCGAATCGCAAAAAATGGCCTGGTCAGGAAGGGGGAAAATCCTTCCGGTCCAGAAGTGGTTAAGCTGAATATGGATCTACCTAATTTTTTTGACATGACTCTTAATGAAAGGGCTCTTTGCTTTTCTTTTCACTGTATGCTTGGTGTGAAGTGCCTAGGTTTGCCATGGGTTCCCTTTAGTTCTCCAGCATCGGTTTTGGGTGGACCATGTTTTTGCATTGCACATTTTTTTTTCTCGGATTGCTCTGTTTGTGTCGGTGGATTCTGTTCTGCATTATAACAGCATGCTAATGTATGGAAAAGCAGGTTATAAATAAATGGCATCTTCTCATGTGACCTCAGCTCCCCTGCCTGCACCTGCTCCTGGGGTCCTCCCAGAACTCCCTGAATACACCAGGCCTGTACCAGGTCCTGCGGAGAGGAGGCTGCACAGCAGACACAACTAATGGCTTTGTTGTGGTGCTGGCAACTTTCACATCTCAGTCCATCAACA